>NC_045599.1:126571278-126888309 GCF_009762305.2 Zalophus californianus
ATGTCAAGGCTTTGCCTCTTCATATTTCACTCTTCTCCTGCAAAATATTCTGCACCCAAGTGCCCTGGGAAACAGCAGGGGCTCTTCATTCCATCCCAGGGCATGTGAAGTTTGCTGGATGTGGTGATTCTAAAGAGCCTCGGACAGTTTCCTGTTGGTTATAGTAACTGTCAAAACTATGATAAATGCTCTTAGGAAATAATGTTGTTGGAAGGGAGTTAAATTTGAAGTTTCAATATCCCTGGTTCATTTGCAAACCAGCAGACACAACAGCACAACATGTAGTGATGACATGCTAATGAGGTCTCAGTGTGTTACACCAATCCGCTGAAAGACCATTTACAAACATCTGTCAGAGTGTTGACTGTCCAGCTTAATTTAGAATGATTTTAGAGGCATCTTTCTGCCTACTGACCATGAAAAAGAATATACTGGCTGCAAAATACTCAGCTGGGAAGCCTTGATGTAGCATACAGTTTTGTTCTAAGATTTTTTAGAGAAGATCATGTCTGATGATGAAAAAAGATAAGAAAGAATCCAACCAGGGAAGTAGCCATATAAAGTTAGTGTTAGATAAATATGCCAGTTCATGTTAAATGTGCACATGTGTGTATGTGTGTGCTAAATTATTTATGGGGTACAGTATAGTTATGCTTACCAATCATGTTATCTTTTGACAACCACTGGCTTGTGCCTAAAAAATCTAATGTAACTGTAAAGGAGGCTAACCCATTAAATTCTTATTTAAAAAAGGACAATTACTGGTACCCTTTCCCTGCGTCAAACTACAATAGCACATATCATCTAAAGATAACCAGAAGAAATTGTGTGGATAGGTGGGAAGAAGGAAGGAGGATATCCTGGATATCTTAAAATCCAAACAAAGAAAAACAAAAGAAAATCCTTGAAATTGAAAACATACCTCAACTCTTAACAAAGCCCATATTGTACAATGCTGATGGGTACCCTCTTGTGTTTATTCACTATGTAATGCATATACACATATGGTCACACAGAGCTACTAAATATTTGGTGCTTATTTTATTTTATTTTTTTTAAGATTTTATTTATTTATTTGAGAGAGAGAGAATGAGAGATAGAGAGCACGAGAGGGAAGAGGGTCAGAGGGAGAAGCAGACTCCCCGCTGAGCAGGGAGCCCGATGTGGGACTCGATCCGGGGACTCCAGGATCATGACCTGAGCCAAAGGCAGTCGCTTAACCGATTGAGCTACCCAGGTGCCCTGGTGCTTATTTTATAAAAATGTTATGAGTGCACTATATTTGTACTTTCAGAAGGAACTTATATATTCAGATCAATGTTCAAGCCAGGTAAGGAAAGGAAGATATCAGTTTTAAATTGAATGTCCTTAAGAGAATTGGCTAACCACAAACTCAACTTTATAATTTGTATTTATTTTTTAAAAAGCACCAAGATGGGAGATAGAAGGTAAAAGACAACAAGCCTCATAGGTAAAGAAAATCTTTCAAAGGGCAACCCCTGCAATGTGAAATCTAAAATGAATACTTGGTGATAAGGGCCTCATGGTGGAGCCAAGTCTGGACAGAACAGAGATGTTGATGAATTTCTGTTGTTTTCCTAAAACCAGTTGGTTTAAGTCTTCTTAAAAGGAAGACTTTTCTCTCAGTACTTAATAACTCATGTAATAATATTTTTTACTGAATAAATCCTTCCCTTGTGCTAGATTCCATGCCAAGCTATGTATAGCCATCGTCTCATTTCATTGTTAAAGATAAGAATTATAATTACCCTCATTTTACAAAGGAAGAAACTAAATCTGAGATTAGATAAGTAACATACCTAAGATCACCAAACTAATAAGTGGAACTGTCATGAGTTCTCACTGCAGTGGTCATGCCCTGCCCTCTATCATTTTGGGATTCTTTCGTGTTGCTATGCAAGAGAAACTGGCCTGTGTAGGTCAATATTTGCCAATAGAAGTATAGTAGCAACCATATATATAATTTAAATGCTTTGATAGCCACATTAAAAAGGAAAAAGATAGGTAAAACTAATTTTAAATAATTCAATATATCTAAACTCATCATTTCACATGAAGCGCTATCCATGTTTCAAGTGCTCAATAGCTCAGTGTGGCTAGTGGCCACAATATTGGAGAGCACAGATGCCCAACTATCCGATTTTCAAATCACCAGACTTCTGAGATGACTCTGGGTAAATGGCTGTCAAAGAAAGTGATGAGTATTCCAAAATATTTTTATGGATGGGTCTACAGGAAATCTCACCAATAAATAAATATACAAAATTTTGAATCTTCTGAAAACAACAGGAAGAAACATACAAATGGGAGATGTCTGTGACCAAAAAAGAGAAGGAAGTAGAGGGAAGAGGAGAAAGAAGAAGGAAAGGAGGAAACCCCATTACAGGTGGTCATAAATAAATAAGAGCTAAAGCTTATTTGAACACAGGGACACTCAACCAAGGCTTCATGACTAAGCTGCAGAAAAGATCATTTCTGAGTAAGCAGAGACAACTGTAAATATATGTACATACACTTGATCAAAATGAAGGAAAAGGGAGTCTGTGGTTTTGCTCTGATGTTATGACTAACAGTTTGGCCTTGTGTTGAGTCTTTAATGAAGCTTGGCTAAAAATAACGCTGCTGATTTAATTAGGCTAGTAGGACCTCCTATTCTGCAAGAAAGGATGAAACCTACAGGAGGAGGTGGGAAAACTGGAAGAGAGCTGATAAGTGATCAGAGTCCATGAGCACAAGGACACAGAGGGAGATTGGCCAAAGGTGACCTGTCTGCAATTTCTGTATGGGTCATGGAGGCTCACACACCCCACATTTAACCTTCTCTGCCTACCAACTGCACCTCCAGTTTTGACCAGGAAAAACTTCTGTTATCCTGCCATATTACATCAGTTCTCCTTTTCCAGATAGGAACCAGAGTTCCCTGACCTCCTGAATTTTGAGGGGAGGACCACATACGTGGGGTTGTATTTAGGGTCATATCACAGGTGCCATATCTGACCAGGAACAACAAATATTTTGTTGAATGTTGCTACTGATCATTCTCATGTACTGGGCTTTGGGGGCTTGGTTGACTTCAGACTTCCATTGTATCCCTCAAATAACGTGAAGAGGTCTCTTAGAGAGATGCCTCCAGCCCCTAGAGCCATTTCTTCTGAACTGTGAGAACCTGGATTAGGTAATGTCTCTGTTTTCTCAACAAGAATCATTCCTAGCACATAGTAGACACTCTTTATTTGTTGAACCAATTAACGAATGGCCCTGTTTCATAGCAGGTACCAAAGAGAGAATGGGAGGAGAGATAGGCATCAGAAAGACCTGAAGAAACTGGATCCTTTCTCCCCACATACATACATATAGTTTAAATCAGACAGTTGTAAACCAAAGACCCAAGAGTGAGATTTCAGAGATCTGAGTTAAAGAAAAGACTGTAGGAAAGCTACAAGTCATTTTAATAAAAAAAAAAAAAAAAAAAGACAAAGAAACTCAGATTCTGCATGAGGGAGCTCCAGGATTGAGAAAGCTGCTTGTCTTGTGCCCAGCTGTGTTGTTAGGATGAGCACCTGGAAGAAAAGTTAACATCAGGACTGGGGGTGCCTGAAGGATTCCAGCCCCAAATGAGGTGCCACTATTTTAAGTGATGGGTTGCAGGCCCAGAAGGATCTATAAATTGGAGTTACGAGTGCTGGAGATGTCACTAGTTCTGGTCGCTATGTTCATGCCCTGCCCTCACTCTTTCTCTAAGACTCCATGCTCAGCTAAGTATCACAAGGACAAGGTCTTTTCTGGAAATCACAGGGGAGAGGAACTGGCAATTTCTGCCTCCCTGCCTTCACCCTTACAGGCTTGAAAAGACTCAGGCCCGCCTCAGGTGAGTCAAGGTCCTGTGGAGTCTGTTGGCTTGTTTTCCATTATGGTTTACTAAGGACATTTTTTAAAAACTAATGTTTATAACTTCTTTCTCGAAGCAAGATTGACACCACCCCTAGTTCCATGAAAAATAAACTCAACTATCGTTAATAACTTTCCCATGTTTAAAGGTAAGGTTTTATGATTTTTAAAAATTACACACTGACAACTGTTTCAGGGAATACAAAAAAAAAAAAAAAACCCACAAAAAACAAAACAAGAAAACTGAAGACACGGTCCTTGCTTTCAACTTAACAATAAGCCAAAAGTTGTTTTTGCAGCAGCTGCTGTGTGCCAGGCACTCTGGGCTACAATGGTGCCCAATGTGGATGGATTAGACTGATGCCATAAAAAGAGTTCAGGGTTACATAGGGAAATAGACAAACCATTGCAAGTATGGTGAGTGCTACTATGGAAACCACGGGGTCTGATGGAGCATATAATTTCAGGACCTAACCTGAATTGGAGGTAAAAGGTGTAGTTGGGAAAGGCCTTCTTGAGAAGGTGACGTTTACATTCAGGAAACTTAAGTTCATTTGAAGAAGCCAAGTGATGGCACTTGAAGCAATCCTGACTCTCTTGGAAAGACTAAAATGAAGGACTAAGTTGTATGGAAAAGGGGAGGGCAAAGGAGATGTAAGAACTAGAGGAATCAGGAAGGAAGGTGGGACTTAAGTTTTTGTCTTTGAAGGTAAATGGAGACAAACAGGGTTGAGTTTTTCTGGAAACAAAAGGATCTAAGATACAGCATAAGGAAGAAGTATAATGTGTTTGTAGAAAAATCAGATGTCTGACCTTATTAAAGTATATAGGATTCTAAGCTGAGAAGAAGTAATAAATGCAACAGAGATGTTATACATGTAAACATAGTTGAGATTCCTGAAAGCTATACAGGGAACCAAGACTTACTGGGCTGGGAAATAGGAGCCACTAAAGGTTGTAAGGGAGTGATATGATGAAATTAAGATTCTAAAAAGCAGGAGGTAGATTTGATTGACAGATGATAAAACTGGACCAAAGGAATCTGCTGATGTATCCATGTATGGAAGGATGGGGGTCTAAATTATGGAAATAGAAACAGAGAGATAAAATTAAAGGGAAAAAAGGTGTCATGATTAATGCGATTGCATATAAATGGGGAAGCTCATTATGAGACTTCAAGCACCCTGGCTAGGCAGAGGGTGGACCCAATGCAAGAGCCAGATTTGGGAAAGGGGTTAAGGAGAGCATGACAATTTCAGTCTTGGACATTATGAGTTTGAAACTTACTATTATTCACTCTTCCTTGTTACAACCCCCTGCTGATTATTTTTTGTCTGACTTTCTAATGACAACTTCACTGAGGCACACTCTTAAATTGTGGGGTAGGGAAGAGGTCTTTTTTGTGCACTATAAATGAAGCTGTAATTGCTCACAAAAGAAAACCAAATTTTGAGAAAATTTTTTGAATATTCAGATTTCAGGGTATAATTGAGTTGATCTCATACTACATGTGAAATAATGAAGCTCTCGGTTTTGTTTGTTTTTACAATCCAGTGTGGAGATCACATGTATTATAAATTTTAGCAAACTTAACTTATATCTATTGAGCACATGTGGTGTGATTTTCCTATTCCAAGGTAAAATAATGCATTTAGTAATTTGGGGGGTAGTGGAAATAAAATGTTTAATTGGAGTTGCCAGGTAGGAGACCCTCAGAAATTAAAAATTTTTCTGTTTTAAAAGAGATCTGATTTTTAGCTCTTGAAAACCATTGTCACTTAAATTTCCAATAGTGATTAAAATTCTTTTTAAATTAGAATTGCCAATGCCTTGACATTTGAGAGGGGTTTCTTAGAAATAAGTCCTACATTTAAACTTTTTTTCTTTAAAACATGGTGTTGGATGTTGACTTTTTATACAGTTCTAAGCACTGTTAACAAAATCTGGAAGGTGTTTTGAGAGATCAATAGAAAGTTAAACATTCTACATTTAACGTGAATACACTTCTTTTTGATTCAGAAAATAAAATCAGATTTTTGAAAGTAAAAAAAAAAAAAGATTGAGATTATTATTGTTCGCCACATGACCACTCTTCGAATGCAAAGGAGAGCACTTTTTTTCTAATTTGGTGGTTTAATCATCCTTAATTTTGGTTTTGTGATGATCATTCATTGAAGTGTCCTTGTTTTTAATAAAAAGGCAAAGCTAAACTCAGAGCTAATCTGAATTTGTAGTGTAAATTACCAGGTTTGCCTGAATATTCCACTTCTTAAAAGTAAAAAAAAAAACAAAAGCTCAAGTGCAAAACAGGATTCACATTTAAACCAGACTTTTTAATACTGAGGTAAATGAAACCTGTTTGAAAGAATATCCTAAAGCCTTCCTCCCTCAGGACAACTGCCTACAGTTTACAAATGATCATTACAGACATGTTGTTGAACCATAAAACACAGTATTTAGCTCACATGAAGGGCATTAGGGCTTTCTCCTATTTTCTCACATCTATATGTGCCTTGGCTTCCTTTAATGGCTTTCCCCGACATAGCTGTTGCTTTATTTTAATGATGTGCCTTTTGTTTCCCATTATGTCATGGAAGTAGACACCACTCACCATGCCAGCCTCACCTTCCTGGAGCAAGTAACTTCCTGGGCTCCATTCATACATAAAGAACATCTGGGGTCACTCTAGGACAGCTGGAGGATCCAGCAGCTCTATGCCCCCTGCTTTTATCATGCTCCCTACTAACTTGTCAACATGTAAGTCTACACCAGAAAGTATAGTTCTCTCATTCTGAATACTTTTCTTTTGGGATATCTTTCAGGAAAGTTTCTGGTGAGGAAATGTTTTTATTCTTTATACTTTATTATATCCCCTCATACACATTATTATTTCTATAAATTAGGTCTCTGAAAACCTAATTTATAAGACTAAGTAACAGTGTTAGCTTAACAACAATTTTCTCTTCTTAGGGTAAAATTTTTAAACTTCATGAAAAGAATTACTTACATATTTAATTGAAGCTCTTCACTAATTCAAAATAAATCTTCCCAAATTATTAACAATTAATGAAGTTTGCTCTCTTCTCAGAAAGGATAGTGTATTTAATGTATTCTTGTGTTAGAAGCTCTTTTACAAGTAAGACATAATTAAGCAAATAAGTAGGCAAAAATAATCTGAGTTGTCAGACCTAGAGAAAGAAATAGTAATATAGTTTCATTCAGCTATTTTACATTTCTGTTTGAGATAACCATTGAATAATTAAGAATTAGAAATTTTTTCATTCAGCAAATACCATATACATTTAAGCAATACTACAATCGCCTGTGACTTGCCACTGGGTTCAGATGAAAAATGGAGAGGACAAAAGTCCCTGGGAAAAAGTTAGCAGGCCAAGAATGAGGTAGGGTGAGAAAGATGGAACGCGGAGGCACAGCACTGAAGAGGAAAGGGAGACACATACAAGGAGAATGAAAGAGAAGGTGGACATAAGTGATATGAAATCGAGCAATTTCCTCAATGTTACTAAACTTTCACCATGCACTGCTCTTCCCTGGGGTGGTGAGTTTAGAAAACATTCACCCTTTATTTTCTCTGATTTGAAATCAGCAATGTAATCATTATTCTCCATTTTGGTTAGCCCTAACCCTTCAGATGTTCTGCTTTTAATGATTTAACCATTAGGTTGGGGAAATTATTTGATGCATCCAAAAACAACATGCAGGGTGATTTTATCCTTGGGTTAGATTTTAGACCAGGTCACTGAATGTCAAGTCCAAGACAGATATATCTTGGACTGATAGGCTGATAATTTTCCACCTCTGCCTTAGTCAAATAAATTATGGTAATGAACACAGTTGCTGCAATAATGACTGATAGATTGTAATGCAATGCATGTGCATGCACATACACCTACACACATCAAAGATGCCTTTCTTCTGGCAAAACTGGTAGCATGTAGATGACTAATGCCATGTTAGCTATATCCTCACATAGTTCAGGATGTGTTTTTGTTGTTGTTGTTTTTGGTTTTTCCAGAGAGAGAGAGAGAGCAGGGTGGGGGAGTAGGGAGCTGGGTAGGGGCAGAGAGAGAGGGACAAAGAGAATCTTAAACAGGCTTCATGCTCAATGAGGAGCTTGACATGGGTCTCAATCTCACAACCCTGAGATCATGATCTGAGCCAAAATCAAGAGTTGGACACCCAACTGACTCAGCCAGGCAAGCACCTCCAGGATGTGTTCTTATAATCCATGCCAAGGACCAGTCTAAATTTTTGGAGTGGTCTCAAGAAATTATGGAGAACAAATGTAAAGAAAACATATTTTTATATTTAGACACTTAGCTCAAGTGTATAGAGACAGGATTAAGACTTTCTGTTTGAGAAGAGACATTTAAATAAATCTTTGTGGTTCTAGCAATTAATAGTACAAAAAATTAATTTATGTTGATGCTTACCATGTATGAGGTATTGTACTTGCTAGTTCACAAATCTATTTTTCTGTAAGGTAAATAAAGAATGCAAGTGTTTGCAAGCTTTAAGTATAGTTTTTAAAATATCTATTGCCTATAATATGTATGGCAAATCTTCATGCTGCAGGTTCTATGAAAAGAAGCAGTGTAGCAAAGTGGAAGGGCCTGATCTTCTCTTGCGGCAAAACTTAGTACCTTAAAATAACCATTTGATTATGACTATGATCTTATGGATGAACTTCAGAAAGAGCTCAAATGTACAATTCCTGCTTGGTGTCAGTAGTCAATTAAACAATGTCCCCCAAAATTCTTGTCCACTTAGAACATTAGTATGTAACTTTATTGGAAATAGTGTCTTTGCTGATATAATTAGTTAAGGATCTCAAGATGAAGTCATCCTGAATTTAGAGTGGCCCCTAAAGCCAACGACTAGTGTCATTAGAGGGAAAAGAGAGGACACATGGACACACACACACACACACACACACACACACACAGAAGGCCATGTGAAGATACAAGTAGTCAGAGATTGGAGCTACACTGCCACAAGCCAAGGAACACCTGGAGTTACCAGAAGTTGGAAGAGGCAAGGAGGCATTCTTCTTTAGGGCTTTCTAAGGGAGTGTGGTCCCTCTGACAGCTTGATTTCATACTCCTAATCTCAAGAACTATGAAAGAACAAACTTCTGTTTTTTGAAACCACCCAGGGTGTGGTACTTTATTACAGCAGGACCAGGAAACTAACTTGGAGTCTCTCCTGTGATTGCAATAAGACATCAGGGCTACAATCTTCTGAAGGCTCAACTGGCCTAGAAATTGTCCCTGAGGATGAGGATGCATCAGTGACATCACTGGCACTGGCTGCTGGCTGGGAGCTCGGCTAGGACTGTCAGCTGGTGGCCACAGTTAATCTCCATGTGAGCCTCCCCATGGGGCCACCTGGCCTTCTGCAAAGCACAGTGGCTGGTTTCTGAGACAGAGTATCCTGAAAGAGAATTTCCTGTGAGCAAGGTTTCCCAGAGGCCCAAGCAGAAGCTCCAAAGCCTTCTTATGACAGAGCTTCAGAAATTCCAGAACATAAATTCCACTACATTCTTTACATCAAGAAAGTCACTAATGCTAACCCAGCCTCAAAGAACGGAAGTTAGACTCCACCTCTCAATGGAAGGAGTAGAAAAGATTTCACAGTTGTCTTTCATCAGCCCCACAGACCTAGATTCAAACTGCAACTCCACCACTTGCTAGCTGAGAGCACCATATTAACCTCTTGTAGACTGCTCTTCCATTTATAAAATGGAGATGACAGTATCATTCATAGGAGGTTATTATGATGACTAAACTAAGTTAAAAAATGCCATTTCGGTCTCTGAAAATTCCACGATGTCCATGTGCACACAGCTAATATGTATACACATCAATGGTGAATATAGGTTTAACTCTCTGAAGATATCAGCTAAATAGAAACAGAATGTGAGTTTCAGAGGTGACATTTTGGGAATCCCCTATTCATGTATCTGTTGCAGTTTCTATGTCTAGAGTTCTAATGAGAATCGCGCTTAGCTTTATTTTGACATAGAAGTCGGGATGAAAGTGCAACAGAGGTTCACACTATGGCTCCCAGATCCCCATGGAGACTCCCAATGATGCTCTGAACACTCAGCAGCCAGGGCCCCCACTTTGCCCCACAGAAGGCAAAAGCATTGGCAAAATCTTAGATTCTCTGCCCTCCAACTACGTTATAATTTTATGTTGATGGAGTATTTAACCACCTCTGATTCCCCTAGTCTGTCCCTGTTTGTCAGAATGAATTCCTACTGCATTTCTACACTCAGTGTTGCACAGTTTTCCCTCCAGCTCAATGAACTTGTTCAAGAAGAAAGGAAGCTTTGTGTGTTAGTATAGGGACAAATAAGCATTAAGAGCATGATGGGATGCAGGAAACCTTGAGTTCATATGATTCATTCCTCTACTGCCAAGCCCTCCTTTTCCACTCAAACTTTTTATTCCTTGGCTTCAGTTACTGGTATATTCTTGGGTAACAGACTTAAAGCAACAACTCTCCATCCCTTCCCACCATAAGTTGTAAGCATCAGCCAGCTTGGATCTATACAGTCATAAAATACTTTTATCCTTATGCACTTCATCATAGAAACTCTGCTTCCATCAGTTCTCCAATAGGAAACTGGGTTTATAGTCAGGTGTTGTCCAAGGATGTCCCAGAATTCCAGTTGTCATCTCCCCCGATACACATACAATCCAGCTTAATCCAAAATGGAAGCCATTGGTTGTTAAAAACCCAGACTCAGTCACCAGACCACCTGGATTCATAACTCTAGCTCTGTCACTGATCAGCTTTGCACGCTTATGCAGATGACCAAAACTCTGTGCCTCGGTTTCCTCATCTATAAAATAGGGATAAGGCAAATACCTGCCTATACTGTTGTTATGAGAATTAACCGGATGATACGTGTGAAGTGTTTCAAAGGGTACTTGGCACTTAGTGCTCAATAAATTTTTTTTAAAAGATTTTATTTATTTATTTGACAGAGAAAGAAACAGCGAGAGAGAGAACACAAGCAGGGGGAGTGGGAGAGGGAGAAGCAGTCTTCCCCCGAGGAGGGAGCCCAACACGGGGCTCAATCCCAGGACCCTGGGATTTTGACCTGAGCTGAAGGCAGATGCTTAACGACTGAGCCACCCAGTTGCCCCTAAATGTTTTTTATGCAAGATGATAGTAGGTGGTTTACAGATCAATATATTTTGGAATTTTGTATTTATTTTAATGCATGCCTGAAAAAATATAACTCACATATCAAACCTATAACACCAGATTTTATTGCTTAGGCTAAATAAAATTAATGGGCCTACTGAAAAAGTATATTATGTAAACTAACCTAGGTGACATATTGATAAGGCAAAAATCACAAAGGTGGCTAGCTGAATGATTAAAATTTGGGAAACACTTCCCTGGTTAGAAAAGAACTAGAAATTAACCCCGTACATGGACCCACTCTTTCCTTATACATTTGTAAATCCCTCATAGGGTATGCTCTTAAGACACAAGGCATATGTTTTTTGTTTTTTGTTTTTTTGCTAAGAGGTCTCAGCAACCAGGCCTGTGTAGAGAGTTCTTGTTCCAGTTTTTGGCAGTGAGGCAATTTCCCTGACTCAGAATCTGATTAGTCTAAGAACTGGACAGATGTGGGCTCCAAACAAGTGCTATCTTGCTGTTAGTCACATTCAAGTAACATCATAATGCAGACAAGGATCAAGGCTGACTTGGTTTCTAATTATTCTTGCCTTGTTTTAGCTGTGTACGCTCAGGCAAACGACTTTTTCTAGCTTTGCAATATCCTTAACTGAGGCTCCAACAACAGCTCTGCTTCCTTAGGGGAATGTTCTATCAAATAACATATGCTATGTGAAACCTCTTGGCAAACACCCAAAAAAGCTATGCACAGATGTAAATATTGAGCATGAGATTAGGCTGTGAAAGAGTTGCTAATGACACTTTTAGGGGAAATAGACAACACCAAGATTCTTAGAAGGGATCCTAGCATGGGACTCTAGCACAGAGACCATAGAGCCAGACTGTGGGGCTCTAAGCTATGCCCCTAACTGCCCGAGTGAGTTGTGTGCCTCCAGTTCCTCATCTGTAAAATGGGGATAATAATAGAGCCAGCATTACAGGCAGTTTATGAATACCTGATGTGTTAACACAGACAGAGAGCTTGGGACAATGGCTAATTCACAGTATATGTTCAATAAGTTAACCATTAGCATCAAACTGTTATATTTAGACACTGCTGGTGAGAATTCTGGTCATTTTCTAGAATTTTTGTTGAGACACGGTCTGGATTCTTTCTTGCTGTGCACCTTCCATGAAAATATATAGCCAATAAGTTAATTGAAGAAAAAGATTTTAAAGGACACATTGTATTCAATGTATATTTACTTGTATTTAATGTGTATGATTTATCCCAGCTGGGATTATTTTTTTAAATGCTTAGACCTAGTTTTGTAACATCTGGTGGTTACATTTTTCCCCAAGGCCAGTGGAACTAGAGAAGAGGGATCAAGTGATAGGGTCTAGAATTAGCTGCCTGGGCTTGAATGCTAGTTTTATTACCTCCTTGTTGTAGTGACTACTGTGGACATTTCACTTAAGCTCTCAAAACATCAATAACCTCAGGTATAAATTGGAAATAATAAGTGCTTATCTCATGGGGTTATTGAGAGATTTATAGGAGGGAAAAGCTGAGAGCATTAAGCAACTGTTACTATTATTGGATCAATTTGCACTGGAATCTACAGAGCTACCTTTCAAGTCGCTCAGGTGGTGGAATTAGATACAGGGTTCAAATGTGCAGACAAAAGCACATATTTAAGTAACGATACTATGACCCAGGTTTCTGGCTCCTGGTCTTGTGACGCCTCCAATGATGGGCTATTTCTCTTGGGAAGGGTGCTCTGTGGGCAGGAGGAAACTTGAATGGACACAGCCCACATTCTTCTTTTCGTGCTAGAAGATTCTTTCACCTCGTTACTTCAATAAGATGCCAGGGACTCTGTGCCTTGTCTTCACTTGTCCACGGGTCCTCTTGCTACTTTTTCATGTTCCTGTATAGCACCTGATTAAGGCTGCCCCTTTTTGAAGAAGCATTCCAGTTCATCTCCAGAATGTTTCCAGAGTTTTCCCTCAAAGTATGGGACATGCTTCACAGCTGTGGTGCCTGAGTTTTGGTTTGTTAAAACTGGGAGTTGAGAGTTATTTACCCGGTAGATGCCCCAGGCCTAACACAGTCAAAGAGTGACCATTACAGAAGCCCGGGGGAGGCTTGATGCCATGTGGACTTTGCCACTTGCCTTCCATTTCTGACTCCATTCAAATCAATTATTTTAACCAAAACACAGTTACACATTTCACAACTGTGATTTTAAGAGCAGTGCCAACATTTCAAAGCCTTGATTCTAGAGGGTCATTGAGATTAAAAAAAAAATACGTTCATTTTAAGCACGCCACGTGTTTGGATCATGCCCTACAAGTCAGGGTGGACTGTACCATACATCTACGGATCTCCCTGCGTCATGAGCTGAGCAATTTTACAGAGTATACTGACCCTGGTGGAACCTTGTAAACTCATTAATAGCAAGTGTTTCAAAATCTTCCCCTTCCAGTATGAATCGTGTGTTTGTACCTTGCTTGTGTAACATGGGATGCACCCAAACAGAAAAAGGACGAATTCCTGCTTTGAGAAATGGGAAGGACAAGGTTAATAAAATAGTAGCCACAATAAGGGCTAGTCATGATGATAAGCTCTTTCCTTAAATTATCTTCTTGAATTATCATATAATATGAAGAAGGTGTTAATCAAGACCTTAAAACACATATAATTATAAACCTTAAAAGGGCATTATATCAATTTTAGTCCCTCTCTACAAAAAAAAAAAAAAATTATTGATGACCAGGGCAGCTAAGGAAACAGTTCTGGAATAGGTCAGTCTATTCTTGCTCATTCTGGGTAGCCAAATCTTATTTCCCTCAGGGATGTCTGGTCCACATACTCCAAGTATCTCTTTTTCCCCATGACAAATCTATCCTGATTAACATCAGGATACCAGCGATTGGCATGAAATCAGGAGGGGCAAAGTACTTGAGCGCTTTGCCATCACGAGCAGGGTAACTTGCAACAGCCTTTAAGCTATAAATAAGTTACCAAATCCATGGCACCCTATTTGCTCAGAAAGAAAAACGTAACAAAACATTCTAGAGAGAGCTGTGATATCTTTAAATTAGTAGGAGCTCTGCAGGGGTGTCCTTATGGTTCAACTGGAGTCCGGAACCTTCAGAACCAAATCCAAACTCCTCCATCTGGCATGGGACGCCTTTCACAACCTCGGTTCCTTCCACTCCTTCCTGTGGCATTCCCTACCACACATCTCTCTGACTTTGTCTCCTACCATTCTCTTCTATTTCTATATTCTTCAATGGAGTACTGAGCAATTTTTATTGATGTAAATTAACATACAAAACATCTGTGAATATTTATTAAAAAAAGCACACACGCAGAATGTTGACAAAAATAATACAATGACTTGCAGCTTAAGACTCAATCCATAGTTTATACAGAAACTATATATTAGAGGACAATAAAATCATAATCTTCATAAAATATAAAATGGAGACTTGTCAAAAATTTTGTTTAAACTGTTAATTAATAAGGGAACTGGTAACAAGTCACAACCCATTCAAAGGAGAATCCAAAGGGCAAAATTACTGGGATATTAGTTAATTGCACCTTAACTGGGTAAAAATCATTTGCATTTCTATGGACAAGAATAATTTGCATTACTACCCTTTTCCTCAATTTACAGAGTTGTAAAATACTTCTAAAGACAATGAGTGTCACAGATAACCTGGCAGTGTGCATTAGCTAGGATATTTGGTCATTTTTTTTTTAACTTTTGCCATCTCAAGATTTTCCATGATTCCTCCTGACATATTAGATACCATACAAGGTGGGATGTAAAAAACTAACAGACACGAGTGCCAGCCGCTGTGACAAGGTCTTTACTTAAATTATTTTATTATCACATAACTGTGAAGTAGGTGTTAATCAAGGTTTTAAACCTTCAAAGAATGTTATATCAATCAGTCTTTAGTTCCTCCTCACCAAGGAACATTTGATGACTAGGGTAGCTAAGGAAATATTCCTGGTAGAGATTAGTTCTTTGTATTGGTATCTCATGTCAAGATCTTAATATTTGATCATCAACTCCAGAAATGCTCACACAGTACTGGAGCCCCAGGGCCTGACTCCCTCTGTCTAATCTGGGTGTTCTGTTTGATGGGTCTGACCTCTCTAGAGAGTGTACACTGACAAGGGAGGGGATTTTAGGTCCCTTGTCATGGGAAGAATCTTACTTGCTTACTCAGAAAGCTGAAAACAGACACCTTATTGTATAGAAACTTGTTCTCCAAGATGCTTCCTATGAAAGGCTCTCAATCCCTGAATTTCTGTCCCTAATCCCATTGTAACTCTTAAAATGACAGTTTGATCATTTCACAGTATAGTATAGAATATATTTCTCTTGTTCATTCATTCATTCATTGGACCAAGAGTCTTGGACTGTCTTCTCTGCGCTAGATACAGCCCTTGGTCTAAAGGAAACCAACTGTGAACAAAGCAGACAAAAACTGTGGCCACCCTGGAACTTAGGCAAATTCTTAAAACAAGTGGAATCTCTGCCACATTAACTGATACAAAGTGTTACAGAATAAAGAAAACAAGAGAGGGGGGAGCTAAGTTTATGATAATGTGGCATGAGTTGAGGGAGCACAGAAATTTTTTAATTGTGTGGTCAAAGAATGTCTCGCAAAGCTGTGTGCTTAGGTGCCCGAGCTACTGAGGGTCTAGGTCCGGGCAGCCGAAGAGTGTGGTAGGTAACGGTCGTCAGCGCAAGGGTCATTTCGTCGCTGGGAAGGGACGGCCCTCGCCCGCGGTGATGGTGGTTAGCAAGATGAACAAAGATGCGCAGATGAGAGCAGTGATTAACCAGAAGTTGATAGAAACTGGAGAAAGAGAACGCCTCAAAGAGTTGCTGAGAGCTAAATTAATTGAATGTGGCTGGAAGGACCAGTTGAAGGCACACTGTAAAGAGGTAATTAAAGAAAAAGGACTAGAACACGTTACTGTTGATGACTTGGTAGCTGAAATCACACCAAAAGGCAGAGCCCTGGTACCTGACAGTGTAAAGAAGGAGCTCCTACAAAGAATAAGAACATTCCTTGCTCAGCATGCCAGCCTTTAAGATTGGATGAGATTGTGTTGTTTTGTGGTTTTATTTCTGAAAGTAAAACTTGCCATAAATTAGCAATCAATTTCCCAAAATAAAATCCTTTTTTGTATGATGGTATACAGTTTTCAGTAATGATGTATACATTATATTGATTTTTTTCCCTAAATGTGTTATTTTAATAAATATCTCATGAATGAAAAAAAAAAAAAGAATGTCTCACAAAGACCTGAATCTGGGAAGGGGAGCCATGTGTACATCCCAGAAGAGAATGCACATTTTATAAGTGCTAAGACCTGAGATGACAGCATGCCTGGGATGTTAAGGCACATCAATGAAGAGTACCAAGGGGGTCAGTATAAATTATGGGGAAAAGCTCACTTTTCCTCTCTTAAAGATTGAAGACACAGGGGCGCCTGGGTGGCTCAGTCATTAAGCGTCTGCCTTCGGCTCAGGTCATGATCCCAGGGTTCTGGGATCGAGCCCCACATCGGGCTCCCTGCTCCGCGGGAAGCCTGCTTCTCCCTCTCCCACTCCCCCTGCTTGTGTTCCCTCTCTCGCTGTGTCTCTGACTGTCAAGTAAATAAAATCTTTAAAAAAAAAAAAAAGATTGAAGACCCAGCTCATTGTATGAACTTAGCACACCTCCAACCCTTTTGGGAACATGACAGGAATACAAAGATAGACTGTGAATAAATGAATGGAGTCCAATGTCCTTCCCCCAGTGCTGGTCACAAAATATTAGTATCACAGACCTATGGACTTTATTTTCTCCCTCTAAAATTCACAAGGAGTTAACAATATTTTAAATTAAAAAAAGCTTTTAAAAAATTACTTAATTTAAAAAATTTAATTTTATTGTATGACTAAATTGATCTTTCTGATTTTTTTTAGGTAGCTTATTTTAGAGAAAAATCCTTTGTTCTTTATTTTTTTGTATTTAAATACTGAAACTAATGCAATGAAAGTGTTAATTGATGTTAGAGAATGTATATTGGCTCTCTAAATTAGCTCTTTAAAGGTCTGATGGAGGTGTTTTGCCAAGAATAAGAATTTTCAACAAATGTTTGGTTTCAGAGAGAGATCAAGGGCAGTGTTTTCCCTTAACTTCAGAATATGGCCAAACATTTATGAAATCATATGCATTTCTCTTTTTATTTTTCCCATTTTTCATTTTGCCAAAGGATTAGCCCTCCCTAGTTCCATAACACCATTATTTGAGGGCATGGCCGATCAAACAGGATACAGACATAACTTATTGTATTGCACTGCACTGTAGTGCACTTTGCAGAAATATTGTGTATTTTACAAATTGAGGGTTTGTGGAAACCCTGAGTCAAGCAGATATATTGGTGCCACTTTTCTAACAGCATTTGCTCACTTCGTGTCTACTGGAATTACATTTTGGTGATTCTTGCAATATTTCAAACTTTTTCATTATTGTGATGTGTGGTAAGTGATCGTTGATGTTACTCTTGTAATTGTTTGGGTCACTACAAACTGCACCCATATAAGATGGTAAAGTTAATTGGTAAATGTGTTGTGCTCCAACACACATTGGCTCCACCAACCTGCCGTTTCCCCTTCTCTCTCCCTCTTCTCGGGCCTCCCCATTCCTGAGATAGGCCAATATTGAAATCAGGCCAATTAAAAACCCCTACAATGTCCTCTAAATGTTCAAGTGAAAGGAAAAGTTACTCTCACTTTATATCAGAAGCCAGAAAGGATGAAGTTCAGTGAGGAAGGCATGTTGAAAGCTGAGATAGATCGAAAGCCAGGCACAACAGTTAGCCACGTTGTGAATGCAAAAGAAAAGTTCTTGAAGGAAATGAAAAGTGCTAACCCTGGGGCACCTGGGTGGCTCAGTTGGTTAAGCGACTGCCTTCGGCTCAGGTCATGATCTTGGAGTGCTGGGATCGAGTCCCGCATCGGGCTCCCTGCTCAGCAGGGGGTCTGCTTCTCCCTCTGACCCTCTTCCCTCTCGTGCTGTCTCTCATTCTCTCTCTCTCTCTCTCAAATAAATAAATAAAATCTTTAAAAAATAAAAAAGAAAAGTGCTAACCCAGGGAGCACACATATGATAAAATCAATCAATCAATCAATCAATCAGCCTTATTGCTGATATGGAGAAAGTTTTAGTGGCCTGGATAGAAGATTAAAACAGGCACAATATTTTTTTTTAAACCAGAGCTTGATCCAGAACAAGGCCTTAGCTCTCTTCAGTTCTATGAAGACTGAGAGACATGAGGAAGCTGCAGAAGAAAAGCGTGAAGTTAGCAGATGTTGGTTCATGAGGTTTAGGAAAGAACCCAGCTCCATAACATCAAAGTGCAAGGTGAAGCTCTACAAACTGCAAGTTCTCCAGAAGATCTAGCTCAGATAATTAAAGAAGGTGGCTACACAGCAGATTTTCAATGTAGACAAAATAGCATCATATTGAGAGATGAGGCCATCTAGGATGTTCACAGCCAGAGAAGAGAAGTCAATCACTGCCTGACTTCAAAGATTCGAAGGACAGGCTGACTCTCTTGCTAAGGGCTAATGCAGCTGGTGACTTTCAGTGAAAGCCAATGCTCATTTACCACCCTGAAAATCCTAGGGCCCTAAAGAACTATTCTAAATCTACTCTGCCTGGACTCTATAAGTGGAACTTCAAAGTCTAGGTGATGGTACATCTGGTTTAATGAATATTTTAAGCCTGCTGCTGAGCCTTACCACTCAGAGAAAAAGATTCCTTTCCTAATATTGACAAATCTGGCCAGCCAAGAGCTCTGATGGGGGTGTACAATAAAATCAATGCTGTTTTAATGCCTGCTAACACAACATTCATTCTGCAGCCCATGGATCAAGGAGTAATTTTGACTTTCGGATCTCATTTTTTAAGAAATACATTTTGTAAGGCTATGGCTGCCATAGATAGTGATTGCTCAGATGAATCTGTGCAAAGTCAAATGAAAACCTTCCAGAAAAGATTCACTGTTCTAGATGCTATTAAGAACATCCCAGGGTCCTGGGATCGAGCCCCGCATCTGGCTCCCTGCTCCGCGGGAAGCCTGCTTCTCCCTCTCCCACTCCCCCTGCTTGTGTTCCCTCTCTCGCTGTCTCTCTCTCTCTCTCTGTCAAATAAATAAATAAAATCTTAAAAAAAGAACAATAACATTCATGATTCATGGGAAGAGGTTAAAATATCAACATGAGCAGGAGTTTGGAAGAAATTGATTCTAACCCTCATGGATGACTTTGAGGGGTTCAAGACTTCAGTGGAGGAAGTAAGTGCAGATGTGGTGGAAATAGCAAGAGAACTAGAATTAGAAGTGGAGCCTGAAGATGGGACTGAGTTGCTGCAATCTCGTGATGGAACTTTTAACAGATGAGGAGTTGCTTCTTAGGGATGAGCAAGGAAACTGGCTTCCTGAAATAGAATCTATTCCTGGTGAAGATGCTGTGAAGATGATTGAAATGACAATGAACAATTTAGAATTTTACATAAACTGTTTGATAAAACAGCAGCAGGGTTTGAGAGGCTTGACTCCAATTTTGAAAGAAGTCCTACCTTGGGTAAAATGCTGTCAAACAGCATCACACACTACAGAGAAATCCTTCCTGAAAGGAAGAATCGATCAATGTGGCAAATTTCATTGTCTTATTTTAAGAAATAGCCACAGCCTCCCAGCCTTCAGCAACCACCATCCTGATCAGTCAGCAGCCATCAACACTGAGACAAAACCTTCCACCAACAAAACCGATTCCGACTCACGGAAAGCTCAGATGCTGGTTAGCATTTTTCAGCGAGAAAGCATTTTTTAATGCTTATGCAAACATAAAGGTATGTTTCTTTAGTCATAAAGGATGCTGTTGCACACTTAATGGGCTACAGTATGGTGTGCACATAACTTTTACCGGTACTGGGAAACCAAAAATTTCATTTGACTCACTTTATTGGGGTATCCACTTTTATTGTGGGGGTCTGAAACGGAACCCAGAATGTCTCTGAGTTATGCCTGTACTTAAAGCTATTAACATTATTATATGTTTATTATTTATATAGCAGTTAATGACTGCAAAGTGCTTTCTAGATCTTCTCTGTTTATTCCTCACTAAGCCATAAGCTATGTAAATTTTTTCAAGGAGGCTGGAACACTTCAGAAATGAAAAAATTAACTAAGAACGGAACAAAGTTTTTAAGAGCCGGAAATACCTAGCTTGAGCACATGACCTAACTTAGCAGTGCTCTTTTCCTTCATCTCCTGTTGCTTCTCTTTCTCTTTTTAATCTCCTTTTCTCCATTTTGATGACATATTTAAGAACATAAGAAAAGGATGTATGTGTGTGTGAGAGAGTGTGAGTGCCAGTGACGTTGAACTATGTCAACCTCATCACCATTTACCTTTCCAATTCAGAGCACTGGATGGCTTTTATTGTTCAATGTGTTTTAAATAATTAGAGAGAAGTGGGAGGAAGAAGGCACTTTGACTTCTTTTCTGTCTCACAAATACTAGCTCAGGTGGCCTCCTGTCACTGAGTCTACTCCATTTGTGGCTTTTATTAGAATGGGCTTTCAGTCATCACATCACATCTTCCAAAACTGCACAGTGTATTTTCCCTTTTACCTATATTTCCTCCCTAATTCACTCAACTGTGGCAGATTTTGCAAAATTTCCAAATGTATCTTTAAATATTAGCCTTTAGGCATTACTTCATTAAATAAAGCTCATTATTTTCTCTTTCTGTTTTTCTTCCTAAACATGCTGAACCCAGGTTCTTATATCACTCTCATTCTTTTCCAGTCCCCAGAAGTTATAGACTAAGATAAAACTTAGACTAGATGGGGGCCAGGACAGAAGAAACAGAATCCAGACTCGGACGTCCTTGAGATTTTTCATGTTGAGTTTATCTGTACAGCTTGTTAGCAGTTTGGAAAACCAGTTTAAGGGTTTTAGAATCTAGAATCCTTGATTCAAATATTGGATCTAACATTGGCCAGCTCTGCAGTCTTTGGTAAATTAATTAGCCTCTCTGAACCTTGGCTTCTTTTTTGTCAAATGGGGATGGTATTTTAGTGCTTAACTCCAGAAGCTCTTATAAGAATCAAAATAGGTAAAGGTCTTATCTTTAGAATTTATCTCATAACATCCCTACAAGACCATATTTTTGCCCCAATTTTACAGACAAGACAACTGAGTATTGACTAGAGTCATAGATAGAGCTAGTCTTCCTTCCTTCCTTCCTTCCTTCCTTCCTTCCTTCCTTCCTTCCTTCCTTCCTTCCTTGCTTCCTTCCATGAATATGTATAGAGGGCCAGCTAAGTACCGTCATGAAACTTTCCATTCTAGTGGAAAGAGGTGATGATAAGTAAGTAGCAATATACAAACGAGAATTTTAAAAGTAATAACTGTAATGAAAAGAAAAATGAGGATAACAGAGAGCTACAGAAAAAGAGGGGAGATGTATTCAAAAGGGCCCCTGAGGAATGGACATTCGTGCTGAGACCAGAATGATGAAGAGCTGCACCATGATGGACCAAGGGCATGGGTTGTACGCTCATGGGCGCACATCAGAAAGTTGAAGGCACAATACTTTAAAAGGGAGCTTGCCCCTCTGAACAAATCTCTCCCAGCTTTAGGGAGAACACTGACCCTATGGCACTCGGCAGTCTTCAATGATCATAATGTCCTCAGCTGGCAACGTGTTTGTGCAGGTTTAATACAATGTGCTTCGTATGCTTGTCTGTGTGATTCCAAAGCGATGAGGGGAGAGGGGCATCAAAATGTGCATATGTCCGTCTAGCTCACTGTCATGTGCTAACCTCAGAGGAAGCTCCCTGCCCAGTATGCTTCACTGGAGAGGAAAAGAGAGAATCTGTTAATGAACAAAGCAATCCAAGTATTTTGTCGGCTGCTGGGACACCACACAGGGCAATTTGCTCAGCTCTTTTGAGCTCGGACTGACCGGCTCCCAACAGAGCAGGGACGAAAATACACAGAACGTGGGTCTTTTAAGCCAGATGTTCCTTGATCCACGCTAGGTTCTGTTGTCACATTTCACGCCCTCTTGTGGCTCTGATTACACCATCCCAAGATAGCAAATATTTTGAGAACAATTAGAATTTGGAAGGAGATTCTGACTGGACTTGTGACAAAGGCTCGATCCAATCCATTAGTAATGCTCTCTAAATCAATCTGTCATTTGCACGCTGTGGTGTGACATGTGAGGTATGTCCCCAGACGGGAGAGGAATTCACATTTGAGTATAGAAAGAGGGGCGAACCAGAAGCCCCAGTGAGACCGCAAGTGAAATAATAATATAGAATCATAGGGATTCAACATGGTTGCAGGGCTTACCGCACGGCATGGACCTTCAAGCAGCCAGACATGTTCCCAAGAGAAAAGACAGAAGCAAGATACACGCACGAAGCACCTCGGAGCTGTAGGCCTATATGAATGTGGAGGTAAGACATGTAAATCATCTGCCACCTTAGACTAAGTGTATTCGTTTCCTAAAGTTCTCGTAATAAAGTACCCAAAACATGGGTGGCTTAAAACAACGGAAATTTATTATCCCACAATTCCAGAGAGACCAGATGTCTGACATCAAGGTGCTGGCAGGGCCATGCTTCTTTTAAAATCTCTAGGGAAGAACCCTTCCTTGCCTCTTCCTGCTTCTCGTATTCGCTGACAATCCTGGGTGTCCTCTTGGCGTGTACATGCATCACTCCAGTCACATGGCCGTCTTGTCCCCGTATGTCCCCACGCTGTCTTTCCTCTGTGCACATCTGTCTCTGTGTCCACCCTGGACTAGGTCATACTGGGTCATACTGGGTTAGGGCCCACCCTAATGACTTCATCTTAACCTGATTGCCTCTGTAATGACCTTTTTTCTGAGAAGGTCACATTCTGAGGCAATGAGGAGTTAGACTTCAACCTGTCCGCTTGAGGGGACATAATTCAACCCATAACACTAAGTTATAGTGCAAGTTGTTAACACTATCTGCTTTCTAACCTGAAGTACCCAATCAGACGGGGCAACAGGAAAAGAGTGCTAGATTTAGGACAAAATATATATTATAATATTATATATATATATATATATGATTCCCAATTAAATTTTGATTGCAGATCGAAAATGCATAATTTTTAATTGAAGTATGTTCCAAATATTGTATAGGACATACTTATGTTTTTTAAAATATGTATTGGTTATTTATATGAAACTCACATTTCACTGGACATCCTGTATTTTATTTGGCAACCCTAAAACAGGCCCTGTGAGCCTTCCTCCTTCTGGTAGATTCTAGGTTCCAGGCCACTCCAAGAAGACACCAGAAGCAATGCGTTTGCTGCAGAGAACCCTGCCCTGGGATTGCTGAGCCTTGGATTCCAGCCCCCCCATGGGCTGCAGATGTCTGATCTGACCAAAGCCATCCACATCTCTATGACTTGGTTTATTCATCAGTTAAAAATGAAATAAGAATGTCTTTCTTACCCACCTTAAATTAGTGTTGTGATGCTCAAACAAGATTAATAAAATGAAAATGCTTCCCAAATATTTGAGTGCTCTCGTAGTAGCAAGTTATTTTTTCTAGCTTTGAATTTAGGAGCCTGAAGTTTTGCCTTATTCTGTGCTCTGCTGACCAGCAGATAGTGTGGGTGCCTCTATACCTTACCTCTAGGAAATGAATCGTTTCCATGGAGAACCACTGCCTTGGCTTCAGTGTTTCACAATAAAAGACTAAAGAATTGGAATGAGAAATGTTGGCCGTAAAAGTGACCCCCTGAGGTGATGACCAGGACATTTTGCTTTCAGACCTCTGCCCTGAAACATAAAAGTTTTTCCATCAACACCTTCATACATCTCTTTCTCTGCAGATGGAATTAGTGTTTGTGCACCAGTGGGCGAGAAATCAGTTTTTACATTTGGAGAAAAGTCTCATCTAAAAAAAAAAAATAGGGAGGAAAAAGAGACCCTAAAATGCTGAGTACTGAGATCACAGCCTTTCATTTACTATATGCAACCAATTCTGCGGGAAATTTTCAAGTAAGAACTAGAATAATTAGCCACGCTTGCTAAATAAACACTCGATGTGGTTGCTATCAAAATGAAAATCCATCATTTCTATTTTGACTCTAAGGGTCCATAATTAAGTAGGCTTGGCAGCTGTTTTCAATCCATGTGGACACCTAAGGAGGAAAATTATATGCTTTATCCAGTAAGGACATTGTGGTTTGTGTTTTACATTTTGTCTCTAAGGGATTTTTTTTTTTTTTTTTACCAGAAGGTGAAAGGTTTTCCTTCACTTGTTTGAAGCAAAGTGCTCTTGTCAGTTTATAGAAAGTATCATAAAGTGAGAGTAAATTTTAGTAGATCGCTGTAGCTTATGTAACATTTCAATATATTTACCATTTTAATTATTTTCCTTAAATGTGCTATATTTAGTATTTAAGTGTACTATATAAGTGCAGCAATATAGTGTCATTGCTTCAATTGGACATTTGGGGGGGTTACTGTCAAGTGTTAAATCAAATCAATTTTTTTGTTTTCATGGAATGCTTATTTTATTTGACAACTATCTTCTGTTTCATGTGAGACCCCCATGTACTATTAACGGTGTACATAGTCTATAGCTCTATTTGTAGACTGTGTAAAGAAGAAATTCTATGAAATTAATTGTCAAGCAGAACAGCGCTAAAATATTTATGTTATCTAGAAGAGCTAACGCTTCTTGTTTTAACTGAAACTCTTATTTCTAATTAAGATTTCCCTTTTTAATCTTGTGTTTAATTTAGAACATGGCCTTAAGATGTTAGTATTTTATAAGAGTCAGTGACTTTATAATAACCAGTGACTTTTTTACCTAAGACACACATCAATGGAGAGGCGCACAGCTAAGGAGATGGAGTCAGTCTCTCTATCTTGCTGAGGGGAATTGGAAATGGGAAAAAATGGACCTGTACAGTTCTGGCTATCCTGCCACGAACATGGAGCTTCCCGGGAGAGAGAATGATTAGAAGGATGACATGATATCTGCTGGGTGGACCCACAATGTGAGCACTGAGGCCTGACAAACGTCCCTCACACAGCTCGTGCACAAGCCACAGGTTCTTAGACATTGCTCAGTGGATGTTGTAGATAACCTTCAGTTGCTCTTCAGACTAATCTGAATCTGGATATCCCCCAATTAGGGAATATCTAGAGATTTTTAAGGTTTAGAAAGCCATTTTCTTGAAGTTTGCAAGTCTTCGGACAGAGGGCTATGGTATTGAGCCATAACAGGATTAAGCTTTAGGACTGAGCAGAGATTCGATACTACTAGATTATATAACCTTTCTAGAAGTAAATCATTAGTACCTATTTTCACTTTGCCAAACTTCCCTTATTAACCATCCCCTACCTTTGTAAAAAAACAAAAACAAAAACAAAAAAACATAAACTTTACAAAACACTTTTATGCTAATGATCCCAAATCTCTTATCCCCATTGGCAATTGAGGAACCTGTGTCTTAAAGAGATGGGGGTACTTTCCCACAGTCCCCACAATGAGTTGTAAGTCCTCTTTCCTAAACTACCATGTGTCAATTATTAACTTATTAAAAATTATTTATTAGAACCTCCTACATGCCAGAGGAGGTGCTGGGATCAATTGGTGATGAATCAAGAAATAAGAAATACACTGTCCCTACCCTCATAGAGCCTACAGACTGTGAAGGAAAATGGTTAAGTGAGCAATCGCAACACTGAAGAATGAGAACTTTCATAAAGGAGGCATAGGGTACTACTGAGGGGTTGTTGAAGGCCCCACATGACCACCATCTCAAGGGACATTTATGGGACACTTACTCCATGCTAGGCACCGTGTCATTGCTTTGCAGATATCATCTTGCTTATTACTCACCCAGGCAGTGGATAGATGAGAAGAGAGAGACATGGAGAGGTTAACCAATCTCTCCGCGTCACAAAGAAAGGTGGAGCCCAAATTTAACCAGGCAGTCTGGTTTGAGCCCAAAGATGTGGACTTTCACCTAGATTAATTATTTCTACCTGAAGAAAAAACTAGGTTATTTGGGTTAGCAAACTAACCCAGAGTTTTGCCCAGTGAGGCAGAAAAGGTTAGACTAATGACTGGTTTGAATTAAAATCTACCACAATTTCTAAACAAATCTCTTTCAAAATTGAAATAGAAACTAAACTTTATGAAGTTTCTGTGTCCAAGGCATAGAAATTATTTTAATATTCTAACTAGCCCACAAGCGAATCAAAAGAGTTAGCTGCTATGCTCATCTCTGTTATATTGTAAACAGGGTTTTTCAGCTTCTATAAACCAATCAGGAGGGTAGGAATCACTGAATGGTATCATTATGACCACAGAGTACTTAATAGATGCAGCCTTGGAGTCGTGTTGCAGGAAAACACGTAGGTGTCAATTGCGTTTCCCCTCTAGAAGACCGATCCAGAGCCAAGTTTGTAATGGCACATGGAGGGACAGGTTTCCATCTTTCTTTCCAGCCTCCTGAGTTTTATTTTTCACAACTTTTTTTAAAACTTCTATCCAGGCACATTTAATGAAATTCCCAGTCCCGTTGGTTATAACGCTTTTATAGCCAATAAAATTATTTATTCTTTGATTTGGTGGTCTATTTTTTTTCTGGACATTAATTAGGAACCTAAAATATTGCTAGCAATCAAGAGTTAAAGGCAGGTGGCAAAAGTGTTTCGGCAAGAGTAACACCATCTTTTATTTTGCTTTGCAGTCTGGAAAAGGACATTGCATTGCTTTTGAAAATGAATGTGAAATTGTTAACCATGCCATTTCTATTCTGGTCTTCAATTGAAACTGTCTTTGTGGCAGACTGCACAGAAAGTCCTGTCTTTAATCAGCCTCAAGCAATCTATGTAGAACATTTACCCCATTTCCAGTAACACATAGGTTGCCAAACCAGGACTAGTGAAAATAAAATTACTGTAAACTATAATTAATATTCAACTAAATATAATCAATACATGGTTTAGCTCTTTATCTGTTTTTCTTACATATTTCCCAAATCACAAATTTCTTCTTGTCATGTCAATCTTATCTGTGTATCAAAGACACACTTAATTTTCATGAAGATTTTATTTATTTATTATTTTTTTAGTAACCTCTACACCCAATGCAGGGCTCAAACTCACGACTCCGAGATCAGGAATCACATGCTTTTCTAACTGAGCCAGCCAGGCGCCTGGATGAGAACTTCTTTTAATGTTTGTTACTTCATCAGTTGTTAGGACAACTGACAATCAGCCTACCTTCCCATTGATAAATATCTGAAGTGACCATCTCTAATTACTTTATATATGCATTTTTAAACTAAAAATATCATTTATTTTTTTATTATTCCCTTTTTATCAAATTTTTCTCTGAATGTCTCCTGTCTTTTTCCAAAGATTTACACTGTTTGGTTTGTTTCTCCCCCATGCAGAAGTGACAGGAGGCAGGCTGCCCACAGCCAGTGCTGTCGGGGGTGAAGGGCCACACCTGTATGCCCATCAGAAAGGTTCATCCCCATCTGCTCACCTGAAGCCTTTCTGACATCTTATCCTGAAAGAGTTGGAGTTTGTCATAGCTTTAATAATGCAATTTATGGAATGGGAAGAGGGCAGAAGGGGGACACAAGCAGGAGACTCAAAATTACAAGGCCTAGGTTTTAGCTCCCGTTCTAAAATCTGGTGGCTTTGGGTAAGTCCTTCCTCCTCTCTGCTCTTTCATTCGTTCATATCAAACTGCGTGTGTTGGAACAAACATTCTCTGAGATTCGTTCCAGGTCTAATGTGGTATGTTTTCTAAGGCCTTCTGACATAATGGATGTAAACCTCCTTTGACAAATAAAAGTTGTTATTTTTGATTCATTTGATAATAAAATCCTAGGTTTTCAATCCATACCAGTGTAGCTTGAACTCGGAATCCGTAAACCCAGGCAATGTGATTGAGGGGATTACTTAACCCAAGCAGGTGTTTGGGTGCTGGCAAGCAGGGACAAATGAGCCTGTCTGGGTCGTTTTAGCCAACCACAGCATAATTCACAAGGGACAGACTCCCACTATAGTTAGATGCTCCCAGATCAGCATATGCTAACAATTAGCCAGGGCAGAGCCTTTTGTCTTAAAGTGTGTTAGCTGAAGCCTAATTAAACATTGCCAGTTCCTTGAAAAAACAATTTGAAAAGTCATTCCACAATACCATCTTGTCATTGCAGAAAGCTTTAATTAGCAGGACATGCAAAGAATGGGAAATCTCTTGCTCAAGTGTGTGTTATCTTCAGAAAGAGTTAGGTGCTCTTCTAGAATAACACTTTGCTGAGGGGCTTTGATGAGACAGATGTTCTCTCAGTGCAACTTTGAGGAATATCAGGTTGATAGGTTTTTTGCTATAGTTGGGAATAAGAAAAAAAATAAATTTTGTTTTGTTCATCTGGAGGATGTATAGAAAATATCCAAATCACATAATACCAAATATAACACAAATGTCCCCAATTATTTCTACATCCTCTCTTCAATTCTACAGGCCCTCCTCATATTTTTAAACATTTGGTAAGATTTTCTGGTCTACCAGTTTGCTGACCCTAGTTATTTCTGGTACATTAGTGCTCCTGAAAATTCAAAATTTCCCCCTAATGGTTTGGTACTTAGGATTCTGAATATAGGGGCACCTGGGTGGCTCAGTCAGTTAAGCATCTGACTCTTGATTTTGGCTTAGGTCATGATCTCAGGGTCATGAAATGGAGCCACATGTCAGGCTCCACACTGAGTGTGGAACATGCTTAAGATTCTTTCTTGGGGCACCTGGGTGGCTCAGTTGGTTAAGTGACTGCCTTCAGCTCGGGTCATGATCCTGGTGGATCGATGGATCACTCGATCCATCGAGTCCCACATCAGGCTCCCGGCTCAGCAGGGAGTCTGCTTCTCCCTCTGACCCTCTTCCCTCTCGTGCTCTCTGTCTTTCATTCTCTCTCTCTCAAATAAATAAATAAAACCTTTAAAGAAAAAAAAAAGATTCTTTCTCTCCCTCTCCCCCTACCCTTCCCCCTCTCCCTCAAAAAAAAAAAAAAAAAAAGATTCTGAATATAAAATATGATCAAGCAGCACCAGCCTGGGGTTTTGCAAGAATGGCCTGGAAAGATTTGTCAGGTGAATTCTCAGTTCCTCCTGTTAGGCTGCCCTGATACCTATCTTGACCTTGGTAGGTTTTCTAAAGTAGTTATTGTTTTGAGCTGTGGTTTAAAAAAAGTTTCAAGTTGAAGCAGATTCTGTAGTAAATAAGAAAGTAAAAATCACTGTTCTTGAGGCAAGATGGTGATTGGTGGGTAACCTGTACTCCTCTAAAAAGCAGTTCAGTGGTTGAGCTCACTGTCCTCCTGGAGGTACCATACTAGTGAGGTAGACTGGTTCTTCTAACTTCTTTTGGCTCAGTTTGTCACTTAATCAACTTAGTCATCTTTTTGTTCCCCAAACTGACAGAGGCATTAGCTTTGGGATATTGAATATGTTCCCAATGAAAGTCTTCCATTTGAGCACTTGCCTCAGAAAGAACATGAAAGCTAAAGAAAGTGGAGGGGCCCATGCAAATTCTCAGCAAGGCTGATGTGAGCATAAGAAAAAGGAGGGCACCCTGAGGACTAGCCTCAAACTCAGATCTGTTTTGATAGCCTGCAATCACTGGTGGATCGCATCCAGACTCTGCCTGAAAAATCTGCCATGTTGAGATGGAAAGTAACCCTGAAGATGAGTACATGTGGATCTTGGGGTCTCTTGCTGAATGCATCCCAAACAATGTGGACTAAGGTAGATCAGGAAGTATGTTCCCATGAATGAGTGGTAGGTAAAAATACAAGGTAAACTATGCTGTTAGTCTTTGAGGCCTACCTGTATCTTTGTTTATTTTTGTTTTGTTTTTTTAATATACAACTGATTGTTTGGAAGTTGCATCCATCTAATATCCCAGCATTGGAAATTATGAAAATGGTTCCAGACACATAAATCAATTGATGTAACTCTTTACTTGGAGCAAGGCCATAGCTTCCAGTTTTGTGTAGTTCAGTGCCATCCCCATATTATGTGAATTTTCAGAAAGAAATCTAAGGGCTAGACAATAAGTTAATCTTCCCAACCCATGAGGCTGCTCAAGTACTGTCACCAAGCCTGGGGGTACCTGTAAAGTGGTCATTCAAAGTGAAGCAAAAACCCAAGCTTCTAGATAAGGTATTGCTGATAGCCAGTACATGCCAACTCAGCAGAGGTAGCTGAACTTTCTTTACATGTAGACTTTAAAGGGGAAATTGTAAAATATCTCCCTTCTATATAACACCAACATACACTGGTATGACCATTTCTTACAACATCATTCCTATGAGGTCAGGGAACAGAATGATAATATTTCCAAATCCATTGATTTAGGTACAGAGAAATTTTCAAAGTATGAATATGTTCACTGGGAATATGAAAACAAAATGAAAAATGTGACTCTTAATTTAAGTCTTCCATTGACTATAATCATTTGGCTGATTGGCTATAATCCTATAGCCAAATATTTTGGACCATCCACATCTATTAAAATCAAGTTTGCTGCTTCTTTAGATCACTCCCTCTGTGGTAAGCAGCTTCCAACATAGCCCCAGTGATCCTCATGTACTGGTATTCATACCCTTGTATATTTCTCTTCCATGTTTTATTGGGGTTGGTCTATGTGACCAATAGCATATGGCAGGAGTGATGGTATGTTACTTCTCAAAATAGGTCATAAAAGACCTGTGCCTTCTCCCTCACACTCTTTCTCTTGGATTGTTCACTCTGGGAGATGCTAGCTACCATTTTGTGAGGACATTCATACTTCCTTACAGACAGGTCCTTGTGTGAAGAGCAACTGAGGCCAACAGCCAGGGAGGAACTGAGTCCTGTTAACAATCACAGGAATGAACTTGGAAGCAGATCTTCTCACCCAGTCAAGCCTTGGATGACTGCAGTCTTGGCAAATATCTCAATCACAGTCTCATGGCAGACCCTGAACGAGGACCAAACCGCCGAGCTTCTCCCTAATGCCTGACTCGTAGAAAGTATGAGTTTAAAAATTTGTATTGTTTTCAGCCAGTAGGTTTTGGGGAAACTTGTTATGTAGTAATAGATAAACTAATATACTCACTTTCCTGGTCTTAAATGATTTAGGGTTGATGCTGTCTCATTTATTTCTTAAACCTATATGGTCCAAAGTAACTTCTTATGTCTTCTAAAAGTGCAAGTTCAGGAATTTCTTTAACCAATTCAAATAAAAGACCTTATTCCAAGGCTTTATGCTGAAAAAGACTTCAGTCTCCTTAGCTATAGATTATCCCACAGGCTTTTCGTTGAGGCTTGAGTCCACACAGACACAAAAATATATGACTGAAATGCACTGATTTTGTTGACTTGTGTCTAATTTATGAGCATAGGTTGTGTTATCAGATTTTTGATAGTTTATTCCTCAGAAAGTTAACTACCCTTATTGTTTCACTAACCCAAGCTTGATGAGCCCCATGGACTCAATCATCAACGATGCTATATTAATGATGAAGATCTCGCCCAAGAGCCACACATTTTTAATGATGAGACTTCTGTTCTTAAATGTGCTTAATAATATAGTTTGAAGTCTGGCATTGTGATGCCACCAGCTTTGGTTTTCTTTTTCAACATTCCTCTGGCTATTCAGGGTCTTTTCTTGTTCCATACAAATATTAGGATTATTTGTTCCAACTCTGTGAAAAACGCTGATGGTATTTTCATGGGGATTGCATTGAATGTGTGGATTGCCCTGGGTAGCATAGACATTTTAACAATATTTATTCTTCCAATCCATGAGCATGGAATGTTTTCCCATTTCTTTGTGTCTTCCCCAATTTCTTTCATAAGTGTTGTCGTTTTTGGAATACAGATCCTTTACTTCTTTCATTAGGTTCATTCCTAGGTATCTTATGGTTTTTGGTGCAATTGTAAATGGGTTCAATTCCTTAATTTCTTTTTCTTCCTTCTCATTGTTAGTGTATAGAAATGCAACTGATTTCTGTGCATTGGTTTTATATCCTGCCACTTTGCTGCAGTCCTGTATGAGTTCTAGCAATTTTGGGGTGGGATATTTTGAGTTTTCTACATAAAGTATCATGTCATCTGCAAAGAGTGAGAGTTTGACTTCTTTTTTGCCAATGTGAATGCCTTTTATTTCTTTTTGTTGTCCTATTGCTGAGGCTAGGATTTCTAGTACTATGTTAAACAACAGTGGTGAGAGTGGGCATCCCTGCCCTGTCCCTGACCTTAGGGGAAATGTTCACAGTTTTTCCCCATTGAGATTCAAGTTATAATACAAAGCTGTAATCATCAAAACAGTATGGTACTGGCACAAAAACAGACACATGAATCAATGGAACAGAATAGAGAGCCCAGAAATGGACTCTCAACCCTATGGTCAACTAATCTTCAACAAAGCAGGAAAAATATCCAAGGAAAAAGGACAATCTCTTCAATAAATATGGTGCTAAGAAAATTGGACAGCCACATGTAGAAGAATGAAACTGGACCATTTTCTTACACCATACACAAAGATAAACTCAAAATGGATGAAAGACCTAAATGTGAGACAGGAATCCATCAAAATCCTAGAGGAGAACCTGTGTTCTCAGCAATCTCTTTGATTTCGGTCTCAGCAAGTTCTTGCTAGACATGTCTCCAAAGGCAAGGGAAACAAAAGCAAAAATGAACAATTGGGACTTCATCAAGATAAAAAGCTCTGCCCAGCAAAGGAAACAGTCAACAAAACTAAAAGACAACCGACAGAATGGGAGAAGATATGTGGAAATGTCATATCAGAAAAAGGACTAGTATCCAAGATGTATGAAGAACTTCTCAAACTCAACACCCAACAAACAAATAATCCAGTCAAGAAATGGGCAGAATAGATGAACAGACATTTCTCCAAAGAAGACATACAAATGGCCAACAGACCCATGAAAAAATGTTCCATATCATTTGGCATCAGGGAAATACAAATCAATACCACAATGAGTTACCACCTGACACCAGTCAGAATGGCCAAAATTAATAAGACAGGAAACAACAAATGTTGGCAGGATGCAGAGAAAGGGGATCCCTCTTACACTGTTGGTGAAAATGCAAAGTGGTACAGCCACTCTGGAAACAATATGGAGGTTCCTCAAGAAGTTAAAAATAGAGCTACCCTATGAACCAGCAATTGCACTATTACATATTTACCCTAAAGATACAAATGTAGTGATCCAAAAGGGCACCTGCACCCCAATGTTCATAGCAGCTATGTCCACCATAGTCAAATTGTGGAAAGAGCCAAGATGCCCAATGACAGACGAATGGATAAAGAAGATGTGGTATATACACACAAAGAATATTACTCAGCCATCAGAAAAGATGAATACCTACCACTTACATCGACATGGGTGGAACTGGAGGGTATTATGCCGAGCGAAATAAGTCAATCAGAGAAAGACAATTATCATATGGTTTCACTCATATGTGGAATATAAGAAATGGCACAGAGGATCATAGGGGAAGGGAGGGAAAATGGAATGGGAAGAAATGAGAGAGGGAGACAAACCATGAGAGACTCTTGACTATAGGAAACAAACTGAGGGTTGTAAAAAGGGAGGTGAGGGGGAGATGGGGTAACTGGGTGATGGGCATTAAGGAGGGCAAGTGATGTGATGAACACTGGTTGTCATATGCAACTAATGAATCATTGAACACTACATCTGAAACTAATGATGTACTATATGTTGGTTAATTGAATTTAAATAAATAATAAATAAATAAATAAATAAATAAAATGTGCTTAGATGTGACCATAAAACTAGACTCATAGCACTGTCCAGTGGACTCATCTGCAGTGATAGAAATGCTCCACATCTGCACTGTCCATCCAGTACAGTAGCCACTAACCACACGTGACTTCTGGATATTTGAAATGTGGCTAGTGTGATGGAAGAAGAGAATTTCTAATTTATGTCATTTTAATGAATTTAAATTTGGCTACAGTATTGGACAGCACCAAAGGAGTCTCATGAATTAACCCATTTGGTCTTTCCAACTAGAAGCATGAAGCTGAAAATGTCACAGGAAAGCTAAATGGAGTAAGATTCCATCTAGCAATGTCTAATTTTGAGTTCATAAGCTGTGGGAAAATGTGTCCCAACATCCATGTAAACTGGGTACATCTATTTGATTGGTTCTCAGCTTCATGGCTTTCCCATGCCTTTTGAATGATGTTTTTCTATGTGTGACTTAGGACAGACTCTCATGGGTTTTACGGAGGGCTTGAGAGATACAGAGATCTGGCTAGTGCTGAATCATTCATTCTTTGATATTCCTAAAACTGGCTCTTATCCAAACCACCTTCCCCCTAGAATTATATTCTTGCTTCCCTCATTTTACCAGTTATGAAACAGATGCTCAAAACATTTGTGAGCCCTCCATTATGGAAAAAAATACTCAGGTTTTTTGGTCCAAATGTTTCTCTTTCTCAATCAATAGAAAATCCTAGGGCACTTTTTTCACCCCTGGGAAACTCCAGAGAGCAAGCTTGAAAGCCATCAGCAAAAGACACTCAATTGTTTTTCATTTTTTGGTATTAAATTCAATTAGTCAACATATAATACATCATCTGTTTCAGATGTAAGGTTCAGTAACTCATCAGTTGCGTATGACACCCAGTGCTCATCACATCATGTGCCCTCTTTAATACCCATCACCCAGTTACCCCATCCCCCCACCCACCCCCTCCAGCAACCCTGTTTGTTTCCTATAGTTAAGAGTTTCTCATGGTTTGTCTCCCTCTCTGATTTCTTCCCATTCCGTTTTCCCTCCCTTCCCCTATGGTCCTCTGTGCTGTTTCTTATATTCCTCATATGAGTGAAACCATGTCTTTCTCTGATTGACTTATTTCGCTCAGCATAATACCCTCCAGTTCCATCCACGTCAATGTAAATAGATAAAGATGATGTGGTATATATAAGTATATATATATATATGTATATATATATATATATGCGTGTGTGTGTGTGTGTGTGTGTATACACAGACACAATGGAATATTAGCCATCAGAAAGGATGAAATCCATTTACTGTAAAGATCAGTGATATGTGCCTCCATATGTCGATACTCTTCAATCTTTTGCACAGTTTAATATTTTAAATGGTGTCCATAGGACTAAATGTTCTGAGTGAAAACATTGATAAGTAATACTTCACCAGATATATGAGTGTACAAATTCACAAATTAGATCTTAGTGGAGTACCAATTCCCCTTACAAAAGGATTTCTTGTTTTTGTAAAGATCACATTCACTCTTTTAAATACTGGTACATATAAAAGGCACATACAAATATTTACCAAACCCAATTTACTTGCTCTGTACTCTATAGTTCTGGGTAACTAAATATTTACTTAATTGTCTTATTTGTCTACTAAGAACAACCCAAATGGTAGACAAAACAAGTCCCCAAATTATAATATGCTATTTTTAAAAACTCCGATTAAAGTCATAGAAATTCACACATCTTTATAGAAAGAAAACTTTTTTAAAAAATGACAAATTCTAGATTTTACAAAATATTTAGCTGGAGGGATATATTTTCAAAACACATTATTTTGTTCTTATTTTACTCATGAGGAACACCCACTTCTGCCCCTGCTTTAGGAGTGACTTTAGTTTCTAAGGAGAGAGCACAGCAGCTGAAAGGGATTCTTTCTTCCACACTGTCAGAAATTGTCTCCCATCCCATCATCTCTGATCTTTTCTTATCTTCTCTAGGATCAGGCCCATGCGCATGCCAAGATTCCTTCAGGCAAATAAAGGAGCCCGTTTCTTAAAATAGCCTGGCTGGCTTCATTCAGGTTGCTGGTGTCTCCTACCCCTACCCGGACCCTTGCCTAGAGTCTGCCTTTGGTTCCCATATTCTTTGGCTTGATTTCATTTCTGGCTGAGAACCTTAGTCTAGATTCCAACACCTATTTACTTTCATTTCTCAAGTTCTGACACAATGTCTTATCAGATATAATCTTTTTCCTGCCTGCATCTTTCCACACTATCCTCACCTGAGTAGAGACACAAATGTGAAAAAGCAGAAAGCCATAAACTCAGGAACTACCTGAAAAATGCAAAACATAATGAAAAACAAATCAGTTTGGATATACAGGTCCTTGGGCTTAACAAAACCTCTACATTGATTTATGCTTTATTAAGTAATAGTACTGATATACAGAGGGACGTTTCTAAGCATCGCTAGTAACATAAAATACTTTTATAATTGAAAAGTAAGCTCCATTTCAATTTTGGATGATCTAAGGATTTAACTGAGGGAAATATGGTGGTTGAGTAACTTCTTTTTTTACCTGACAATAAATAATGTCATCCATCTGAGTCATTGGAATTTACTATTAACTGATATATTTTAGCTTTGACATTCCCAGGGCAACTTGTTCTTTAAAAATGGGCCAAACCCAATGACTTGTGTCCCTTGGAAAGATGAGTAGCTTATCTAAGCTTTCTACCACTCACTCTGTGGATTTTTGAATTTGCCAATCTGGAGGATATGCCCCCTTTCGCCTAACCTGATAAGCCACATACACAAGAGAGCCTTTTCCAGGGGCCTTGAACATTTAAGTCTCTGTTTGTACAGAATTGGGCTAAACAGAGTCATAATATTCAGATGCGGTAATATACAGCCTAAACCAAAGAATATTCCAAATGAGCTCACGCATTCATTAGAGATAACTGAACAGTATTGAGCCAAGCAAATAGCTGACTTCCATTTCACTAAATGCTGTATAAATAACAGGCATGGTGGGGTGGGGGGGAGGGCATCAATATTAAAGAGGCTTTCCAGAGGTTAATGGATGACATGAACAAAGTTTCCAAATATTTGGGGGAGATTGATGTCCAAAATGTACTTCACAGTCAGAGAGATGTTGAGCCTTCCTGAGGTCCACAGCTGCATCACACACCAGGGGCAGAGAGCGACTGTTACAGGAGTTTTTGCTTCCTGAGTGGGTGGTTGAATAATACAAAGAAGACAGTCACTTGATGCTGGGCTCCATTCAATCTGCAATCTGCTGCAGTGTACAAGTAATCATCCAAAAGCCCATGCTTCACAACTGTTATTTTTGGCTTCTTTCATTATCAGAAGGCCAAACTGGGGCAAACCAAGATGATCAACAGATGGGCAGAGCAACATATCAGAGGCACCCAAGTCCACTAAATGCAATTTAGGGGGACAAAAAAACCCACCCAGGGAAGAGCCCTGTGGGCATCATTCCAACTCATTACATCTAGAAAAGGAAAAGAGTTGCTTTTACGGGTCTCAGCCATGGCAAGGTGGGCTGTTCTCTCTGGCACTGCTGTGGAATCAATCTAACCAGAAGTGGAAAGAGTCCAGCAGTGCTATAGCAACCACAGCTGCTGCAGGAGGAGAGGAGGGCCCCGCAGGCAGGGCTGATGGCAGATGGGAGGGTGCACTCAGGTGAGGGGGGCCCTCAGGACCCACTCTGGCCCCAGCCTCTGGGATGTCGCTTTTCCCTGGTGGTAACTCCCATTACGGAAGACAGGCTTTCCTTCCATTAGGAAAACAAGTCTTACTTACAGCCACAAAGTGCACAGAACCCAGGGTGAGAGGGCAGAGGAGTGCATTTGTGGTCCCTTCTTCGTGTGTCCCTTCGTGTGACAGTTCATCCTGAGATGTTGGAGATGGAGCAACAAGCGATGCTGCTGTGCAACAGAGAGTAGTAACACCAACCAGGACCTTTATTCTGGAATGTTCTACCGGAGTACTCCCCCCCACAAACTATTAGCCTCAGAGTCTGTTGGAGCTTTTCTTTTTCTCAAGATGAAAAGTTTTAATAGATTTTCTTTCAACCGTTCACATCAGCAACTTCTTCCCTCCTCTCTTTTCTGTCACCAAGTTATCACTTCCCTCCCTTCTCCCTAAGCATACTGTGGTGATAATGATATACAAATTCCACTGACTGGAATAGAATAAAATAGCTAGATGATTGATGAAAGAGGATTTAACTCAGGAAGGCCAAAGGAGCAAGAACAAATGTTACTCCACTGCAGGGTCATTCCCTGGTCAATGAAATTTTTCTTCTGTCACATTGAAGTCTCTTGGGCCCTCATTTTCATCCTTTTCTGTCCCACGCATTCCAATTCCAGCGATCATAAGGAACCCCTGCCTTCGTCCACATCTGGCATCTCTTCATGCATTTCCCCATCTGTCTGAGATGGTCGCTGCTCTGGAATTATTGAAAAGTGCTGTACGTTCTGCATCGGCCCCTAACCTATGGCAGGATACATCTCTTACATAAGACAGAGGCTGCTAGTTCTTCCTGAACACTCATTCTTCCTTTCTTTCTCAGAGAAACAGACTTTCCATTTCTAGCTGGGTACAAAACCACCTAGAATAAAAGCCCACTTATCCTACCTTCCTGTGTCGCTAGTTAAAACAACCACGTGACCAAGATCTGGCCACAGGAATGTGAGAAGAAATTCTGAAAGCTATTTCCAAGTCGTGTCTTAGAACAATAAACCATTCCTATTTCTTCTCCCTAGGTCATGCTGCTCTCAAAAATAATCCCACATGGGGGCAAAGTCAGTATTCTAGAGATGACAGAGCAACCGAAAAGCTTCCAGCACTCTCATGGAGCACACCGCCTCTACCTGTGCTGAACCACTTAATTCTGGATGTTACAGAAGAAAGAAAGGAACTTCTATCTTGTTTGAGACTGTACTATATTGGCTGCTATTCAGGCTGCTAAATCTAATAAACAGGATTATCTATCTACATTTCTTTCCTCTGTTCAGCCAAACTGGCTAGAAAACTGGGGGGTGGGGGGGTCTGCACCAATGGAGGTATTATGGGAGTTTGTGAGAGATTGCCTCAGGGTGCCAGGACTCTGACCCGGGAAGTCAAGAATTATCAAGAGGTGAAGTTGTAATGCAAGAGAGGAGGATAACAGCCCCCAAAACATCAGGAATTAAGATAAAAGAAGTCAAATCTGGTAAGAGTCACACAAAGTAGAAAGCTCTAGAGCGAGTACACTCATTTGTCAGACATATGGGAAACCTAGCACAGGGGCCTGGACAGGTAGAGTCAGGAGCCTGGGCAGAGAAATTCTAAAATCTTCAAAGACCACAGCTGCAAAGTGAAATGTGTGAACGTTTCTGCCCACTGACTATGGGCTTCTTATACTGAAGTGGTCCAAGCTGACTGGCTTAATTGCATCTCATGGTTCTCCAGTCTTAAAAGCACTTAGCCTTCATCCAAGCAGGAAACTCATTGCTTCTATCAGAAAGGTGGGCTGTAATCCTTGCAGTGAACTGGAGGTCTCATTGGTAGAGAGAAACCTAGACCATAAGGATTCCTCTGGAACCAGTGGAACAGAAAGTCTAGACTCAGGGTTTAAACTGCACCATCCAATATGGTAGCCATCAGCTACATGTGTCTACTAAACACTTGAAATGTGGCTAGTCAGAATTGAGATATGCTGTAAATGTAAAATGAACAATGGATTTTGAAGACAGAGCAAAAATAGATTGTAAAATATCTCATTAATATTATTATATTTGTTACATGTTGAAATGGTGTTCTGGATATATTATTAAATATATATAGTATTAAAAATTAATTTCTCCTGTTTCTTTTTACTTTATTTTATGTGGCACTTTTAGAAAATGTAAAATTACTTCCTGGCTCACATTGCATTTCTACTGAACAACACAGGTCTAGACCCTGGGCTTCTTATACTTGGAAGGAACTTTTGTTTTCCCAGGTGAGAGAAGGTTCAAACTACAGACCCCTGACACCTGAGTCACATCTCATCACCAAAGTAGCGTACAGCCAGTTGGACTCCAGTCATTTCCTTCCCTTTCTTGTTTGATAAGTCCAAATATTTTGGGTTAATATAAACATTCAGCCATAGCAATGGGATTCTGTGCACTGTCTCTCATGAAGAGATAATTTTTGACCAAATTCTTGACCTCCTGCAATTGTTATAAGGCAGTTTTAGATATTAAAAGTTGAAAAAAATCTATTTAATTTAGAAACATTGGAAAAAATAGTAGGAGACACTTTTTATACAGGATTTTCTCACACACCTAACTAAATATTCATTGCAGTATGTCCTAAAGCAGTACCTCCTGTTAGTACAAAGAATGTGTCTTTCCACGTGTTAGGGCAGCGTAAGGAGTATACGAAAAATTTAAATAATAACTATTTTTTTAAAGAAGACAATTCTCTTTTCCTTGACCATTCTATTCTGAAAACACAAACAAAGGCCTTTATAGAATCCCTTCATTAGGGGACCCCTAATGAACTATGGCTCATCCTCAGATTAGCAAACAACTGAACAATCAGTAGAAAATTTAGAAACAAATAAAGGAAGTTTCCGTAGGCAGATTGACCAGACTGTATGTACCTGATAGGGTTGATAAGTTTTAATAAATCTGTCTTATTTACAGAAATCTGGGAGTGACTGCTACTGCATTATGGGGTGCAAGATTAATAGACTTTTCTTTTCCCTTTGGGTCTCATTTAAATATGAGAAGAGAACTCTGCTACCTGAGTCTACAATGAGTCTACTGATTTCCATGCCAAGTGCCCAATACTTCTAAAGAAAAGTCCTTCCTTTTGGCAAAACAATGCATTCAGCAATGCAGTAAACAATCATGCTGCAAGTGAGCCTGTTTGCTCATGGTTTTGGTTTTTCTTTTCTCTGGCTTCCTTTAAACTTTCTGCATAGATCCGATTCTTTTAACCTCTGCTAAGCTCTTCTTAGATTTACAAAAAAAAAAAAAGTAAGACACATTTGGGTTAAATTAAAAAAATGAGGGTCTAATATGGATGGATCTTGAGTGTATTATGCTAAATGAAATGAGTTAAACAGAGAAAGACAAATATTGTATGATCTCACTTATATGTGGACTAGTAGAGACAGGCAATAGAATGGTAGTTACCAGGGGCTGGCAGAGATGTTGGTCAAAGAGAACAAATTTCCAGCTGGAAGAAAAAGCTCTGGGTATCTCATAATGCGCAGCATTTGTGATTATAGTTAACAACACTGTGTCAGACTTGAGATTTGCTGAGAGTAAATCTTAAATGTTCTAATCACAAAAAAGAAATGATAGTTACGTGACATGCTGAGTAGCTAATGCTATAGTGGTAATCATATTGCAATATATATAAAATCAACACATTTACACTTTAAGCTTATAAAATGTTGTATGTCAATTATATCTCAATAAAACTGGAAGAAAAATAAAGCTATGGGGTTCTACTGTAAAGAGTAGAAAGGAGGAGAATAGGCATGCCAGATGCTGGATTCCCCCCCCCTCCCATTTTCCACTCCCCTACCCCACCACGGAAAATAAAGTCTTAGGGAAATAAGAGACTAGATCAAGATACAGTGCAGTCAATTCTGGTCTAACACCTAACTTATCTCATTGTCCCTGTAGGTGCGAAGACAATTTCATTTCCCACCTTTGGGATGACTCAGCAACTCTCTCTGTTCCCCTGGGGCTCCTGACTAAAAAGCATTCACTTTCCCTACTTCTCAATTTCACAAGCCAAGCCAGGACTCAAGTACAGCAGTTTTTCCATTCTGTTTTAGTTCAGACCCTTTTCACTATTATCCATAATCTTGTGAACTGCATTAGGAATTGTTTTAATCATTTGTCCTTTTCTTGCAATGAAATTTATTAGACATGATTAAGTCAAAATATTCTAGATCGTGAGTGAGCATGGCATAACATAGAGAGGTGGAATCACTGTGTTGTACACTGAAACTAATGTAACACTGTGTGTCAACTATACCCAAATAAAAAATTAAAATAAAATGAAAAATAAAAATAAAAGTAAAGACTCAAAAATTGAGCTTTACAATATATAAAAACATTAAACATGGTTTTTCACAGGTAATTGGAGACGAATATGATTTAATTAGATTTAAATCAGTTAAGAGAAATGCATGATTTACTGACAAATTTATTTTAAAGGATGTTATATTTGCTTTTGGTAAGTATAAAAACGTAGTGTAAGCTTGGTTGTTTTATTGCACGGAAATTGACAAAAAATGTTATTATAATCTTTAATTATTTCATTTTGTTTTACAAAAAAATCAACCGCCCTATTTTTATACATCTGCTTTATTTCAAATAACTAGATAAGACAAAAGGATTTTCAATCACTTTTTTGGTAAATAACATTAAAGAAATGGAAATTATTTGCTATTCCTAAATGAAAATTCAAATAAAATTTATTTATATTTTCTCCCTTTAATATAGATTTTTGAAATATTAAAGATGATTTTATAGCTTTACACAAATTGACAAAAAGAATACAATTTATAGAGCTATTAAAAGTCATCTGAAAGTGCAGTTGCAGATATACGGGTCACTTTTATGTTACTCATTAAGTTTTATTTCAAATTTAATGCATCTAATTCTTCCTGGCTTTAGTTAAGGAGACATTATAGGTATAAATTAAATAATATATGACTAAGTATACACTAAATAATTTAAAATTCTATCACCCCTGGACTCCTGTTTCCGATAATATGGCAGATTAGATACCCTGAATGATCCTCTTGATGGAAACAATTAAAATGCTGAGGAAGCATCATTTTAATGCTTTGCTGAGCTATCAAAAACATAAGGAATCTGCTGATCTCACAAAACAAATTGTAAGCAGGACTCTTAGCGGGTAAGCGGAAAAGACAAAACCCACTTTGCCCTGAGGTTATCTGCCAAACCATAAAGATTTGGGGCTTCCACTGGACTTGGTTGCCTTCACATGGTACATGATACAAGAGATAGGAGATGTCTAGGGAACCTAATAGAAGAGCTCCACATAAACCTGGAACTTCACAGGATAGTGCTTTCTAAGTGTTAGATGAAACAAATAATAAAAGCTTCTGTGCCAAAGACGACAGTATGAGACCACGCTTGTCTCAACCTGGGTGCCAGATGAAGGAAAAAAATCTCCTGTAAGAACTCATTTTTTCCAAGATGACTGTCACACAAATACTGCTCGGGATTTACCTTTTTTGATGGAAAAGTTTCAAGTGGACAATTTAAATCAGGTGTTGTTGGATTTAGTTGTGGCATAGTCAATGGTGTTCGCTGATATCCCAAGGCCTTCTTCAGCTTCCCCAGCTTGCTTACGCGTGGTCAGAGTCACATGACTAATTCTGACCAATCGGCTCTAAGTAGATGAGCCACAAGTTACCTCTGGACAGAAGAGAAGCAGAGCTGGTGAGACATGGTCTAACTCTGTCTTCCCCAGAAGGGTTTACCAACATGGATACATGTTCCAGATAAAGCATCTGCAAGATATTGGAGACTCAGTTGGCCTGGATGGAGATTACAAGCCCAGGAGAGTTCCCTGAACTTACAACAGACTTTTAATAAACAAAAAATCAACCTAACCTCTGTTAAGAAACTGAGATTTAGGGCAATTTTGTTATTTAACCTTATCTAGCCTAACCTGACTGATGAAGTACAACTGCCAGATGACTAACAGAAGCAAATACAAATAATCTCGGTACTCAAGGAAGTACCACAGAAAAAAATCCGAACATGAGCAGCCCACAGTCAAAATTCTTAAAACATGCTCACACAAAAAACACACAATGATTGAAATCTAGATTAAACAGCCCTCCCCAAACTTCAAATACATGTAATATAAAACACAAAACAAAACAAAAAAAACCCTAAATAAATAAAAATAAAACACAAAATGACATTATTATTATATTTAAAGAAACAAAAGAATAATTTGAAAGTATAAACAGGGAACAAGAAATTATAAACACTAGGAAGATTCAAAATGCGTTAAATAGAACCACTAGGAATTAAATATATAACTGAAGTTAAACACTCAATAGATTAAACAGCATGTTAGACAAAACTGAGGAGGTAATTGATAAATCTGAATATAAATCTAAATATATAATCCAAAATGCCATTCAGGAGATTATGAAAGGGAGGTTAAGAGGCACACAAGTAGGGTGAGAAGATTAACACAGATTTAATCAGAGTTTAGGAAGAGATCATAGAATCTTCAAAATCAATATCCTGGGGTGCCTAGGTGGCTCAGTGGTCAAGTATCTGCCTTCGGCTCAGGTCATGATCCCAGGGTCCTGGGATCAAGCCCCGCATCGGGCTCCCTGCTCAGCAGGAAGCCTGCTCCTCCCTCTCCCACTCCCCCTGCTTGTGTTCCCTCTCTCGCTGTGTCTTTCTCTGTCAAATAAATAAATAAAATCTTTAAAAAAAGAAAGCAATATCCAAGGAAATAATTACAGAATGTTCAAGAATTATTGAAACATACCAATCCTGGGAACCTGAAAGCCACTTGATTTTCAAACAAGATAAATACACATAAATCTAGTCTTAGTTGCATCATAGTGAAATTGCACAATACCAGAGGAAAAAAGTAGCCAGAGATAATTAACAGCTCACTGTCAACAAGCAGAAATATCAGCTTTCTCTCAACAATAATAATAAAAGCCAGAAGGGTGGAAACATTTATGTATTCTGCTTAGAAAACACTCTTGTCAAACAAGAACGAGACACCAGCAAACTTTCAAATCTGAGGGGAAAATAAAGGCATTTTTAAACAATCATAAACCTAGGGACTTCACTGCCAAAAGACCTCTTAAAAGGAAATTCTATACCAACTTGCATTCCCACCAACAGTGTAAGAGGGTTCTCCTTTCTCCACAACCTCTCCAACATTTGTTGTTTCTTTCCCTGTCCATTTTTGCCATTCTAACTGGTGTAAGGTGGTATCTTAATGTGGTTTTAATTTGAATTTCCCTGATGGCTAATGATGATGAACATTTTTTCATGTGTCTGTTAGCCATTTGTAAGTCTTCTTCAGAGAAGTGTCTTTTCATATCTTCTGCCCATTTTTTGACTTGATTATTTGTTTTCTGGGTGTTGAGTTTGAGAAGTTCTTTATAGATCTTGGATACCAGCCCTTTATCGGTAGTGTCATTTGCAAATATCTTCTCCCATTCTGTGGGTTGCCTCTTTGTTTTGTTGACTGTTTCCTTTGCTGTGCAGAAGCTTTTTATCTTGATGAAGTCCCAAAAGTTCATTTTTGCTTTGGTTTCACTAGCTTTTGGAGATGTATCTTGAAAGAAGTTGCTGTGGCCAATGTCAAAGAAGTTACTGCCTATGTTCTTCTCTAGGATTTTGATGGATTCCTGTCTCACATTGAGGTCTTTCATCCATTTTGAGTTTATCTTTGTGTATAGTGTTAGAGAATGGTCAAGTTTCATTCTTCTGCACATGGCTGTCCAATTTACCCAGCACCATTTATTGAAGAGACTGTCTTTTTTCCACTGCATATTTTTTCCTGCTTTGTCGAACATTAGTTGACCATAGAGTTGAGGGTCCATATCTGGGCTCTCTATCCTGTTCCATTGGTCTATCTGTCTGTTTTTGTGCCAGTACCATGCTGCCTTGGTGATCACAGCCTTGTAATATAGCTTGAAATCAGGGAACGTGATGCCCCCAGCTTTGTTTTTCTTTTTTAACATTTCCTTGATGATTCGGGGTCTTTTCTGATTCCATAAAAATTTTAGGATTGTTTGTTCCAGCACTTTGAAAAATGTCATTGGAATTTTGATCAGGATGGCATTGAAGGTATAGATTGCTTTGGGTAGCATAGACAGTTTAACAATGTTTATTCTTCCGGTCCACGAGCATGGAATATTTTTCCATCTTTTTGTGTCTTCTTCAATTTCTTTCATGAGTGTTCTGTATTTCCTAGAGTATAGATCCTTTACCTCTTTGGTTAGGTTTATTCCGAGGTATCTTATGGTTTTTGGTGCTATTGTAAATGGAATCGTTTCTCTGATTTCTCTTTCTACAGTTGTGTTGTTAGTGTATAAGAAAGCAACCGAATTCTGTGCATTGATTTTGTGTCCTGCCACATTACTGAATTGCTGTATGAGTTCTAGTAATTTGGGGGTGGAGTCTTTCGGGTTTTCCACATAAAGTATCATGCAAGTTGGTACAGCCACTTTGGAAAACAGTGTGGCGGTTCCTCAAAAATTTAAAAATAGGGATACCCCATGACCCAGCAATTGCACTCCTGGGTATTTACCCCAAAGACACAGATGTAGTGAAAAGAAGGGCCATATGCACCCCAATGTTCACAGCAGTAATGTCCGCAATAGCCAAACTGTGGAAAGAGCTGAGATGCCCTTCAGCAGACGAATGGATAAAGAAGATGTGGTCCATATATACAATGGAATATTACTCAGCCATCGAAAGGATGAATACCCAACTTTTACATCAACATGGATGGGACTGGAGGGGATTATGCTAAGTGAAATAAGTCAAGCAGAGAAAGTCAATTATCATGTGGTTTCACTTATTTGTGGAACATGAGGAACAGCATAGAGGACATTAGGAGAAGGAAGGGAAACATGAAGGGGGGAAATCGGAGGGGGAGACAAACCAGGAGAGACTATGGACTCCAAGAAACAACCTGAGGGTTTTAGAGGGGAGGGTGTTGGGGGGATGGGTTAGCCCGGTGATGGGTATTAAGGAGGGCACGTACTGCATGGAGCACTGGGTGTTATATGCAAACAATGAATCATGGATTGGTACATCAAAAACTAATGATGTACTTACTGTATGGTGAGTAACATAACGTAATAAAATTAAATTAAATTAAAAAAAAGAAGTTGAATCCGTAGATAAAATCTCTCTAGCACACAAAATTACCAGATCTACCTAACTTTACTAGAGAATCCTATCATTCAGAGGACAGATAATTCCAAGCTCATACAAGTTCTTTGTGGTTATAAAAAAAGAGAGAGACTGAAAGAGAGAAAGGAAGAAAATGCTCAAAAGTCATGTTGGGAGGCCAACCTCACCTTGTTACCAAGTTTAATCAAGAGATATACAATGAGGGAAATCACAAGGCCTGTCTCACTCATGAATACAGATGGGAAAATGCTCTACAGAACATTAACACACCAAAACCAGCAATAAATATAACAGGTAATATATTACGATCTTGTTGGATTTATCCAGAAAAAGAGGAAACTAATTATTTTGTAATTCACTGCATTAAAGAAAAACCATAGGATTATTTTTCAACATATGCAGAGAAAATATTCAATAAAATGGAAATCCATTCACAATGAAGTCTCTCGGCATTAAGAATTGGAGGCATGTTTATTTATTTATTTATTTATTTGCCCTCTAGACTCACTGTCTGCCTGTCTCTCCCAAGATCTGGGCTCTAGGGGGTGCCGACCCCTAAGGACTGCATCATCTAGTTGCCCTTACTCTCAGCTACGTATTGAGTTTGGCCAACGTGAGCAAGAAATTCATGGGTGAGAGGAGCAGAAGATCAGGGTATCTCCACCCCACTGGATGCTACGATGGGACCACAGCTCCTATCATGAAGCCACTAGTTCTCCAAACCAGCTCTCCCTTGATACACTAACAGCAGGTCTAGAGGAGACAAACAGCTTCCTGCCGGATTTCTCGCCATCCTTTGTTCATCTTCCTAACACTGCCCACACCTACATAAATCTCCCTTCACTCAATACTTTTTTCCACATCCCACCTGATATGTAATTAATCTGTGTTATGAGCCACATTGTGCCTCTCCCCTCCAAATTCATATGTTGAAGTCTTAACCCCGCGACTTCAGAATATAAGTATATTTGGAGGTAAGTTATTTAAAGAGGCAATTAAATTAAAATGAATCATTAGGGTAGGCCCTGATCCAATATAACTGATATCCTTATAAGAAGAGGCAATTAGGACATAAACATGCACAGAGGATAGACCACATAAGGCCACAGAGAGATGTTATCTGCAAGCCAAGAGAAGTCTCAGAATGAAACCAGCCCTGAAAATACAGGATTCGCCTCATTTGTTTCCCTTTTCTCATGAATTTCTGTCATGGGCTGCCTGTTATCTGATGTCTAAAATTGTTGTTTCATACATACTGCCCTCTACCCCCACAATTTATTTCTGTCATTATCAAATATCGTTACTAAAAAGATGGTCTTGTCTACCCTTCCAAAAAATAATTAAGCAAGCATAGATCCTGCCCCGGAGAATTGGAGGTCTAATGTGGCCAGAATTGAGGGAACACCACAGGGGAAGCAAGCTAAATTCCCATGTCCCTGAATTCCTACAAAGAGGGTCTAGAAGTAGAAAGTCATGTAATTTCTCCTGCCAAGTAAAAATGCAACCACAGGTAGCCTTGTCCTGTCTTGTAGACAAATGTAGCCAAAACTGGGGTTAAAAAAAAAAAAGGGGTAGAGTGACTTGCCCAAAGGCACACAGTTAATTAGTAGAACAGTGAGTCAAAATCCCGGAGTCATGACTCATGGTCCATTAGTCTATTTTCTTCACTATTTTTCCTGTCTGATAAAGACAACTGTGTGTGTCAACCCATTGCTTGTACATAAAGTGTGGGTAATAAATCATGGATCCCTCAACCATAACATCAAAGGGATGATGATTCAGTTGAATACTGAGAAAATACTGGTGTTGAATTACCAGAACAATGGCTGTGGTTCTGAAGCAGAACTTAGCGCAGGATAATACAATGGTTACTCATACCATCTCTACAGCCCTCTAGAACTTTCTCTGGGGCATTAAACTCATGTTTAAGCCTATAGGCACTAAGCTAGGCAGACATAACTTTGTTTTCTTTCTCTGATTCTTGCCAGCCTATTTCTTAATATATAAAATGAGGATAATCAAAGTACCCCCATCATGGATGTGTTGTAAGGTTTAATGACTCAATGCAAGGAAGTGCCTAGCATTTATTCTGAATCTCAGTGAGAAACCAATAAATGTTCATTGTCATCATTCCTTTGTTATATTATGACAATGTTTCCATAGAACATCTTTAACAGTAGAGCTTGTGAGTGGTTTCTCCTTAAAAATCAAAAACAGTCCATTCTTGTATTTACTTCCATTTAATTTTGCTTTGGCAAGGCTCTGTTAGAATCAAATCATTATTGTTCCACTAGAATATTTGGAACCCTATTTATGCCCAGGCACCTATGACTATGAACACCCTAGGAATATAGTGCTCTTTTAATTAAGTATTGTAAAATCTGCACAAATCTTGAAAGAAATTCAGAAAACTATGAGAAACAAACAGGTCGATTGGAGGCTGAATAAATTATTGCTCTTGGTGACACTGATTCTGTAGGGTTCCGATAAACTTCTTTTGACCGCCTGCTATGCTTGTAATTTAAGTAAGCCGGCCAATTTTCTTACCCAGCTGAAAAAAATCAAGCAAAGACTATGAACTCAGATACCCTCTGTTGGGTTCAATCCAGGTTGAACACTTGGATTATTGGCTACGCAGTTATACACACTTGAAACTGCCTCGCACTTTCAAACGGCTTCAGCGTTTCCCTGAGGCCCACGTCAAACTACGTCCACAAACCGCAAGTTGCGACTGTCTTTTTGATTCACCCTTGGCAATGACTGCCAGCAACCTTTTCAAATTCTGCAAGGCCACCAGGTATTTATAAAAGACAGGCAAAAGATGCTGGGTAGAAATGTTGTGCCGTCAGAAATAGTCTTAACACCATTAACTTCGTGTGCCCTGAGCAGCCACTGATGAGTCCTTGCTGGTAAAGGGAATGAAAACGGGAGGCCATTCATCTGGACAAAGCTGCCACCTCCCACCTGCCCCCCGCCAAGTCACTTTAGCAGGGAGCATGTGGACTGTAATTGTTTCCAAATCTCGAATGTAACCTGATTATATATTTGGCAAAGAGTCAGAGAAGATGAAGGATTAGAAAACACAGGAGCGAGAAAAGATTTTGCCAGAAGGTGTAGCATAGATAAAAAGCCAGGGGACAGCGAGGGGAAAGCAAAACATTTCCAAACTAACTCCAACTCAAATTGCTACCAAGTTTTCCTGCTACAAATGGGCACAGCCCTCTAAGAGTCATGTGTGATGTGAGTAACACACTCTGGAAAATATTTTATCACTGCTAACATAACCAGGATAGAAATGTTGAAGTTGAACGCTCTTGCGGGAATGTTTACTAACCTTTTTATGTAATTTAGCATGAGATTGAATCAGTATAAATGAAAAATACACATTAAAGGAATGACAACGCCTTTCTCCCCCACAAATTAATCAGACTCCATTCAAAGGCAGAAACTTTCTCTTTCAAAATGGAAAGAAAAAAACAGCCAGCTTGTTATCTTTCTATTTATCTTTATGGATAATCGAATAAGGTAATGCAGTCTGTTGTATGTTGGGAGAAGAAAAATGATCCCTTCCTCTTCCAAAACCAATTATACACTGTTTTCATTCTGATCTGCATTTTCTTTTCTGAGACTCTTATTTTTTAAAAACTGGATTACAGCTTGTTCGGGTGTCTATGTATGGGGGGCACACAAACATGCATATGTGTAAGGGGTGATGGTAAATAATCATGACTAACATTTACTCAACACTTTGTTTGCTAGACTTTCTGTGCGTTTCTCCTCCTGTCTCCACAATACTCATGGGGTATAGTGGGGGCTACTTTTCATAGTTACTTTATGGTTGAGAAAAGAGAAGAATTACCTTCCTGAAACATTGAACTCTTTCAGTCGGAAGTATACCTCATTAACACAGAATTTCATAAGAGTGTTTCTTACCTGGATTAGTACCCCTCCCCCAATCACCATAATCTTCTTTGAATAATTGCAGAGGCACCACCCAGTTCGTGTGTCCTTGTATTTAAGCAGGATCTTATCAGATTTATAAGCATGCCTGGACCACACTCTCTGTTGAGATCTACACTTATAAGTGATGGTTTATAAAGGTTTAAGAGAGTTTTATATCACTTTACTCTTCTCTCCCTTAAGAATTTAGCAATGCCCCTTATCTCCTGTGTTGAGGAGAAGAACCTGACCTCTGGCTCCTTTCAAACCTCCTCTACGCCCCCCATGCCTCTTGTGGGGACATCCGCTTCCTGCTTCAGAGAACTCAAAATCGCCCATAGTTCTTCAACTTTGTGCAGACAGAGCCTCCGTAATTTCTGCGGAAGGTTCTGTGTGCCTCTAGTTCATCCTGGAAAAGACCGGCTGCTGCCTTTAGTAGTTAACTGTAGCTTTCTGCTTCTCCCCTGTCTGAATGTTTTCCACCTGCACCCTCTTCGGCGGCATGTTCTTTTTGGTGGTATATTCTCTTTGGTTTCTCTACTTTTCTGGGTAAACTCCTCTTTGGAGGAGTCCCTTCCTGTTGGGAACATCAACTGAGAACATCAGCTAGCACAAATACCCTTGAAGAACGTCACTGGCATGTCTCGCAGTGGTCAAGGTTATAACTCTGTGCCCGTGTAGCCCAGGGGCAACAGTTCTGTCTGTGATTCCACACTCAGGGTCTTACAGTTGGCCAAATTGCAAAGGAAAAGGTTTTAGCATTGTCATAATGCAAGTTATGGCAACGCTAACACTCCAGGTCTACACTAAGATCCCTAAACTTTTCTATTTTGTATTTCACTGTTAATTATCCCCACATGAAAATCTGAGTGCCGTGGATATGCCTGAGAAGGGTCTGGGCAATATAGAACATTCCCTCCACAGCTCCAAAGGAGCTGATAAGGAAAATCTGTGTCCTAAGATGGCCGACTGAGCCAGTGAGAGTCCCAGTCCTTGCCCTGGGGGTCTTCTGGGTTCTTCTCCCTGCCCTGCTTCGCCCACACCCAAAGTGCCAAGTAGAAGTGTATAAATTGCCCCCTTTGTGCTCGGGGCGCAGACCTTTAGAAACCACTCTCCCCTGAGCCTGTAGGCATTAAATAAAACGCCTATCCTCCAAGATCTCTGGGTGCCGCTTGGTTCCTCCGTCGGGGGATCCAGTCCAGGTTCCATAACATTTGGTTCCCTGACCGGGAAACCCAACTATGCTAGCCCATTGTTGCCACCGGTTTAGGGCAATGGTGGGGCGGTGACGGAATGAGGGATCCTAACGGAGAAGGAGCACCCTGACTAATTTTTGGCAGTCTCCCACCCCAGTCGGCTTGGGCTGGCCCGGCCCCGCTGTTCCCTCCAGACTCGAGGAGACTTGGCAGGTGAGGACCTGGTCCTGACGTTGGATTCCAGTAAGGCCTAGGGCCCCAGGATCCAGACAGGCCCACCCCCACTGGGGTGGAAGGGGAGCCTGATCACCTCCCAGAGACCTCTTAGAGATCTCACAAGTAGGTATTCCCAGGGAGGGAATGTAATAACTTCTGGAGTGAATGTATGACTGAATGTGCAGTCTGACCTGGCTTGCTCAAGCAGACTGATTCTGTGACTCCACGGGTGGGCACCCTTAAGGTCCCCAGAAGCCTATGGAGTCTGAGTGGGCCCATATGCAATTCCATGGTGAACAGCATACAGTCTATGGTGGCATGAGAATAGTTTCTGATCGTAAGTCACAACGTTGAGACTGCTACGGCTAAGCCTCACTGAAGCTCCTTCGGGACGTGGCCAGAAGGGCATCTGGTCTCCTTGCCTCAGGAGGCAGCCCCCTTGTCTGTCTCTGCACCACTGCACATGGGGACATCACCACGGGGTCAGGGCAGAGTAAACCTATGGTTCTAGGGACCATGATCAAAAATTTCAAGTAGGGGTTTTCGGGAGACTATGGAGTCAGGATGAACCCTGGCAAGTTGAGAACCCTATGGAGCACTCACCAGCAGGAGTCATCGACCCTGCTGCCTGGGCTAGTATGGCCGCACCCAAAGAGCACCCAGCATGGGACTTCACCACAATCGAGGGACGGGCCCATATCCACCGGTACCAGGAGGCTCTCCTCCAGGGAATCCAGGTAGGAGCTAAGAAACCATGAATATGAGTAAGGTATCCTCGGTCACTCAACAACCAGGGGAGTCCCTTGGGGACTACTACAAAAGACTATGTGAAGCCTACAGGATATACACTCCATTTGACCCTGAGATGCAGGAAAGCCAACAGATGGTAAACACCTCCTTTGTGGCTCAGGCCACCCCAGACATCAGAAAAAAACTTCAGAAACTAGAGGGTTTTGCTGGGATGAACATTACCCAACTAATGGAGATTGCCAATAAGGTCTATATGAACAGGGAGGTCGCAGCCTAACGGGAAGCCGACAAAAAAGATGAAAAAGAAAGTCAGCCTCCTCGCCACTGCCCTGAAAGAAAAGGACAACACAAAGACGGGGAGACCCCAACCACCGAAAGGAGGGGAAGTCAATGTGCCTACTGTAAGAGAAAGGGCATTGGAAAAATGAATGTCCCAACCAGGGAAAGGCTCAAAAGCCCAACCGCTACAAGGGAGAGCCCCAAGAGGAGGACCTCATAGGCCTTGTGGGAATGGACTCAGACTGAGGGGGACTGGGCCTTTCCTCCTTGGCCCCCATGAGCCCATGGTCAGAATGAAGGTGGGGGGCCAACCAGTGAATTTTATGGTTGATACTGGGGCCAAGCACTCTGTTGTCACCTCCCCAGTTGCCCATTTCAGCAAAAGGACTGAGACCGTCCTTGGGGCCACAGGATGCAGGCGATACAACAGCCCTTTTTGCCAGGCTCGCCAGTGCGAACTCGGGGGCCACAAGGTCCGACATGAATTCCTTTATCTGCCTGATTGCCCCATCCCTCTCCTGGGCCGAGACATACTCTCCAAGCTTAGGGCTCAGGTAACCTTTGAGCCCACTGGACACACTAGCCTCCAAACCCAAGGCAAGAGAAGATGGGGTCTCTGAACAGGAATGGTCAAATTGCCTAAGCCCAGTTGTATGTGAAATGCTTCAGAACACTGATGGAGACAAGCGGAGCAACCAAAATTGAGATCATGAGACAAGCCTGTGGGTCTGGAATTTACGGAGTTCGGAGGACCTAGGGGTCAAGTCGGCCTTCTCTAACAAGGCAAGATCTCCAGCTCTTTAGGTTCTTTAGCTTCACAGAACACCTCTCCCTGGGTGGTGGGAGGTTGGGGCGAGCATCCGCCAGGGATGGGACAGGTCTGAGGTAGGGAGAGGCAGGGGACACTGGCTCTTCTGGAGAGGACAGGGGCAAGGAAGTAGGGGGAGGAACCCTACTAAAATGAAAACAGAGAAGAGGTCAGATCACACTGTTCAAAGGCAGATTCCGGTTTTCTGTCTGGGGTAGGGCTGCCATTGGTGATTTAAACAAGATACCCCAGGTGATAGAGATCCTGCTCGTCCACCGGCCACACTCCGAACAGTAAGGCTTAGACATTGTTTCCAAACCTCCCTCATTAAGAGTCACCTGGGAGGACCTTGTTAAAAAGGCAGCTATTTGGGGGATGGGGTAGCCAGGTGATGGGTATTACGAAGGGCAGGTGTTGTGATGAGCACTGGGTGTAATACAGTCTGGCCTATGCAAAACCACTGAATCAAAATGGGTGGGATGGGGGGAATATTCCAGAAGCTGTGCATTTAAAAAGCAACCCCCGGGGGCACCTAAGTGTCTCAGAAAAAAAAAAAATGTGGATGACCTCCTCCTCACCAGTGACACACAAGAAAATTGCACAAAAGACACCAAGGCCCTCCTACAGCTCCTGTCAGACTCGGGATATCGAGCCTCATGGAAGAAGGCACAAATCTGCCAAGAACAGGTCCAATACCTTGGTTTTCTCCTCACCCAAGGGAAAAGAGAACTAGGGCCAGAGAGGAAAAGGATCATCATCTCCCTGCCACAGCCCCAGACAAAAAGGGGCCTACGAGAATTCCCGGGGGCTGCAGGATTCTGCCGCATCTGGATCCCTGGGTTCTCGGCAATAGCAAGACCCCTGTATGATCTCTTAGGGGGACCAGATCGAGAACCCCCTGCCTGGACTGAAAAGGAAAAAGTAGTGCTTGGGGTACTCGCCCAGACTGTTGGACCCTGGCAATAGCCAGTGGCTTACCTGTCAAAGAAGCTGGACCCCGTGGCAGCGGGACAGCCACCGTGCCTCAGGGCGCTGGCAGCCACAGTCCTACTCATCGAGGAGGCGGACAAACTTACCCTGGGGCAAGAACTTAACGTCAAGGTCCCTCATGCAGTTGTGTCCCTCATGAACGCACAGGGACACCACTTCCTTTCCAACTCTAGGCTACTTATACATGGAGCCGTCTACAAGGAAAGGGACCTCCTAACCACAGCAGGAAAAGCTATCAAGAACAAAGAGGAGATACTGAGACACCTCGAAGCCATCTGGCTTCCAAAGGAAGTAGCAATCCTGCACTGTAAGGGACACCAGAAAGGAGACAACACCATAGCATGGGGAAATCGCCTGGCAGATAAGGCAGCCAAGACCGAAGCCAGTGAGGACATAGACAGAGCCCCTTCTCTCACCATGGCCCTAACACCCCCAGAAGAAGTCCCTCCACCCAATTACACTAAAAAGGGAAAGGAATGGCCATGTCTGAGGGGGCCACCCTGACTGAAAAGGGATGGTGGATGATGCCAGATAGGTGCATCTTTGTTCCAACAGCAACTGGAGGGCATCTAGTCAAGGAACACCACCGACTCACTCGTCTGGGAAAAACTGCATTAGAGGCCCTTCTCAAGAAATGCTACTACATTAGTCAGCTGCCAGAACTATGCCAAGCAATGAAAAATAATGCTTAGTCTGCACCACGGTCCCCACCAGGTGTCCAGAGGATGGGAGCAACCCCCTTCGAAGATCTAGAGGTAGACTTCACAGATGTGCAGCCAAGCAGGGGGTTCAAATATCTCCTAGCAATATGGATGGGTCTGAGCCTTCCCAACCGGGATGGAGCAAAGCCGGGAAGTAGCTAAAGTTCTCTTGCGGGAGATCGTGCCCCGCTTCAGCCTGCCATTAACAAACCATAGTGACAATGGACCCGCATTTGTGGCAGACATGGTACAGGTCTTGACCAAATCTCTCAACATCACCTGGAGACTCCACACTGCTTACCGGCCCCAAAGTTCAGGGAAAGTAGAGCGAATGAATCATACCCTCAAGGGAACCTTAGCAAAGTTTTGTCAGAAGACTAACTTCCATGGCTGGATCTGCTACCCCTAGCTCTCCTGCATGCTCGCTGCATGCCCGGGACATCAGGTTTCTAATATATGGATGGCCTCCCCCTGTGCTTGGGAAGCCTTCTAGGAAACTTGCATCAGGTTGGAGATAAAGGGATAAAGGAGCAACTTCAGGCCCTGGGGGCTACCCTAAATAAATTACCTTTTAGAGAGTCCCAATCTCCTTAGGGTCTCAGGTACACTCCTTCCAGACAGGGGACTCAGTTTAGGTCAAAGATTGGAAGAAAGAAGAAAGCTCATCATTCAGACGAGGAGCCGCACTAGTGGAGAGTCCCACCAGACTTCACGAACCCACTCCGGCTTCACCTTTGACGAGACCCCACCGACTGATGGACACCTGCTCACTGTGGTCCCTGGCTCTCATCGGCGTGATTTCCCTCATCTTGGGAGTCGGACTCTACACTCTTGCCCCTCCTGACTGGACTTTCCCCCAGAGGCTTCTACCTAAGGTCATAGATCCCACCTTTACCGGCTCTCTGCTGTCTACTCCTGAGCGCATTTCACCATGGTTTTCCTGGCCCCAGTCAGTCCTGGTCTTCTGCTACCTAGTTGTGCTATTAAGTTTATGATTAAGTCCGTGTTCACCCCAAGCCTTGCAGTCAACCCTCAGAATCAAACAGAATGATGCCCTCTAAACGAGGTGTTTAAAGGGCCATCAAAGTGGGGAATGATAAGGAAACTCTGTGTCCTAAGATGGCCGACTGAGCTAGCGAGAGAGTCCCAGTCCTTGCCCTGGGGCTCTTCCAGGTTCTTCTCCCTGCTCTGCTTCCCTCGAGCACCAATCCGGGTTCTTCTCCCCCGCCCTGCTTCGCGCATGCACCAAAAGTGCCAAGTAGGCAGAAGTAGAAGTATATAAATTGCCCCCTTTGTTTGTGCTCGGGGCTTGGACCTTTGGAGAACACTCTTCTCTGAGCTCCGGGCATTAAAGAAACCTCTGATCCTCCAGGATCTCCGAGTGCTGCTTGGTTCTTCCGTCAGGTGATCCAGTCCAGGTTCCGTAACAGAGTGTGCTGTTGCATCATACAGAAGCGAAGGAAGAGGCTGAATCCTGGTCTGTGATTTCAGAACAAACCAGCTTCCTAAGGAGAAGAACATTCTTTAATTGTTTCAAATCCAGGGAGCTTTAAAAGAAAAAATCACAGCCTTCAAGGAAATCTGGAACAGGGAAATTTAGGATGTGTCAGTTATGCTAAGCACTTGTCTCTCTTTCTTTGAAGTTCAAGTTCCTTCACATAGACAGATGCTTTTTTGTGGTATTGCTGAGCTTCTAGCCACGGTTAGATTAAACAATAATGCTTTGTTTACGCACAGCGTCTTTCATCTGGGTTCTTTGTGAGACTTCAAATGCACACTCGTTAATCCCCACAGTGTTTCAATGTATACGTACTTCTTTATTCCTTAGACGGGAATTGAACAGACAATGTAGTTTAAGTGTTGGTGTCCACTATCATGCAAGCCAAATCCTAGTTTCCTGACCATGTTCTGGCATAACAAATTTTTTCTGTTTTTTTCTCCTTGCCTTTAGTTATCCTCAAAGCATTTCACCCACATGATTTTATTTTCAATTTATTAAGCTGTGTGTATTTCTAAATACTTATTTTACCAACCTGAATTACATAGTTTTGCCACATTATAGTGCTCAGTTATTTCAAAGCCATTTTCCCCAAAATGAATTTCTGAACTCTGATTTGGACAAAAGTCCTAAGGGAATCATTATAAACATCACCGGAAATTTGGAAATTTTACTGAATGTTTGATGGCTGCCCTTTATTCTGGTTAATATTTTCAAGTGTGTTTCTGATGGACCCCTTTTTTCCTTTCAATAGTTGTAGGCGTTCTCAAAAAGCACATAGGTTGTAGAGAAGTAAAGGTGGATAATTCTATTTACTATTCTGTATGAACTTGCTTGATTTTATAGTTAGCAAGTGCAGCTCCCTTCCCATACCTGCTTAAATACAGAGACTCACCACCATACACAAACACATCTGCCATTAGCTTTGTTTCTAGAACAAACTGATGTCTAGTTTAAGATGAAAAAGTCTGGCACTCTGAATGCACTAATGGATGGCCAACCGTGAGAAGGAATCCTGTAGAAAACAGATGCACAGTTCTATGTGGACTGAGGGGGGTATAATCCTACCTTTTCTCCCCAGTTTGAAACACGTTATGTGAATGTAACTGGTGTGATTATGCACAGGGAAAAGTAGCAGGCTTTTTTTTTTATTATTAACATATAATGTATTATTTGTTTCAGGGGTACAGGTCTGTGATTCATCAGTCTTACATAATTCACAGAGCTCACCATAGCACCCACCCTCCCCAGTGTCTGTCACCCAGCCACCCCATCCCTCCCACCCCCCACCACTCCAGCATCCCTCAGTTTGTTTCCTGAAATTAAGAGTCTCTTATGGTTTGTCTCCCTCTCTGGTTTTGTCTTATTTCATTTTTCCCTCCCTTCCCCTATGATCCTCTGTCTTGTTTCTCAAATTCCTCATATCAGTGAGATAATATGATAATTGTCTTTCTCTGATTGACTTATTTCACATAGCATAATACCCTCTAGTTCCATCCAGGTCGTTGCAAATGGCAAGATTTCATTTTTTGATGGCTGCATAATATTCCATTGTGTGTGTGTGTGTGTGTGTGTGTGTGTGTGTGTGTGTGTGTGTGTATACCATATCTTCTTTATCCATTCATCTGTTGATGGACATTTGGCTCTTTCCATAGTTTGACTATTGTGGACATTGCTGCTATAAACATTGGGGTGCATGTGCCCCTTCGGATCACTACATTTGTGTCTTTGGGGTAAATACAGAGTAGTGCAATTGCTGGGTCATAGGGTAGCTCTATTTTCAACTTTTTGTGGAACCTCCATTCTGTTTTCCAGAGTGGCTGCACCAGCTTGCATTCCCACCAACAGTGTAGGAGGGTTCCCAAAAGTGGCAGCTTTTAAAGCAACTTGTACCCAAATAGCTTGACTCTTTCCACAACTGCCTGCAGCTCTGTTGAACCCAGGGTCCACAGGACTGGAATGTCCTGCTTGCTTGTTTATACTTCCAGCAGAATGCAGCCTCCATCAGGCCTGGGACCTGGCTTACCTTGCTCACAATTGCATTGTTGCAGGTAGCACAAGGTTGGGACATAGGTGGTGTTCAGTAAACATTTAGGAGCTCAGAGAGGAAAGGAAGAAAGAGAATAGGGGAAGGAGGGTGACTGGGAGCAAATCACTCTGCTTTGTAAATATGTAAATAAATATGTAAATGTGAATAAATGTGTAAGTAAATAAGTTCCTGAAATGAATGTTTTGTTTTTCTGATTTTCCTCTTTGTCATAGAAGTAGACTATAGAGAAAAAATAAACATTCTAAAGTCTTATTTAGTTGGTTTCTGGTGGATAAGGTTTTAAACTATAGATTTATTCTGAAAGTCTGAATAATACTTATAACACATAACACAAAACTGATATTTATTAGGATAATATAGTGGAGTCTTTTGTAAAGTATTATCTTCTCTACTTATTTTTTCTAAAAATCCAGATTTCATAAATAGCACCCATTTTTAAGTGAGGTGTACCAGAATACTACCTCACTACTAAAGTGGTAAGCTCCTCTAAGAGTTTTCTAAAACGCTTAGATTCATCACCTTAATAGGAGAAAACATGACCACAACAGGGAGAGAGTGGGATTGATAATTTAAGTCTAATTTTTTAAAAAAGATCAGATTTTGACAAGAGTATGATCTTCTTTACTTCCCATTTTAAATCCATTTCAATGCCCATACCAATGTACATTTATGGGTCAATTAAGATGCTTCCAAATATTGATGCATAGATGTCTTAATGGCCAAAAGATCCTGGTGCATGCCAGGAATGTTATCTTCCATCTGCTTTTAAGTTCCAACCACATTAAGCCTAGAAGACAAGAACCAATTTTGATGGGATATTTTTACATTAATTTTTACATTTTTACATTAATTTTTCAAAGTCAAAGTTCAGTTTCAGGAGCTCAGACATCAATTTGTCCATTTTTTTTCCAGTCCAGGTTCCTCCTAATTTCTATGATCATTTGAACAACTTCTCTCCTCAAGAAAAATAAAGGAGAAACAGAGACCAAGAGCAATAGGGCTCATGTGCATGCTTCTAAATGTCTATCCCTTCCTCTTGAGAAAGACAGAGACCCTGGGTTGTGGATTTAGGGCAGAATTAGTAGTTGAAGTATTACTTCTCTAGTGCAAAGGTGTAATAAAGCACTTAACAATACCATAATCTAAAAGAGTAATTCCATTCTGGCCTGAGAGTTGGAGAAAGACTTAATTAGCTTTTCCCATTGGGAATGCCAACAGATCTATTGTCCAGACAGTGAGAGGCCAAGAGTCATGAGGTCTGCTGAATCTCACAGTTTCCTATTTGGATAAGAAAAGAGATTTACAGAGACACAGTATGCAAGCTACTGGGGAAAAAGACCAGGCGAGATGGACTGCTGTCATCAGTCTTTGGAGAGTCAGAAACAAACAAACCTACAGTTGTGCCAGAAAGTAATTATCTCTTTTAACTGGATATTTTTCCTTCTTGAAATACATAGCATTAGAATTAGACATTTTTCTAGAACTAAAGAGGTAGGCTCATGGGTAGGACCCAGTAGAACTGGCTCTCTCATGCAAGGCAGAGTGTGATGGGGAACCTGGGAGGTCATTTCAAACACTTCTTCCCACAAGGATTCTTAGAGTGCACTGCTTGAGTTTGCTTTATCTCCCAAAATTTCACAGCAGGTTTAATTGTTTAAACTGTTTAAATTGTTTAAACCTGATTGTTTAAAAAAGAGGGATATGTATTTGGCTTACTTCTAGGCAATCCAGTTTATTTCCTCCGAACACCAAGCCCCAAAGTTTCATGATGAAAATTTATTTTAATACTTGTCTCATTTCATAGAGATTTACTGAGATTGACAAGCACTTCTGTAGCCTTCTCATGTCTCCTTGTCCTGTCCTTTATTTAGTTTGAGGCACATCCAGGAACCATTACCTAGAGCTGCCTTAATGAATTTTTAAAATATTTTTCTCTCCTACGGAGGGACAAATATAACTGAAACTAAAATGAATACTCCTGCTTTTATTTTCAGTATCTGTGGCCTTGGACAAAAATTTTGCTTTAGCATCTTTATAATTTTATTTCCCTTATCAGCACCCAGTCTGCCTTTAAAAAAAAAAATTCTCTGACTTTTTATACTTTTTTCCCCTCCTAAGATCCCCAAGCACTTTATCTGTATTATTTTTAATATATTTTATTCTAGAGGGTCAAGACTATGTCTTTAATCTTTGTATTACCAGCACTTAGCACTGAAAATAGCTTGTCATCACAATTCAATTTAAGTGTAAAAATAAATGCTTGAGGGGCCCCTGAGTGGCTCAGTCAGTGAAGCATCTGACTCTTCGTTTTGGCTTAGGTCATGATCTCAGGGTCATGAGATCCAGTCCCGCATCAGGCTCTGCACTCAACAGGGAGTCTGCTTGAGATCCTCTCTCCTTCTCCCTCTGCCCCTCCATACTCTGCTCTCTCTCTCTCTCTAAAATAAGTAAATAAATCTTTACCTAATTAATTAATTAATTAATTAGATTAATTACATTAAATTGGGTACATATTTTTCTTTCCTTGACTCATTTTTGTGTCCCCAACAGTTCATGGCAAACTGCCAGTCCAATAAACAATGATCAATGACAAAATCGGTAGTGAAACCGACAAAGAAGTAGATGTTGGCCAAAATTCGAGGATATTTATCTCTGTCTTTCAACTCTTTTTTTCTATCACTCCACTAAGAAAGTGATAATTCCTCTTTGTCTTTTTTTGAATTCATAAGACACATTAATAGGAAGAAGAAGTGAGCCTAGCAAGCAGCAGAATTAATTAAAGTTGACTTTGGGAGAAAGGCAGAGCTTGGTGACAGAAGAATGAGGGTCCTGAGGGTGATCTTGTCCCACCATGGTGGGTCACGCAACTCTGAGACAGAAGTGCACATGTGTTGATAGTAGCCAAAACATGCTAATAGTAAAAGTATGACTTTTATACCCTTTCTAAAATGGTCATAGCTTAACTTGTTGTCTGCTCTTTCAAAGGAAAGGTATTTAAAATCCTTCTGGGTATCTCTGTACAACACTAGAAAAACTCTTCTTGTTTCTTCCTGTTAATTAAAGCATTTATTATCATCACAGATGCTACCTTTCTTACCATGCATTGGCATTATTGGTAGCAAAGAAGAAAAAATTCTCTTCCTCCCACTTGCAAACTTTCCATTCCCCCCACCCTGGTGTGTGACTAGAAGGAGTAGGGGTGGGGAAGAGAAGAGTAGAAAAGCATCCCAGAGTCACATATGATTTGGAGCCCATCTGTGCATCTGAGCATCACAAAGTCTTAACTCCCTTAATTGGATTAGGTTGCTCCTAGGGATGAATTTCATCACATGTGGCCAAACATGCGCCTAGGTTGAGGGAAAGGAAGTTGGAAAATTAGTGTTTTATTAAGTGTCGGTCAATATATTTGAAGGCTAGGAAGATTTTTTATAAGAGTCTCACTTAGGAAATAAAAGGTAAATGTGTCTTTTTGAACCTTCAAAAACCTCAATTAAACACTGAACAAAAATAGTAGAAACAGGCTTACCTAGTCAAATTTGTCACTAATGACTTCTCACTGTCAAGTTTCCTGTCATGGATGTGACCAAATTAAAGTTTTCCTAAATGTGGGGGTGGGAAGATCACTTTATGTATAACTTGCATCCAGGAAGTACAGCGTGATTAACTAGCACGCACCCATGAGACTTACCAGCAATATTGCTACACTTTATTATTATTTCTTAGTTCTTAAAAGGGGTAAAAAATACCAGTAAATGATTTGAGGAAAGGATAGTCACGGAACCTTAGGCAAGCCCGGTGCTCCTATATTCTGGAAGGGGGAGGAGAAGACCAAAGACTTATTAACATAAGCCTGGAGTGGAGTTTGTTGAGGAAAAACATGAGAAATTGTCCACGTGACTCTTGAGTACATCAGAGCAAGAGAGGGTTCTTTCCCTTGATGCAGTACCCCAGACTCATTCCATCTATGGGGCTGTTGCCTGGCCCATTCCAGGGTAGGACCAAAGGGAAGACGGCAGCTGAGGTCATGAACATATGTTCATCAGGTTCTAAAACCACCTGGGTCAGCTTGGGAATTGCTATGGCTCAATAAATAGTAATAGCAAAGATAATGAACTTGTCTGTCTTATTCGACATTTTATCTATCTCCATTAGCTCATATATGCACTAACATTTATTGAATGAATTAATGATTATGCTACTAACAATAAGAATTTTTTCCACTTATTGAGAACTTACTAAGTGCTTGAGACTGCTAAACCTTTATGTGAATTCCCTTATATAATCCCTGTATATACCGTGGGGCAACAGTCTCCTAGAATTCATTTTCTTTTTGTTGTAGCCTTTCTGAAAAGTGATGGTCAGAATGCTTTATGGTAGAATTAAGTGAATTCAAAGTTAATATAGGGAAGTTTCTTCATTAAAAAATTCTCTTAATAATCATGAAAAATAAAGGCAATAAAAGTAAAAAAAAAATCTTTGTGTGAATTTATAAATTCACAAGATTATAGAGAAGGGACTTTTGAGCCTATCTGGTCCCGTTCCCTAATTTTACAAAGGAGGAAAACGAGGCACAGATTAAATTAGACCCAAGTCACAGAGTTAGCTGGGGACAGAGATGGTAGTAGACCCCTCCAGACGGGCAGGTCCCAGTAGGCTCATTTGTTATATTCTTTTACCCTTCTCTTCAATATTATTAGGGTTAATAAGTATCTAATGATTCTTAGAGCCAACAGAGTACCCAGGATACGTTCAGTGACATAAACACTGTCATAAATTCTGATGTATTGCTTAGTGAGGATTCTCAAGAAGGTCGCTGTGACTCAGATCAGTGGATAAGAGAGGAATGAAGTAATAACTACACTTGTATCCCAAATTTCGCATAAACTCTTATCCGGGCTATTGCCAATTAAAAAAAAAAAATTTAACCATGAGTCCCCATGAGAAGTTGTCCTGCAGGTGACTTTCCTTTCAGCCATTAGTTGGCTCTCCCCAGAAAAAGTTTTGAGAACCTGGCTTATGTCCCCAGGGCATATTGCTTCTCTGGCCAAAGCACTGTGTGGGAAAGAAGAAGTCATAACTGGAGCCTGAGGTTAGAAGTCAGAGGGACCCAGCCCTACAGAGGAACCATGAGCAATGCCCTCCCAAGAGGCCGAGCTCCTGTTTCTCCAGCCATGCTGGGCGGAGCACTCCAAGCTGTCCTGCTCTCCCAGGGTTACGAGATAGCTTATATAATGCCTGCAGGCGTGCTCATCATATCAGTGTAGCATTACCTAAGCTTGGTTATCTGGGCATCTGAACCGTTTGGCAACCCAGAACACAACTGGAAGGTGGCAATCAGTTTTTAGAGAAAGTCCATGGAACTATGACATGTTCTTATCAACGCAGAAAGGCTGGTCATAAAAGTGAAAATGTGATCATCAAGTCATGTTCTAAAGAAGTTTTGGGTGCTGCCCTCTACCTCAGAAAGGACTCTCTTGTCACCTTCCCCTTTTAAAGAGGAGGTATCCTTGTTTTGTTTGTTGTATTTTTAAAGATTTTAAGGCCAACTTTCTAATTCTCCTAACATTTAGCTAATGCACAATCAAGAAGTTTACTCCATACCCAACTCCAAGGCAGCTTAAGCTTGAAAGGAAGCATTCGGAAACCACATAATTCAACTCCACACTGCCTTTGGGTAGGTAAAACATTAAGAGTCAATCAAGTCGTTTCTTAGTTGATGGTTGATTTTTTTTTTTAATAAGATGAACTTTAGTATGGACCATACAGCCATGCAACACTCCCCAGTGAAGAAACCAGAAGACACAGTTGTTGTCTTTGACTCTGGTGGAGAATCCTTTATTCCAAAAGTATCTACAATTCTGATCTCTAAATTTCTTTCTTTCAGCAATAAGGACTTATAAATAGTTAATTCAGCCCACTAATACCGTGTGTCCAACAAGATTTCTCCACAACAGCCTAGAGGATCCAGTCCTGATTCCAGCTGGTCAGATTTTTTTCCTAAAAGTCAAATAAAGTCAACTTCCCTCATTTATTGATGCTTACAGCTGAAATGTTTCATGAACATCGATTTGCTCCTTAGTCATATTAAGTATCTGGAGGAAATCAAGAGGCATTGGGGCATTTGACAGTCAATTGCAAGAATATTCATACAGAGGGTTGTGGTAGGGTCTCACAGAATTTTCACAAAGAGCCTTTTTCCTTATAATACTGACTCTATCATGTGATAATTCCAAATTCATAAAGAGCTACTTTGAATCTCAAACACAGATCGAGTCAGAGTGACAATATTACAAGTAGATATAAGACTAACAAATGAGCTGAAGAAGGTAAGAGAAGACCAGTTAACGGTTGGAAGCTATTACCTTTTTTGCTGTTGTAATCAGTTTAATGTTCCAGTCTTTAAACTCCAGCTTAAGACAAAATAGGTTTAATTCTCTCAAGTGCTTCCACATAGCTGTCATTTTTTTTAAAGGAACAAAAGGCAAATGTCATTTTTTGGTAGAGAGGATTAGCCTTACCTATTGATTTTATAATCTTGATTTGCTTCTTCCATCAGCGAATATTTATTGAATACCCAGCGTGTGCCTAGCACTGCACTAGGCCCAGTGAAGAAGACCCCAAAAAAATCTGCCAAGGAGAAAGTTAAAAGAAACAGCTATGAACATGAGATAAGAAACTCCAAATTTTAAAAACAAGCTCACCTTTATATCCCCAACTGTCTGCACAACCGCCTGCATCCTCAGAGATCGGTGTCCAATAAATTGCCACTGATGGGCTAAAAACTGAAAGCAAAGGGAGAAACACTGTGTGTTGTTTGATTCTGGAAGACTTGCCACAGAAAATTTGAAAGAATGGCTGAATGCGTTTTATTCTGAAACGTGAAGATGCTGGAGCAGAGAGCATTCAAACTGGGAGGAAGAGCGAGGACACAAGCATGAGGTCCACACCTGACACTGACCCACGTGTGTCTGGATTGGTGACTGGGCAGGCTGGAGAAGGGGACGAGGTCCAGAAATATGATGGGTCACAGATTTGCTGAGTAGAACAATAAGGGAAGTTTTCACGCGTACTTTGGTACTTTAAAGTCACTTACATTTTTCTGATCTGAAAGGTATCAACTAAATCAGGTGAATCAATGAAAGCCTTTGTTTAGAAAGCTGGATTTGGAAGGAACCTATAAGGTGGCTTACAGCACGTAGAGAAAAAGATGATGTAAGGGTTTTACAATACGTTGGCGAAATTTTTGACATTCCTTTCTTCACAAAGTGAAGCCTAATTCTGCCGCCCCACACCTTGAATGTGGGCTGAATGAAGTGACTCACTGTTTTTTTTTTTAAAAAAAAAAGATTATTTATTTGGGGGAGAGAGAAAGAGAGGGAGAGCACACTTGAGCTAGTTGGGGGAGGGGCAGAGGGAAAGAATCTTCAGACTCCTGGCTGAGTGCAGAGCCCAACGTGGGATTAGATACCAGGACCCTGAGATCATGACCTGAGCCAAAGCCAAGACGCTTAACCAACTGAGCCACCCAGGCGCCCCTAAGTGACTCACTTCTAACAAATAGAATATGGCAAAAAGATTAGTGTGTTACTTCTGAGGTCAAAATTGTAGTTTCTGCCTGACAGTCTCAGATCCCTCACTTTGGGGAAGTCAGCCCCTGTGTCATGTGGACACTCAAGCTGCCCAATGGAAAAGCCCATCGGGAGAGGAAAATGAGCCCTCTCACCAACAGCTAGCATCAACCTGCCATCCATGTGCATGAGCCCCTGCGGAAGCACATTCTCCAGCTCATCAAGCCTTCAGATGACTGCACCCTGGGGATATCCTGACTGCAACTTTATGAGTGAGATCCTGAGCCAGGCCCCTCAGTTAACCTATTCCTGGATTTCTGAGACAGAAAAACTGTGAAGGTAAGCTTGGGGATGATTGTGACACAGAATTATATAATCAATGCAGATGGTCAGGGTAGCCTTAAAAAAAAGGTTGTTATAACAAGCTAGGACTTGGAACGTGGCCCTGGCCATGAGAATGATAAGGAAGAAATAAACATAAAACAGTATAATGGACAAGACTTCGTGGTTTACTGAACAAAGGAGTGGAGGGAAACAGATAAAGCGAGATGACTGAGAAAGTATGAGGACGGTAGTAGCCATGGAAGAAACATCAGTAGGGAGTGGGTGGGATAAATGGCTTTAGGCAAAGTCATCTCTTAATCTCGTAACTGGAGAGCACTGGACCAAATAAGAAGCTGTAATGAGAATAATAAAATGTTGAATTTAGAAGATTGCATAAACATTGGTTAGTTAACAACTACCTCCTTTTGCAGATATAGCTAAGGCAGGCACACAGAACCCTGTGTTTAGAAGGGCTCCATGCTTCTTGGTTTAAAGCTCTTCTCTTGCCCTCTTGAAATTCTGAATAATTGTTGAACAAGGGGCCTGCCTTTCCACTTTTCACTAGGACAGCAAATTAAGAAGCTGGTTTTGTGTACACTCCAGCCTTTCGCTGTTACTTCTGAAAGAATTACATGATGAGTATGGGATTACCTGTTCCTCACATCATCCAGAGCTTTGGGGATGGGGGCAAATGGTTTGGTTCTTACTATATTGCATCATTTGTCACTAATCGTAATGTGTTCCTATGAGTAACCATTTTCCTGGTGGTGAATCATCGTGATGGCAACTGGTCTGAGACACAGATCTCCCTTAAGTTGCTAACAAGTGACATCCCTGGTTTTCAAATGTGGGTTCTCCTTCAGAGGAGATGTGAGGTCCCTTTGAGAGACGCTGTGTCCTTGGCGAAGGCTGAATCCACTTCTTGTAATATTGCATGATATTGTATGGTATGTCTTAACTCAACTCGTGTCATATCCGTTTGCTGAGCCTGCTCTAACTTGAACAAATAGTGAAAAAAAATGACAAATTCTTCTCGATGAGTTCCAGTTCATGATAACTAATCTAGACATTTTTTCCCAGAACTATTATCCTTGGCAAGAAAGAACTATTATGAAAAAAAAAAAAAGCCCTCTTATTAGAGGCGAAGAATATGAGGAGAATATAGATACTTATTCTTGAAAAAGACTCTAATATCAAACTTACAAGAATGATAGATCTACAGTGAAATGAATCTCAATCTCAGCATCTACCTGCTTTGCATTTTTATTAATAGTCAATGAGTATTAGGTAGAGGTGTTTGAAACGCAATAACCTTATAAAATATAGAGTATTTGTAACCATAATTTATTTCTAGATGACTGAGATTTAATTATGAATGCTTGTAGTTTCATGTACGGAAGAGTAGGAGGAAAAACACCTAGATGCATCTGGTTGCAAGAAATAGTAGCAAAAGCAACGATCCCTTTTGTAAGTGGAACCACAGCCATTGCTTTTAAACACACAAAACTAAGCATTCAGATTCAAAAAACAGTCAAAGGAAATGGGGTACATACACAAGGGTGTTTTTTTATGTTTGAGTAATTAGTTTTTATAATTAAGTAATTTGGGTGGCAGAAGGATTTTTCTCGTGATTACCTAGCATTATGTGTTGCTTCCTACTCTATTAGCAGAAAAGGAATCTTATGGGGCACCTGGGTGACTCAGTAGGTTAAGCATCTGCGTTTGGCTCAGGTCATGATCCCGGGGTCCTGGGATGGAGCCCCACACCAAGCTCCCTGCTCAGCGGGGAGCCTGCTTCTCCCTCTCTTCCCTGCTCCTGCTGTCTCTCGCTATCTCTGTCTCTCTCTCAAATAAATAAAATCTTAAACAGATAGGTAAATAAAAATGTTCAAGAAAAGGAAACCTATTTTGCTGGACAAGCATGCGATACTGTGACTTCATAAACACAGGAGCAAGGCATCTTAACCTTAGGTCTGTGGACTCCCAGAAGGTCCATGGGACTACAGGTGATAATGTCCCCTGAAGTTGGATGCAACTTCAGGGGTGGTGTGGTGTGGACGTGGGTATGTTGAGTATTTCTCTGCCTAGAATGCGGGCATCCTCTCTGCTTGTCTCACTCTGACCTGACCCTGAGGTCTCAACTCCAATCCCACCTCCTCCTAGAAGCCTTCTCCCAGCTACCCTGCTCCTGGGAAGCTCTGCAAACTTTCGTTTTTTCTCATCTACTACCCATTCATCTTTCCTTTGACCCTTTTCGATCTGTTTTCCCAACATACTGGGAGGGTCTCGAGGGCGGGTGTCATTTGCGTCTTATTGCTTTTGTATTTCCAACATATAATACCCTGTAATGGGAGGCCTTCTGTGAGTCTTTGCTGATGTTGCTGCTCTTGAGAACATCTCAGTCTTAGAGGATCTCCCCTGGCACTGCCCCCGTGATCTGAAAAACTGTCCCAAACATCTCCCCTGTTCGCCTGGCTCCCACCTTCAGGCTAACCTCAGGAGATTCTCCTGGCACTTCGCACATCATTCCATGTCTCACATTCACTCATCCCGTTCATATTATACATTGATCTCCTCGGTGCAGACAAGGAGAGTTCAGATCTGGATTTGGGTAACAATATTTCTAAATAATATAAGATAAAATTTGTCTGAGGCTTTAAATAGCATTTCTCAAGTGTCATTAAATAATAAAGAAATCTCCTGACTATGCTTTAGTCTACCCACCCCCCAAGAAGCAGGCATTCGCTAGAGGAATGTGCCTCCCTCTCCTTCAGTGAAACTGGAATAAAAAGACTGAAGATAGCTAACATGAATTAGCAGGCCTTGCTTTAGAGATGTATCATGCACTCAGGGTATGTGTGCGTGAGTGTTTGCGGTACGTCACGCACACATTTATACAATTTGTGAGACTGTGTCTCCACCTCTGTTGTAGCACTTATCAGAATCTGCTTTATATTAAAATTGTTTACATACGTGTTCGTCCTCCTCTTGTAAATTGGACATACCAAGGTATGCGGACCAGGGCTCTCTTAACTTGGAGATTTCCACTGGCTCCGGCATACTCGGGGCTTTGCGCACGGAAGGTTCGCAATAAATTTGGGCTTAATTCCAAAGAGGGCCTTCATAGTGAGATGAACTATTAGGAGATACTCATTCAAGCACAGCACATTTCGGCAAGAAAGCCCTATCAGGTTCACGCTTACTTAAGCTGCTCCTTCCAGACAGATAGTGAGGATCAGAGAGGTTGCAGTTGCCCTCCAGCAGAAGTGGTATTTCTTCCCACTTGGAAAACATGGCCAAGCTCACCAACGCGGACAGTTCCAAAGCAGAAGAGACTCAGAGTGCCAGTAAGCTGGAATTATTTTCCCTTATTAACGCACAGGCATGTTCTTCCCAAACGATTCCTTAAAAGACTGTGTGTCTCTCTAAACTGTTATGGACAGACTTTTCTTTTAGATTAAAAAGCCAAAAACTATGTTTTCTGGTCCAGCCGTACCCTTTGATCTGTTTTCTTTATTTTAAAGAGAGAGAGAGAGAGACGGAGACAGAGAAAGAGAGCAAGAGCATGAGTAGGAGGAGGAGCAGAGGGAGAATCTCAAGCAGACTCCCGGCTGAGTGCGGAGTCCGTCACGGGGCTCGATCTCATGACCCTGAGATCATGAGCGGAGCTGAAATCAAGGGTCAGATGCTCACCCGACTGAGCCACCCAAGCACCCAGGCTTTCATCGGTTTTAGTGCACTTAAGGAACACATCTCCTGTGCCAGAGCCAACTCCAGGCACCCTGCAGGTGCTCACAACATCTGCGAATCAGTTAAAGCACTGGGTCGGGCAGTTTCATTTTCCATCAAGCACCTCAGAAACCAGTGTTCCAATGCAAATGGGACCAGAAAGTATCTATCAGAAGCATAGATTTCTGACTGAAGTGCCTTGAGGTGGGGTCTGAGAACACCCTTCCTTCACCCACAACTCCACAACACCTTTTCTCTTAAATCACATTCAGTTTGCTGGACCAGACTCTTTTGGTTATGTGAAATTTTCTTCCAAAAGGCTTTTAAGTTTACCTAATCACAAATACCTTTTTATTTCGATGGTCTCTGGGACACAGAGCAGGGAGAAGGACTTGGGGATTGAATATATACCATTGTCTTTTGCTGAGTTTAGGGTACAGGTGTCCAAAGCACTTTGTAAAACACATAGGAAAAAAGTCCAGCCACTTTCAAACTAAGGACACTAGTGGAGTACTGCAGAATAACTAGCCTTTTCTACTCCTACCTCATTTATAAGGTTTATATAATAAGCACATTAAATGGCTTTTATTTGCCTTTTGGAAGAAGAAAGGTTAAAAAAAAAAATCCAAGTTTCAAATCTCCTCTCCACCTTAAAATGCCTTTCCTCCGGTTCTGCCCACTCTCCACCCTGTCCCATCCATGTAGTTGGTTACACAGGAAATCTCCAAGGCTCCTTATTGATTAAATATCCTAGATCAGTGTTCCCTTTCTAGGCTCAAACACATAAACTCAATCTGCTCAAGGTATTTTCCTTCATCTCTCACAGATCAATGGATACTCTATAATTTTTGAAGTGTCTTGCAAATTATTGTCCATTTAACATCCAGCTACATTCTATTTAACTCAGGTTTACTGTAGAGACTGAGAAAATAACACATCTGATTAGAATAACTATTCTAATCAAAGGAATTAAGTTGTTGGTGTCTCTTAACATATGTTTAACTTGGAGAAAAGCAAAACTGGCTATCCAGATATTCTCGGTAACTACCAGGGGATCAAACTTCCCTTAGAGAATCATAATGTGGGACTTCACTCTGGTGGTCTCTTCTGCTAGAAAACGTATCACGCTTTTCATCTGCCTACGCATTTGGTCACCTACTTCACTCTCAACCCCCAACTCCACACCACAAGTTGCAAAGATCGTTAATCTAGAAAGAACGGTGGGTCGACTTGGTGAATCTACAGAAAATTCCCGGTTCACTCATGACCCTGTCAAAATGCAAATGAATAGATAGTGACTTTGCAATGGAAATTAGGTGCAATGTAAGTTTATATTCCTTCCTCCAAAATTCCTTCTACCAAAATAAAAAATTTGGTATAAATTAGGAAGTTTTCCCTCAGCTTCATCTCTGCCAGGTCAGTGATGCTCATATTTCAGTCAGGATCACCTGGCTAGCTTGTGAACACCCAGGTTCCTAGGCTCCTTTTTGGAGGTTCTGAACTGGTAGAACTGAGGTAGGGCCCAGGAAGGCAGGTGTAGCGCCCCACACACCGAGAAGATTCTGATGCAGGTGAGACTTCTCGTTAAAGAAACCCATTCTCAGCTCTAAGCCAGTGGTTCCCCAACCTCAGCAGACATCAGAATCTGAACAAGGAGAGTTTGTTAAGACACAGATGGCTGGGCCCCACCCTCAGAGTTTCTGATTCAGTAGGCTTGGTGGGGCCTGAGAATCTGCATTTCTAAGTCCTCAGATGATGCAGATACTGCTGGTCAGGGACCACACTTTGTAATCCACAGCTCTAGGCTAAATTAATGTGTCTGTTCAATGCAGCCTAGAAAAAAAATATGTATTCCTAAGACCTTCAGGGTCCCCTCAAACCAGCCTCCCATTTACCTTTCCAGTTTCATGGGATGCCTACTCTTCAGGTACCTTATCTGCGAGCCCACCCAAGCTCTTTGCTGTTCCCTAAGGGCTCAGATGCTAACATATGTGTATGGCTCATGCCTCTGCTTGTAATGTGGAAATCGTATGTGGTTTGCAAGGCCCAGCACAGACGACCTTTTTAAGAAGACTTCCCCCTCCTCCTCAAATCAAAAGAATTACTCCTTCCTCAGCATCCAGAGTACCCAGTATTTTGCATGCTTTTTATCTAGTTGTGTATATATCTGTCTTCTCCACCAAATTTTTAGCCTCCAAGGCTGGGTTTCAGACTGCGAAAATTTCTTCCAAATTATGTGAAATTTATATAAACTTATATAAATTTGGTTATATAAAATGTAAAGCCTAGCAGAAAGCATGCCAACAAAATTACAAACGAATAGATCCACAGCCTTTAACAAGTACGGTCCACAGACCCTGGGCGTATCTGAGACCCTATCAGAGATAGGACTGCAGGGTCAAAACTATTTTCATAATAATAGCAGCACTTATTTGCTTTTTTGCTGTTTTAGTATTTGCACTGATGCAGGTCATAATGGATAAAACTGCTGACACTTCAGTATAAAGCAACGCGGGGCCACTGTGTCCTTCATAGACACGCATTCACAAGAAAAACTCAAAACTGCCAGTTTTACTTAAAAACATCCTTAACGAAGCAGGAAATTTTATTAACGCTCTGAAATCACAAAACTTGAGTACAAATCTTGTATACCATGTGATGGAATGGAAAGTTAACATAAATACTTTTCCTTATACCCAAGTAGAAAGATGTGAGAGGGAAAGCACTCAATGGATTGTTTGACCAGCAAGCTAAACCAGCCGGGGCTTGGGGTTTTTTTGTTTTTTGTTTTTTTCAGAGAACATCAGCTTTACTTGAAAGAAGGAGTGACAAACCTAGGCTATTCAGACTCAGGCATTTGACAGACATTGTCTCAGAAATGAGCAAAGTAAACCTGTCGTGTCAAAACAACAACAACAACAACAACAACAACGAACAGTATTTGTTGCCAATGACAAAATGTGAGCATTCCAGGGAAAGTTAGAAATTTAGAAAATTTATCACTGTGAGCTTGACAGTTCCCTAATACTTGAAGACTTAAAAGTGTAAACAAATGTGATTTTTTTTTGATATTGTGTGATGAAATGTGCCACCATTTGGAAGACACTGATAACCCAGTGAACCAATATTTTTGACATGCCCAAGGTGTGATGTTACAAGATCATGCGTGCATAAAAGACCCCCAAGGTGCAATGTATAACTATGCATTCTAATGCAATAGATGTCCAAAATTTACTGGTATAGTTTTAGATTAGATTCCACATGACAACTAACTTTGCAGGAATTACTACTTGTTGAGTTTCAGCAGTATCAAAGAACTATATCCATAATTATCTGAATAGACTATTTAAAATATTAGGGGCTCCTGGGTGGCTCAGTCGGTTAAGCGTCTGCCTTCAGCTCAGGTCATGAACTTGGGGTCCTGGGACCGAGCCCCATGTTGGGCTCCCTGCTCAGCAGAGAGTCTGCTTCTTCCTCTCTCTCTCCTGCGGCTCCCTCTGCTGCTCCCCCTGCTTGTGCTCTCTCTCTCTCTGTCAAATAAATAGATAAAATCTTTAAAAATTAAAATAAAATAAAATTTTTAAAATATTAAAAAATACTAAAACATCTCTTTCAACTATATATATATGTATGAAGTCAGCTTTTCTTCACATACTTCAAGGTAACATATCAAAACAGAGTGAATGCAGAGGCAGATATAAACTCCAGCTATTTTGTTTTTTTTTTTTTTGAAGATTTTATTCATTTACTTGACAGAGAGAGACATAGTGACAGAGGGAACACAAGCAGGGGGAGTGGAAGAGGGAGAAGCGGGCCTCCCGCCGAGCAGAGAGCCCGATGCAGGGCTCGATCCCAGGACCCCCGGATCATGACCTGAGCTGAAGGCAGACGCCCAACAACTGAGCCACCCAGGCACCCCTCCAGCTATTTTCTATTAATCCAAGATGTAAAAGAAACTTACAAAAATAGAAAACAATGTCACTTCTCACACAATGGTTTTGTTGGGGGAATATAATTTCTTTTAATAAAAAACACACAGTGTATCTATTAACACAGAATATATTTTTATTTCCAGAGGAATTAATACCTCACTTTTTAATATATTTTTATTTTTAGTTTCTAAGATGGCAAATATCTTCATACAGAAATATGAAATTCCGGGGCGTTCTCAATACTTTTAAGAGTATGACAATTTCCTGAGACGGACACAGCTGAAAGTTTTCCCTCTAACCTCTCCATGTGCCACACTGCAAAAAAAAAAAACATACGCTCGCCTTGTCAAACAAATCTGCCAAGGTGGCCCTCGGTGAAACCCTCAGAGCCGTGGAGTAGCTTCTGCCTCCACTGTTTCTGGTGAGGTTTGAAGAGGAAGTGGCAGTCTCAGCTCTTCTTTGTGCTGTCTCTAGCCCACTCCCGCATCCGGTGCCTGTTTTCTGTTGAAAACTTCAATATTTAAGTCATTATTTTCCCATTTCCAAAGACGTTGGCATCGTATGCCTTTGTCTCACTGAGGAAAGAAAGGTGATCTTTTCTAATACAGAATGTCAAGCTCCAGTGTTGCATTCTGGTTATATAAAATGTAACCAGTGGGGGAAATTGGAGCAAAGGTACACCAGACCCGTCTGCACAATTTTTGCAACTTCTTGTGAATTTGTTAAAATAATAAAATCTTAAAAAAAAAAGAAAGAAAAGAATGTCAATCTCCAGCTAGCTTGTGCGAAAGATGGAATTTTCCGGAGACCCTGGCATTGCCATGTAGAAAGGTAGATACTTCCATGGGGCGCCTGGGTGCCTCAGTTGGTTAAGCGTCTGCCTTCCACTCAGATCACAATCCCGGGATCCTGGGATGGGGTCCTGGGATCGAGCCCCACATGAGGCTCCCCGTTAGGCAGGGAGACTGCTTCTCCCTCTCCCTTTCCCCCCCACCCCCACTTGTGCTCGAGCTCTCTTTCAAATAAATAAATAAAATCTTAAAAAATGAAAAGGAAAGCTAGATACGTCATTGGCGTGGGCGCACATGAAGCCCTGGCCCCAAGGACACAGGTGCAGTATTTTTCAAGCCTTCAGGGGAAATGGGTGGGATCTTTCTTAAAAAGTCTATACAAATATTTCCCTGGGCCTGGTCTTGACTTCCGACGTACTTAGCATTGGCTCCTGTACCCAAGAAGGGAGAAGAGAGAGGGAGGGAGGGAGAGAGAAAGGGAAGATGTGAAAGATGAAAAGCAAGGAGGGGAGGAAGTAAAATAGGAAGGAGGGAGGGAGGGAGGAAGCCAGGGAGGGAGGGGAGCATTAATTGAATATGGTCACTAGGTTTTAGGCACTGTTGTTTATGTGCTTTCTCACGAAAAAGGAAATTAGGGTGCAAAAGTGTTGTTATTTTCCCACTACCAAATACTTAGTGAGGGGTGGTGCCAGGCTCTCTCTCTCCACAGCACATGTTCTTTCCAAATGCTGTCTTGCCTCTCTTTGAAATGCTTACCAACTTTTACTAGTGACAGAATGAAACAAAACAACCTCCACAAATAAACGTAAATCTTCAAGTGCTTTTACCCTGTGACACACAGATTTACATATATCACCTAAAGAGGGTCCAGATCTTTCAGAAATGTATAACAGAGATAGGATGGTCTAGCTAATATTAAATGGATTTGTGCTAGGATTGTCATAAAATCACCAGTGTTCAGTAATTTTTAGTAATTTTATTGAGTGTTGGCAACATCTGTTGAAAGCTAGTTAATGAGTGGACTTTTTTCTTTCCAGGGAAAACTTCACACTAATACTCTGAAAGCAAGCATTTTATTTTTTAAAAAAGATTTTATTTATTTATTTGAGAGAGAGAGAGAGCACAAGCAGGGGGAACAGCAGGCAGAGGGGGAGAGAGAAGTAGACTCCCCACCAAGCAAGAAGCCTGATGCAGGACTCGATCCCAGGACCCTGAGATCATGACCTGAGCTGAAGGCAGATGCTTAACCAACTGAGCCACCCAGGCGTCCCTGAAAGCAAGGCTTTTAGAAGCCTTGCTGGGTGCCAGGAAAGGAACCTGGAGTTTAGAAACATGTCTCTCAGATAGTTGTAATTATCCCCACTTACCAGCCTAAGAAATAACAGTTCAGAAAGATAAATGATTTGTTCAATCAAATAGGTCCTGAGTAGCCAAGCTGGGGGGCAAATCAAGATATTTTTACTCCCAAGACCACACAATTAACCTCTATGCATTACCCATTGTTACAATTAACCATATAATGTTAGCACTATCTTAAATCTGGACCATTAGATATAGTAATTAGAGACTACATAGTTTTATCTTAAAAAGAGGTCAGAATATTCTACTATAATTATTACTATTCTAAATCGAGAATAAATTACTTTCAAGTCATTTGCAACTGAGACATATCCAAAATCACATGAAATTCTCCCACCTACTGTAAGATTAAAGTAGAATGTATTCTCTAACAAAAATGGGTATAATTGTTACATGAATATTTAGAAGAATGGTGTCATTCTAAATATTCATGTAACAATTATACCCATTAGTATAATTGTATGTGCTTGGTGTCATTCTAAATATTCATGTAACAATTATACCCATTTTATGCCCATTGTTTAGATGTGACTGAGGCACAGAGAGGTTATATAACTTGATCCTAAAACTGGTATGTGAACCTATGATTCCAACCATCTGGTTTCAAAGCCCATGCTCCTAAATAATGAGATCTGTTAGTGGAATCAAAACAGATGTATGCATGAGTGCGCACATACATACACACCCACACACACACTTAAGTTAAAAAATACAGGAAAACACAAGACTACTAGTATGGACTCATTAAAAATGTCAATGTCATGGCATGCAGGATGATTGCTCTAGGATAAAGATTAAAGACAAATGACAATCAAATGCAAAAGATGATCCTTAAATGAAACCTGGTCTGGGAAAAACACAAGCTATTCAGGACACTTGGGGACAATTTTGGAAATTTGGGTATGGACTGGATATTAGGTAAGATTGTTGTCACAATGTTAAATTTTGTACTTTTGTGGTTATACAGAAGGTGTTCTTAGATGCTGCATGGTAAAGCATTTGGAGATGTAGTCTTGTGCTATCTGCAACTTTGTATCAAATAGTTCCAAAAAGATAAAGAAATATACACAGGCAAGTGAGAGATGAGGCACAGTGAAATTCGATGATACAGCTATAGATACAGAGGGAGGGAGGGAGAGATGTATTTACGTTTACATACACACACGCATAGAATGAATGATAAAGAAAAAATGGCAAATGTTAAATAATTGTCTGTGAAGATTTCTTTCTCTCCCTAAAATCTGGAAAGCAATACCCCTTTTAGCTATTCACCTCTCAAACTTTCCCTGGACTCTGTTTCTCTCACATGCCAACTTGAATATAAATTCTGGCAAAATAACTCTCCCTTGAAATCCTAAACAGATTAATTCTATTTTTGAGGTCCTAAGCTCCTTCCTTTCCAAAACCATGCCCACACCGTTCATTTCCTCACAGCCTATCTCTCTCAACTGCATTTTTTCCATGTCTCATTCTGGATGAGTCATCCTTCTGGCATAGAAAGCAGTTGCCTAATGTTGATGTGTTTTGCTCACTAAGGAGCTATTTACCCAGGGCAAGTGGTAAGAAGGGACAATAGGTCCCTGGGATTCACTGCAGGGGGTGGTATGCAGGACCTTAGGGATTTCTGAAATTCTCCCACAACTGGAAACATTTAATAAAAGATCCACCCTTTTTCAATATCACTCTATCCGCATTCCAGTCTTCCATCTTCTGTGGGCTTTTGACCAACAGGAATAAAATAGATTTCTGAATTTGATATCTTGAGACTTTGTTCTGGAACGCGTCTTCTGCCTCAAAGCACTTTCCTAAAATCTCTAATTTGAAGCTTTTGTCGAAATGAAGGGTATTCATAGTTGGCATCTTGAGTACCTTTGCAGAATCTTACATGTGGTCCTGAAGAAAATTAATGCAAATTATACCCACGTGTGCTGAAAAGTAAAAGCATGTCTCTGATGAGACCGAATAGTGATTTTTCAAAATATAGTCACCTTGTTTCTCCAGTCAGCAAAATGGGAAAAACACACATCTACTATTTCTAAATTTTATTTTTGCCCTTTGCAATTGACCATGGTGAACTTTACTGCTTACCTTTGATCAGTTGGTCTCCAACATTCTCAAGTCATTTGCAATTAGTGTCTTTGATGTGTCATAAAAGGCATGAGGTAGAGGATGGAAGTAACACCAAAGACAAGCTATAGCAAAATGTGTGCTTTTCAAAACGTGTGGAGCACCAGAAATGAATGTACACAGTGTCCCGGTCCCCCCAGCAGGCAGAAGGTGACACAAACAGGTGAAATGAGCCTGAATATAAAAACCACCCTTCCCTTTAACCATTAGAATCTTTCCATGTGTTCCCTAGAAACACAGAGCTCTATCAGTTTAACGTTTATTTTCTCATTTTTAGTAGCAACCTGGACAAAGAAAAATATTTGTCTAGTCTTGGAAGAACAACAATGCAAGTGAAAGAGTAAATAACAACAGGCAAACGGCTGGCTTCAGGGTCCCGGAGACAACAGGGAGCGAGCACCATATAAGAGAGAAGCCACCAAAATCACCTCAGCAAAAAGAACAAAAGATAGTACCGTCTGCCAGGGACCTACTCAATACAGACATTAGTACGATGTCAGACCTAGAGTTCAGAATCACGACTTTAAAGCTACTAGTTGGCTTGAAAAAAGCGTGGAAGTTATTAGAGACACCCTTTCTGGAGAAATAAAAGAACTAAAATCTAACCAAGTCGAAATCAAAAAGGCTATTAATGAGGTGCAATCAAAAATGGGGTCACTAACTCCTAGGATAAATGAGGCAGAAGAGAGAATCAGTGATATAGAAGACCAAATGATGGAAAATAAAGAGGCTGAGAAAAAGAGACAGAAACAACTACAGGATCACGGGGCAGAATTCGAGAGATAAGTGATACAATAAGATGAAACAACATTAGAATAATTGGGATCCCAGAAGAAGAAGAAAGAGAGAGAGGGGCAGAAGGTATATTGGAGCAAGTTATAGCGGGCAACTTCCCTAATGTGGGGAAGGAAACAGGCATCAAAATCCAGGAGGCACAGAGAACCCCTCTCAAAATCAATAAAAATAGGTCAACACCCCGACATCTAATAGTAAAACTTACGAGTCTCAGAGACAAAGAGAAAATCCTGAAAACAGCTCCGGAGAAGAGATATGTAACCTACAATGGTAGAAACATTAGATTGGCAACAGACCTATCCACAGAGACCTGGCAGGCCAGAAAGAACTGGCATGATATCTTCAGAGCACTAAACGAGAAAAATATGCAGCCAAGAATATTATATCCAGCTAGACTGTCATTGAAAATAGAAGGAGAGATAAAAATCTTCCAGGACAAACAAAAACTAAAGGAATTTGCAAACACGAAACCAGCCCTACAAGAAATATTGAAAGGGGTCCTCTATGCAAAGAGAGAGCCTAAAAGCAGCATAGATCAGAAAGGAACACAGACAATATACAGTAACAGTCACCTACAGGCAATACAATGGCACTAAATTCATACCTTTCAATAGTTACCCTCAATGTAAATGGGCTAAATGCCCCAATCAAAAAACACAGGCTCTCAGATTGGATTAAAAAACAAGACCCATCGATATGCTGTCTGCAGGAGACTCATTTTAGACCCAAAGACACCCCAGATTGAAAGTGAGGGGGTGGAAAACCATTTACCATGCTGATGGACACCAAAAGAAAGCTGGGGTGGCAATCCTTATAACACACAAATTAGATTTTAAAACAAAGACTGTAATAAGAGATGAAGAAGGACACTATATCTTAAAGGGTCTACCCAACAAGAAGATCTAACAATTGTAAATATCTATGCCCCTAACATGGGAGCAGCCAATTTTATAAGGCAATTAATAACAAAAGCAAAGAAACACATTGACAACAATACAATAATAGTGGGGGACTTTAACACCCCCCTGACTGAAATGGACAGATCATCTAAGCAAAAAATCAACAAGGAAATAAAGACTATAAATGAAACACTGGACCAAATGGACTTCACAGACATATTCAGAACATTCCATCCCAAAGCAATGGAATACACATTCTTCTCTAGTGCCCATGGAACATTCTCCAGAACTGATCACATCCTAGGTCACAAATCAGGTCTCAACCGGTACCAAAAGATTGGGATCATTCCCTGCATATGTTCAGACCACAATGCTTTGAAACTAGAACTCAATCACAAGAGGAAAGTCCGAAAGAACTCAAATACATGGAGGCTAAAGAGCATCCTACTAAAGAATGAATGGGTCAACCAGGAAATTAAAGAAGAATTAAAAAAATTCATGGAAACCAATGAAAATGAAAACACAACTGTTCAAAATCTTTGGGATACAACAAAGGCAGTCCTAAGAGGAAAGTATATAGCAATACAAGCCTTTCTCAAGAAAGAAGAAAGGTCTCAAATACACAACCTAACCCTACACCTAAAGGAGCTGGAGAAAAGAATAGCAAATAAAGCCTAAACCCAGCAGGAGAAGAGAAATAATAAAGATCAGAGCACAAATCAATGAAATAGAAACAAAAAGAATAGTAGAACAGATCAACGAAACTAGGAACAGGTTCTTTGAAAGAATTAACAAGATTGATAAACCCCTGGCCAGACTTATCAAAAAGAAAAGAGAAATGACCCAAATCAACAAAATCATGAATGAAAGAGGAGAGATCACAACCAACACCAAAGACATACAAACAATTATAAGAACATATTATGAGCAACTCTATACCAGCAAATTAGATAACCTGGAAGAAATGGATGCATTCTTAGAGATGTATCAACTACCAAAATTGAACCAGGAAGAAATAGAAAGCCTGAACAGACCTATAGCCACTAAGGAAATTGAAGCAGTCACCAAAAATCTCTCAACAAACAAAAGCCCAGGGCCAGATGGCTTCCCAGGGGAATTCTATCAGACATTTCAAGAAGAATTAATACCTATTCTCCTGACACTGTTCCAAAAAATAGAAATGGAAGAAAAACTTCCAAACTCATTTTATGAGGCCACCATTACCTTGATCCCAAAACCAGACAAAGACCCCATCAAAAAGGAGAATTACAGACCAATATCCTTGATGAACATGGATGCAAAAATTCTCACCAAAATACTAGCCAATAGGATCCAACAGTACATTAAAAGGATTATTCACCACGACCAAGTGGGATTTATCCCTGGGCTGCAAGGTTGGTTCAACATCCACAAATCAATCAACGTGATACAATACATTAATAAAAGAAAGAACAAGAATCATATGATCCTCTCAATAGATGCAGAAAAAGCATTTGACAAAGTACAGCATCCTTTCTTGATCAAAACTCTTCAGAGTATAGGGATAGAGGGTACATACCTCAATATCATAAAAGTCATCTATGAAAAACCTACAGCGAAAATCATTCTCAATGGGGAAAAGCTGAGAGCTTTTCCCCTAAGGTCAGGAACGTAGCAGGGATGTCCACTATCATCACTGCTATTCAACATAGTATTAGAAGTCCTAGCCACAGCAATCAGACAACAAAAAGAAATCAAAGGTATCCAAATCGGCAAAGAGGAAGTCAAACTCTCACTCTTTGTAGATGATATGATACTGTATGTGGAAAACCCAACAGACTCCACCCCAAAACTGCTAGAACTCGTACAGGAGTTCAGTAAAGTAGCAGGATATAAAATCAATGCACAGAAATCAGTGGCATTCCTATACACCAACAACAAGACAGAAGAGAGACAAATCAAGGAGTCGATCCCATTTACAAATTGCACCCAAAACCATAAGATACCTAGGAATAAATTTAACCAAAGAGGCAAAGGATCTGTACTCAGAAAACTATAAAATACTCATGAAAGAAATTGAAGAAGACACAAAGAAATGGAAAAACGTTCCATGCTCATGGATTGGAAGAACAGACATTGTGAAGATGTCAATGCTACCTAGAGCAATCTACACATTCAATGCAATCCCCATCAAAATACCATCCACTTTTTTTCAAAGAAATGGAACAAATAATCCTAAAATTTGTATGGAACCAGAAGAGACCCCGAATAGCCAGAGGAATCTTGAAAAAGAAAAGCAAAGCTGGCGGCATCACAATTCCAGACTTCCAGCTCTATTACAAAGCTGTCATCATCAAGACAGTATGGTACTCGTACAAAAACAGACACATAGATCAGTGGAACAGAATAGAGAGCCCAGAAATGGACCCTCAACTCTATGGTCAACTCATCTTTGACAAAGCAGGAAAGAATGTCCAATGGAAAAAAGACAGTCTCTTCAACAAATGGTGTTGGGAAAATTGGACAGCCACAAGCAAAAGAAAGAAACTGGACCATTTCCTTACACCACACACAAGAATAGACTCCAAATGGTTGAAAGACCTAAACGTGAGACAGGAGTCCATCAAAATCCGAAAGGAGAACACAGGCAGCAACCTCTTCGACCTCAGCCGCAGCAACTTCTTCCTAGAAACATTGCCAAAGGCAAGGGAAGTAAGGGCAAAAATGAACTATTGGGATTTCATCAAGATCAAAAGCTTTTGCACAGCAAAAGAAACAGTCCACAAAACCAAAAGACAACCGACAGAATGGGAGAAAATATTTGCAAATGACATATCAGATAAAGGGCTAGTATCCAAAATCTATAAAGAACTTATCAAACTCAACACCCAAAGAACAAATGATCCAATCAAGAAATGGGCAGAAGACATGAACAGACATTTTTCCAAAGAAGACATCCAAATGGCCAACAGACACATGAAAAAGTGCTCAACATCATTCAGCTTCAGGGAAATCCAAATCAAAACCTCAATGAGATATACCTCACACCAGTCAGAATGGCTAAAATTAAGTCAGGAAACGACAGATGTTGGCGGGGATGTGGAGAAAGGGGAACCCTCTTACCCTGTTGGTGGGAATGCAAGCTGGTGCAATCCCTCTGGAAAACAGTAGGGAGGTTCCTCAAACAGTTGAAAATAGAGCTACCATACGATCCAGCAATTGCACTACTGGGTATTTACTACAAAGATACAAATGTAGGGATCCGAAGGGGTATGTGCACCCCGATGTTTATAGCAGCAATGTCCACAAAAGCCAAACTGTGGAAAGAACCAAGATGTCCATCGACAGATGAATGGATAAAGAAGAGGTAGTATATATACACAATGAAATATTATGCAGCCATCAAAAGGAATGAGATCTTGCCATTTGCAATGACGTGGATGGAACTGGAGGGTGTTATGCTGAGTGAAATAAGTCAATCAGAGAAAGACATGTATCATATGACCTCACTGATATGAGGAATTTTTAATCTCAGGAAACAAACTGAGGGTTGCTGGAGTGGGGGGGGTGGGAGGGATGGGGTGGCTGGGTGATAGACATTGGGGAGGGTATGTGCTATGGTGAGTGCTGTGAATTGTGCAAGACTGTTGAATCACAGATCTGTACTTCTGAAACAAATAATGCAATAGATCTTAAGAAAAAAAAAAAGGAAGAAGATAGCAGGAGGGGAAGAATGAAGGGGAGTAAATCGGAGGAGGAGACGAACCATGAGAGATGATGGACTCTGAAAAACAAACCGAGGGTTCTAGAGGGGAGGGGGTTGGGGGGATGTGTTATCCTGGTGATGGGTATTAGGGAGGGCACATTCTGCGTGGAGCACTGGGTGTTATGCACAAACAATGAATCATGGAACACTACATCAAAAACTAATGATGTAATGTATGGTGATTAACAGAACAATGAAAAAATGAAAAATAAAAACGAGAGAGAAGCCACCACTCAGTGTGAGTGGACCGTGGACTGGTGGGAATGGGAGCCCCTGTGGAGACAGATAGCATTTTTTTTTTTTCAAAAAGAACTGCAAATATACATTTTATGGTAAAATCTCCCCATTTTTAAATACCATATGATCCAGTCATTGCACTACTGGGCATTTACCCAAAGAAAATGAAAACACTAATTTGAAAAGATATATGCACCCTTATATTTATTACAGCTTTGTTTACAGTAGCCAAGATATGGAAGCAACCCAAGTGTCCATAAAAACTGAATGGATAGGGACGCCTGGGTGGCTCAGTCTTTAAGCTTCTGCCTTCAGCTCAGGTCATGATCCCAGGGTCCTGGGATCGAGCCCTGCATCAGACTCCCTGCTCAGCAGGAAGCCTGCTTCTCCCTCTCCCACTCCCCCTGCTTGTGTTCCTGCTGTTGCCCTATCTCTCTCTTTCTCTCTCTGTCAAGTAAATAAATAAAATCTTTAAAAAAAACTGAATGGATAAAAAAATGTGGTATATATATTCAATGGAATATTACTCAACAACAAAAAAGAACAAAATCTTGACATTTATGACAACACGGATGGCCCTAGAGGGTATTATGGTAAGTAAAATAAGCTGGAGAACGACAAATACTATGTGATTTCACCTGTATGTGAATCTAAAAGAAAGAAAACCAACAAACAGACTCATAAATACAGAGAACAAATACAGAGAACACACACCAGAGGGGGGTGTGAAGAATGAATTACGTAAACAGGATGAAGAAGTACAAACTTCCAGTTATAAAATAAGTAAGTCCTGGAGATGAGAAGTACAACATAGAGGATGCAGTCAATAATATTGTAATAACGTATGGTGACAGGTGTGACTACACTTATTGTGGTGAGCACTGAGTAATGTGTAGACTTGTTGGAGCAATCTGTTGTACACCTGAAACTAATATAACATTGTGTGTTAATTATACTTCAATAGAAAATTAAAATAATACAAACATTTTAAAACCTCCCAATTTTTTAAAAAAAAGTATATGAGCTGCATTCAATTTCATCGGTAATGCTGCCCTTTATGGCCTCTGTTTTATGTATAAATGAAGTGACGTTGTATCAGCATAGAAACCCGCACCATGCGATTAGCTCAAATTGCAATAGCATGAAGATAGATGGAACACCACCTAAAGTATTATTTCCTGGAAGTTTTGTGTAGTGGATGAAAACGGAGGTAGCCTCCTTTTTTTTTTTTAAGATTTTTATTTATTTTTTTGACAGAGAGAGACAGAGAGAGACACAGCGAGAGAGCGAACACAAGCAGGGGGAGTGGGAGAGGGAGAAGCAGGCTTCCAGTGGAGCAGGGAGCCCGATGCGGGGCTCAATCCCAGGACCCTGGGACCACGACCTGAGCCGAAGGCAGATCCTTAATGACTGAGCCATCCCGGCGCCCCGGTAGCCTCCTTTTAAGAAAGGTCTTTATCAGAGGAGCAAACATCAAGACAATTTTGAGAACAACCTCACTTCTAGTAAGTGTAAAATCCCATGACGTTCAAGGTCCTGTGGTCTTTTTAATTCAGGAAGACAATAAGCCACCTGACTCAAGCAAAGGAATAATTTCCACTTGGCCTGAGATCATTGATCAACTTCCCGTTGAAAGCTGAACGATAGAGGGCAAGGAGCACAACTACAGAAAAACACATCACTTTCTCCCCAGTACAGGTGAAGAGGGGTGGGTGCCACGAATCTTTGAGGACAGTGCTAAGGTCCGCTTCCTCGTGTGAGCAACAAGCGGCAGTGTTTGCCTTCCCGTGGAGCGAGTGTGCTGTTTGCCTTGGCAGCCATCCCCTGCCCACGCACAGAGCCCTGGCACATAGGATTTCTGTGAATTGCCTGTCCTACCCTGGAATTACTAGACAACAGGAGACAGAGTGGAGAGGGCAAGGAGAAGCGACCCTGACGCCTGCCCAGCTTATGGCTTTCTCTAATTGTAAGTCCCGAGGTAGACCATAGCCTCTGCTCTCCCCGTTCCTCTCACACGGAGCAAGAGTTAGCTTCACGATTCCGGCCAACAAAGGGGCCGCACCGGTGTGGGAGAGGGCATGGAAGGGCTGGGGGAAGCCGCTGACCTTGGCCGTTAGGGCAGGGGATGCTGGAGCCGGCACCCAGCCTGCCACGCCATGTCCCAGCTGCGTGGCTCAGCCTCTCTCAGCCATCGTGGGGCCTTTCCTCACCCCCAAAGGAAGCAGCTTGTTTGATGCGCCGTGTGTGCACAGAGAGAGAGTGTCCTTTCCCTTTAAAATTAAAGAGAGAGAGAGAAGGAACAGATCAAATGATAACTTCCTAGATTTTGTCTTCCCCCACTTTCTAGCTAACAGCCAGCAAGCTGATGATTTATTCAGAGTGGGGCAACAAGATCTTCTGATCTCTGCTCCTCCCAGCCCTGGACCCCACCCCAAGGACATGCCTCAGGACTGAGGAGAGCGGACTCTGTCTGGATGGATGGATGGATGGCTCTAATAAAAGTAAGCGGGGCCAGGAGTGCCTGCCCATAGCAGAGGGGATCTGTGCTCCCAGCCTGAAAAAGGCCAATTGCAAGGGAGCAAGATAGCAGGCCCGCAGTTCAGTAGGACAAAACATACACCTGTTCCTTCTATTCTCCTCTCCGTCCCTCTCTGCCCTCCCCTGCCCTCCATTCTCCCCTCCTCCCTTCCCTTCCATTCCCTTGGGTCCTCTCTCCCTTCCCTCTCTCTGTCTCTTCTTCCTACTCATGAACGTTGAAATTAATATGTTTACAAGATCTGGAAGAAAACAGTATTTGGGGAGTGTATTTTCCTGACTCTTCTGGTCCCTGCAAACTAGTGGTGTTTTTGTTTTTTGTTTTGTTTTGTTTCAACAGACCCTACCCAGAGCCACACCCCACCTTGAGATGCAACTGAATGGAGGTCCAAGGTGCCTGCGGTGGCGACTGAGAATGTGTTTCACAAAATTCCCAGCAAACACCACTCTAGTGGTGTTCTGTTTGTTCACTTCTCTGTGACTTGAGGTTAAAGCCCGGCAGGCAGCGGTGAGCCAAGCACAGCTGGGTACCACCATTATCTGCAGCCCTTACTTCGGACTAGCAAAGAACTGCAAGCAATGAAGGAAATCAGCAAACACCTTCTAGAGGACAGTACTTGGAGTCACTTTCTCTTCAAGCACAGTCCTGAAGCTCTGAAGCCGGGAAAATGTCCTACGCTTACCTCTTTACATATAGGAAGCACAAGAGAAGAAGAGAGTAAACAGTAAGCGAGAAAAGGGGCAGATTCGGAGAAAGGTTTTGCTTCCAAGCTGGAAAAAATAAAAGGAATTAAATGAGAATAAACACTTTAAGAAAATCTCTTTGAACTGGACCCCCTAGTGTCAACATGTTTTTAGGACCGCGCTGAAGGTAGCTTGCAGGCCAGGCAAGCCTAGGGAGGCTGTTTCCCACTGAGATGCATATGGCAAAGCAAGCCCCTCCTGATGCACAGAGAGCAGGTCTTCTCGAAGGTAGGTGCTGTTACTGAGGCCACTTGGGAGCCCTGCCTGTCTCTCCATCACCCACACAACTCCAGATCCTTACAGTTTGCAACTTGGCTTTTTAGATGTTTACAAAGGATCAGATTTTCTTTGGCTCAGAGGGAGACCTAGAGGCTTCTGTCCCATAAACTAAATTGCCAACATCTAACAGTAGCTAGACTCACAGGGGTGCTATGATGTCATGGGCCTGCTTGGCCTGGGCCCAGTTTTGTGACCTTGGAGAATCCCTCAATTCTCTGGCCCTTGATCCCTTAGTTTCTAAAATGAGGGGGGAATAAATGTTTTTCTTGCTATAATAGCTTCACTGGGATAAAATTCACACACCGTAAAATGTACCCTTTTAAAAAGCATACAGTTCAGTGCTTTCTAGTATATCCACAGAGTTGTGCAGCCATCACCACTATCTAATTTTAGAACATTTTCATCAACCCAAAAAGAAACTGTACCATTTAGTGGTCAATGGTATCCCCCCCCTCCTCTCGGTCACTGGCAACCACTAATTTACTTTCTGCCTCTATGGATTTGCCTACTCTGGGCATTTCATATAAATGGAATCGTATGTCCTTTTTTGTTTGGCCCCTTTCACTTAGCATAATGTTTTCGAAGTTCATCCGTGTTATAGCATGTATTCATACCTCATTCCTTTATATGGCCAAATAATAATTCCACTGTGTGGCTGTATCACACTTTGTTTATCGATTCGTCTGTTGATGGACATTTGGATTATTTTCACTTTGGGGCTATTATAAATAGGGTCTCTATCAACATTCCTGTAAAAGTTTTTGTGTGGACATATGTTTTCATTTGTCTCAGGTATATAGCCAGGAGTGGAATTGCTAGGTCATATAGTCAGTCCACACTGAGCACTTTGAGAAACTGCCAGGCTGTCTTTGGCCACACCATTTTACATTCCCGCTGGCAGTGCGGAACAGGGTTCCAATTTCTCCACATCCTCATCAACACTTGTGATCGTCTGTCTTTTATTTTAGCTTTCCTAGTGGGTTGGAACTGTTTTCTTATTGAAGTCGAATTGCGAACAATATCCCACTAGCATCAGGTGTATGTCATCGTGATTTGGTATTTTTGTATATTTTGAAATGATCCCCATGAGGAATGTAGTTCCTATCTGTCACCATACAAAGTTATGACAATATCACTGTCTATATTCCCTGTGTTGTACATTACAGCCCCATGATGTATTTATTTCGTAAGTGGGAGTTTGTACTTCTAACTGCCTTCCTCTATTTTCCTGTTCCCTCGTTCTCTCTCCTCTCTGGAAACCAACAGTTTTGTTTCCTATGCTATGAATCTGTTTCTGTTTTGTTTTGTTTTTTTAGATTCCACATATAAGTAAAGTCATATGGTATCTTTCTTTCTCCCTCTGACTTATTTCATTTAGCATAATACTCTCTAGGTCCATTCTTGTTGTCACAAATGGCAAGATTTCATTCTTTTTTGTGGCTGAGTAATATTCCATGATATGTATACACCACAGCTTCTTTATCCTTTCATCTATCAGTGGACACTTGGGGTTGCTTCCACATCTTGGCTACTGTAAATAATGCTGCAATAAACATAGAAGTGAATATATTTCTTTGAATTGGTGTTTTTGTTTTCTTTGGAGAGATACCCAGAAGTGGAATTGTTGGATTGAATGGTAGTTCCATTTTTAATTTTTTGAGGAAACTCCATACTGTTTTCCATAGTAGCTGCACCAACTTACACTCCTACCAACAGTGTATGAGGGGCCCCTTTTCTCCATATCCTCTCCAACATTTGTCATTTGTCTTTTTGATGTTAGCCAGTCTGATGGGTAGGAGGTAGTATCTCATTGTGGTTTTGATTTGCATTTCCCTGATGATCAATGATATTGAGCATCTTTTCATTGGCCTGTGGCCATCTGTATGTCTCCTATTCAGGTCCTCTGCCCATTTTATAATCAGGTTGTTTGTTTTTTTACATACAAAGTTGTGTAAGTTCTTTATATATTTTAGATCTTAACCTCTTATTGGATGTGTGATTTGCAAACATCTTCTCCCATTCAATATGTTTCCTTTTCATTTTGTTGGTGGTTTTCTTCACTGTGCAAAAGCTTTTTAGTTTGATGTAAGTCCATTTCTTTATTTTAGCTTTTGTTACCCTTAACTGAGAAGATTGGGCCAAAATAAATAAATAAATAAATAAATAAATAAATAAATAAATAATGCTTAGACTAATGTCATAGATAACTATGTTATCTTCTAGAAATTTTATGGTCCGTGGCCTTACATTCACATCTTTAATCCATTTTGAATTTATTTTTGTATGTAGTGTAAAAAAGTGGTCTAGTTTCATTCTTTTGCATGTAGCTGTCCAGTTTTCCCAACACCATTTATTGAAAAGATTGTCTTTTCCCCCATTGCATATTCTTGCCATCTTTATCATAGATTAACTGATTATATATGAGTGGGTTTATTTCTACAATCTCAATTCTATTCCATTGTCTATTTCCATACCAGTACCATACTGTTTTGATTACTACAGCTTTGTAATATAGTTTGAAATCAGGGAGCATAAAACCTCCAGCATTGTTCTTTCTCAAGATTACTTTGACTTTCGGAGTTTTTTGTGATTCCTGCAAATTTTGGCACTCCTTGTTCTAGCTCTGTGAAAAACACCTTTGGTTTTTTGTTTTTTTTTTTCAATAGGGATTTAATTGGGATTGCATTGAATCTACAGATGGCTTTGAGTAATATGGACATTTTAACAATCTTAATTCTTCTAATCCATTAGGATAGTATATCTTTTCATTTATTTTCGCTTATTTCCATTTACTAATTGAAGAATTTGTCTTCAATTTCTTTCATCAATGTCACAGTTTTCAGAGTACAGGTCTTTCACCTCCTTGGTAAAATTCAGTCCTAAGTATTTTATCCTTTTTTTTCTTCCAATTTTTATTTAAGTTGCAGTTAGGTAACATACAGTGTAATATTAGTTTCAGGGTAGGATTCAGGGATTCATCATTATTCACATCCAACACCCAGGGCTCAACACAACAAGTGCCCTCCTTAATACCCATCACCCACCTATCCCATCCCCCCACCAACCTCCCCTCCAGCAACCCTCAGTTTGTTCTCTAGAGTTAAGAGTCTGTTTTATGGTTTCCCTCTCTCTCTTCCACTCCCCCATTGTTCATCTGTTTTGTTTCTTAAATTCCACATATGAGTGAAATCATATGGTATTTGTCTTTCTCTGACTTATTTCATTTAGCATAATACTCTCTAGCTTTATCCACATGGTTGCAAACGGCAAGATTTCATTTTTTTCATGGCTGAGTAATATTCCACTATATTTATGCATGTATGTATACTACAACTTCTTTATGCATTCCTCAGTCAATGGACACTTGGGCTGTTTCCATAATTTGGCTATTGTTGTTAATGCTGCTGTAAACATCAGGGTGCATGTATCCCTTTGAGTCTGTATTTTTGTATCCTCTGGGTAAATACCTAGTAGTGCAATTGATGGATTGTAAAGTAGTTCTATTTTTAACTTTTTGAGGAAACTCCATACTGTTTTCCAGAGTGGCTGCACCAGTTTGCATTCCCATCAATAGTGTAAGAGGTTTCCCCTTTCTGTGCATCCTCACCGACATCTGTTGTTTCCTGTCTTGTTAATTTTAGCCATTCTGACAGGTGTGAGTGAGGTGATATCTCATTGTGGTTTTTATTTGTATTTCCCTGATGATGAGTGATGTTGAACACCTTTTCATTTGTCTGTTAGCCATCTGGATGTCTTCTTTGGAAAAATGTCTATTCATGTCTTCTGCCCATTTTTTAACTTGATGCAATTATAAATGGGATTGTTTTCTTAATTTCACTTTCTGATAGCTCATTATTAGTGTGTGGCAGCACGATGAATTTCTTTCTTTCTTTTTTTTAGATTTTATTTATTTATTTGACAGAGAGAAACACAGCAAGAGAGGGAACACAAGCAAGGGGAGTGGGAGAGGGAGAAGCAGGCTTCCCACAGAGCAGGGAGCCCAATGCAGGACTTGATCCCAGGACCCCAGGATCATGACCTGAGCCAAAGGCAGATGCTTAACGACTGAGCCACCCAGGCACCCCCACAAAGAATTTTTCTATGTTAATCTTGTATCCTGTTACTTCACTGAGTTCATTTATTAGTTCTAATAGCTTTTTCATGGAGTCTTTAGGGTTTTCTACATATAGGTATCATGCCATCTGCAAATACTGATAATTTTACTTCTTCCTTTCCAATTTTAATGCCTTTTAATTCTTTTTCTTGCCTAATTGTTGTGACTAAGATGTCCATACTATGTTGAATAAAAGTGGTGAGAGTGGGAATCCTCATCTTGTTCCTGATCTCAGAGGAAAAGCTTTCAGCTTTTTACCACTGAGGATGATATTAGTTGAGTCTGTCATATGTGACCTTTATTATGTTGAGGTATATTCCTTCTATACCCACTTTGTTGAGAGTTTTTATCATAAGTGGATGCTAAATTTTGTCACATGCTTTTTCTGCTCTATTTAGATAATCATACGATTTTTATTCTTCATTTTATTTTTGTGGTGTATCATGTTGATTAATTTGCAGATGTTGAATCACTCTTGCATCCCTGGAGTAAATCCCACTTGATCGTGCTGTGTGATCCTTTTAACATATTACTAAATTCAGTTTGCTAATATTTGGTTGAGGATTTTTGCATCTAAATTCAGCAGGGATATTGACCGGTAATTTTCTTTTTTTGTGGTGTGTCTGGTTTTGATATCAGGATAAAGCTGGTCTCATGAAATAAGTTTAAAAGTGCTCCTTCCTCTTCAGTTTTTTTTTAAATAATTTGAGAAGGACAGGTACTAACTCTTCTTTAAATGTGTGGTAGAATTCATCTATAATACTCTCTGGTCCTGGACTTTTGGTTTTTGAGAAGCTTTTAAAGTACCGATTCAATTTCATTGCTTGTAATCAGTCTTTGCAGATTTCCTATTTCCTTGTGATTCAGTCTTGGCAAGTTGTGTGTTTCTAGGAATTTATCCATTTCTTTTAGGTTTGCAATTTGTTCATGTATAATTGTTCATAGTAATCTTTTATGATTTTTTCCCTGTGGTATCAGTTGTAACTTCTCTTTCACTTTTTATTTTATTTGCATTCTTTTGCTTTCTTTTCTTGATGAGTCTGGCTAGAGGTTCCTGATTTTCTTTTTATCTTTTCAAAGAACCACTTTAAGTTTCATTAATCTTTTCTAATTTTTTAGTCTTTATTTCATTTATTTCTGCTATGATCTTTATTGTTTTCTTCCTTCTACTAACTTTGGGTTTGTTTATTTTTGGTTTTTGTTTGGTTTCTTTGGGAGTAAAGTTATATTATTTGAGCATTTCCTTGTTTCTTGAGAACTTTGAACTTTCCTCTTAGAACTGTTTTTGCTGTGTCCCATAGATTTTAGAAAATTATGTTCCCATTTTCAATTTGTCTCAAGGTATTTTTTGTTTTCCTCCTTGATTTCTTCATTGACTTCCTCTTTGAATGCTTCGTTGTGTGTTTAGAAGCATGTTGTTTTAGGCTCCACATGTTTGTGTTTTTTCCAGTTTTCATCTTGTAATTGATTTCTAGTTTCATACCATTGCAGCCAAAGAAGATGCTTGATCTAATTTTAATCTTCTTGCATTTATTAAGACTTGTTTTGTGGTCTAACATGTGGTCTATCCTGGAAAATGTTTCATGTGCATTCGAAAAGAATGTGTTCTGCAGTTTTTGGATGAAATATTCTGTATATATTAAGTTCATCTAGTCTAATGTGTCATTTAAGGCCAACGTTTCCTTACTAATTCTGTGTCTGAATGATCTATCCATTGGTGTAAGTGGGGTTTTTTAGTCCCCTACTATTAGTGTATTACTGTCCACTTCTCTCTTTATGTCTGTTAATATTTGCTTTATACATTTCAGTGCTCCTAGTTTGGGTGCATAAATATGTATGAATGTTACATCCTCTTCTTGGATTGACCCCTTTATCATTATGTAATATCCTTCTTTGTCTTGTTACAGCCTTTGTTTGAAAGTCTGATATTATTTGATATGAGTATTGCTACTCTGGCTTTCTTTTTGTTTCCATTTGCATGGAATATTCTTTTCCATCCCTTTACTCTCAGTCTATGTGTATTTTTAGATCTGAAGTGAGTCTGTTATAGGCAGCACAGAGTTGGGCCTGGGTTTCTTTTTATCCATGCAGCCACTCTATGTCTTTTGATTGCAGCACTTAGTTCATTTATATTTAAAGTAATTTTTGCTAGGTATATATTTATTGCCATTGTGTTCATTGTTTTTTGGTTGTTTTTGTGGTTCTCTGTTCCTTCTTCTCTCAGTCTCTTTTCTTGTGGTTTGATGGTTTTCTTCAATGTTATGTTTGTTATGTTTTTTGTGTTTCTATTATAGGTGTTTGGTTTGTGGTTATCATGAGGTTCATATATGTGTGTGTGTGTGTGTGTGTGTGTGTGTGCTATATATACACACACACACATATGTATATATGGCTGTCTGATTTAAGTTGATGGTCATTTAAGTTCAAATGCATTCTAAAAGTATGGGACCCCTCATGAATTTGCATGTCATCCTTGCACAGGGGCCATGCTAATCTTCTCGGTATCATTCCAATTCCAGAGTGATAAATTGATCAGTAATTGTCAAAAACGACAACTCTGAGTGAAAAGTACATTTTATTAGAGGACCCAACATAAATTTAATTTATATATCTTCCTTTAATTTAATAATTATAATATGTACATTAAATCACTGTATTGAAGTGCAATATTTTAATAAAACAATATTTACCTTTACTACCTGCAATATACTTCTTTTCTCTTTTTATTGTTGGTGGTCGTTAAATTAATTCCATGACCTGCTAAGTGGGTCACAGCACACAGTTTAAAATCTCTGATCTAGGGCGCCTGGGTGGCTCAGTTGGTTAAGCGACTGCCTTCGGCTCAGGTCATGATCCTGGAGCCCCGGGATCGAGTCCCACATTGGGCTCCCTGCTCAGCAGGGAGTCTGCTTCTTCCTCTGACCCTCTTCCCTCTCGTGCTCTCTATCTCTCATTCTCTCTCCCTCTCTCAAATAAATAAAATCTTTAAAAAAAATAGTAAAATAAAATAAAATAAAATCTCTGATCTAGGTCATTAATTCATTCAATAAGTATTTATTCAACACTAGCATGTGCCAGGTTGCCAGGTATTGTTCTAAGTTCAGCAGAGAACCAAACAGAAAAGAATTCTTGCCCACATAGAGCTTACATTCTGAAAGTGGGAACACACACACACACACGTTATAATATGTGATATATATGAAATATCCCTATAAACTATATGGTATGTCAGATGGTGTAGCAGTTATCATTGGTGCCATATCCATAACCCTGAATATTATATCATATCATCACTTTGGTGTGCTTCTTCCTATTCCAGGGGCCAAGATCTGCATGTCTTTGCTTTGAGACTTTTCCAAAGTCACAGAAGGCTTATTTGCCCACCTTGAGGAAAAGCAGAATTAATACTCCATCCCCAAGAAGCCTACAGCCAATGACTAATGGAAATTGGTGTAAAAATGCCCCAGCTTCTTCTCCACTTAAGTGGGGTAACTTTGAAGCATCTCCCAAGAAACCACTTATACTTGAAATCTTAGGGTAACTCAAACTGTGAAAGAAGATGACACATGTTATAATAAAAAATTAAATAGGAAAAGAAGTAGGGAGGTCCATAGGGGATAATTTTAAATGGGGAGATCTGGGAAGGCCTCACTGATAAGAAATCAGTGCTATTTGAGGAAAGGTCTGAAGGCAGGAGGGGAGAAAGATATGTGGATATGGAAGAGAGAAGATGTTTCAGACAAGGGGAACTGCAAGTGTAAAGGTCCAGAAGCAAGAGTAAGGAGACCAGTACTGGTCTAAATGGACTAAATGTTTGTATCACCCCAAATTCATAAAGCCCTAATTTGCAATGTGATGGTATTTGGATATGGGCCTTCCTTTGGGAGGTAAGGAGGTTTAAATGAAGTCATGAGAGGGGTGCTTCGGTGGCTCAGTCATTAAGCTTCTGCCTTCAGCTCAGGTCATGATCCCAGGGTCCTGGGATCGAGCCCCACATCGGGATCCCTGCTCGGTGGGAAGGCTGCTTCTCCCTCTCCCACTCCCCCTGCTTGTGTTCCTTCTCTCGCTGTGTCTCTCTCTGTCAAATAAATAAATAAAATCTTATAAAAGAAGTGAAGTCATGAGAATGGATCCCCTTGATGAGATTAGTGCCCTTAGGAAGGGATGAAGGGAACCAGTCCTCTCTCAACCATGTAGGAATATAGCAAGAAGGCATCTGTCTACGAATGAGGAGGAGAGCTCTCACCAGAACCCGACCATGGTGACATCTCGATCTCAGACACCCAGCTTCTGGAACCAGGAGAAATAAATTGCTGTTTAAGCCACCCATGATATCTACGCTATTCTGTTAGAGCTGCCCTAACTGACTAAGGCTACCAATGGTATGACAGCAGGAAAAGACAGGAGATTCATGGGAGAGGTCTGAGATATAAGAGGCATATCTAAGTAGACACTGTTAACCTCACCGTTTTGTTTTCTGACTATATATTACCGATTAAGGATTGTACATCTGGAAACCTGATTCAAAAGTATACCATGTTATTTAAAGTCAGGAAATGTGGTAATAGCAGGCAGGCAAAGAAGCTGACAGAAATGTCAGGGGTTGTGTGTGAACATTTCAGAACTTTTACCAACACTCATATATGTTGTTGTTGTTGTTGTTTTAAGTAAGCTTTCTAAAAATAAAGAATAAAGTAAGCTTTCTATATTGACTTGCATGGTCTCCCATTATTAATTAAGTCTTACTGCAAGGCTTTAGGGGTGCATTTCCAGTCATTAGCTGATCTGGACCTTCACCTGGGCTGCTTATGGCACAGTGCAGTTGTCTTTTGGCATCAGTTTTCTCATCTAAAAAATGGCTCTACCAGCCTTGACCACAACTGACACGATCATACTGTTTGATAAACACTCATTCATTCCCTTTAGGAAGAGGAGGGGCCAAAAGAACAGTAAGAGAATAAAGGGGGTTGAGAAATAACTTTTGCCTTGTTATGGAGAAAAAGAACTCCTCTGACTTTTTTACAGTCACATTTTAGAGAAGGGAATCCCTTTTATGCTAATCCAAACAGACAGCCCATCTTTGCTTAAACTCTTTCAGTGATTTCCACCTCACTGCTTTGCAAAATGGTCATTCCAATTCTCATGCCCCACTGATTATATTAAAAGTTCTCCATTATTTTGAATTAAAGTCTAAAGAACTTTCTAAGCAAATCAGAAGTATCTCTTTCATGTGACAATCCTTTTATGATTGAATAAAACCAACCTGCTTGCCTTGTTTTTCCTCTGCCAAACATCATCAGGTCTATAAGACATTCCACATATGATTGCAAGCACTTGAACATATCTTAGATGATTGACTTGTCAGCTATTATACTAACCATAAAGCTTACTGCACACCCAATGCTGTTCTAAATGCTTTTAGTTCAATTATCTCATTTAATATTCATGCAGTCTTAGGAGGTAAGTACAATTATTATTCCTATTTTATAGATGAGGACAATATAAAACATAGGAGGTAAATAATTTGCCTAATTACATAAAACCAATAAGTTGTGGAGCCAGACACTCAAACTTACCTAGTTTGACTCTAGAGCTCATATTATTCATTCATTCTGTTCTACCACCTGTCAAAAGTTCAGAAATAACAGAAGTAAAACCAATGAATCACTGAAGTGTACTTAGTAAAAGTTAATTGTGCAATCACCAAAAAGACAATTTGCAAACCAGGAGCACTCAAACCAAAACATGGAAAGAGGCTCAAGGGTACATTGTTATAAAGCAGCTTCTATCATGAGAAAACAGTGATTTTATTCTTCACAGTGATTGGTTATAATATTGGAATTTTCTTAAATAATGAGGAATTGGTCAATGGTTACCTTATGTCAACCTTGAGAAACAGTTTAAGTTTTGCTTATGATTTTTAGAGGCACAAGCAAAAAATGACCCAGGTCAAGTTAGTCTTGAAAAAATAAGCTGTTAAGTTTTGTTTGTATGACTTAACTGGTTTTGTCTACTCAGGGAATTTTCAAGGCAAGGATCTGTTTGTTTTTTATTTTAACACACCTATCCACTAAAGAACTCGTGGTTAGTTAGTATGAGTCCAGACTAAGATTCAGACCTTCCAGCTCCTAGTCCAATGCTCTTTTCACCATGTCACATTATCCTGAGTGTGGATAGCATGCCCTTGGGAGAAAGTAAGGGGGTTCAGGGGAGCGAGAACTGGGTATAGAATTCCCAAATCCGAATCCCCAGAAGAACTGGATATCAGTTGATCTTTCACTTCTGTTACCAAAAATAACCTTCCCTATTTCTGAATTTAGTCAGGAAAAATGTACATTGGCAAAGACAAAAAGGTAGTCTTGCTCTAGAAAAGACTTCTAAGATTCTCCCTAATTCTCACACCTTAGGCCCCAGTGAAGACAAAGATCAGGGAAGTCTTCACTTCTAACCAGGAAGGAAGCTGTGGCCTCCAGCCACAGATCCTTGTCACCTAAAGCTGTTGAGATGGTGAAAATTCAATGGTGAAAGCTTCTTTTGTGTGGTGTTTTCCTTCTTCCCCAAAGAGCTGAGAGGTGGAGTAAGGAGAAAGGGAGGGCCTCAGCTTATAAAGCTGAATCTGAAAGAGTTCATCAAGAAAGTGAACTCTCAGAAAGAGCTCATGAAACAAAATCTCAGAGAAAGGAACCAAAGAAGGAGACAGAGATGACAATTGTCAATAGCATGGCAGCAGGCAGGGTGGTCTACTCAATGTGAAACTCAGCCCATGCCATGTTGCTCAATGCCCCAGCGTCTTCCTTCTTCCCTCACAACCCAGAAGACTTAATTCAGAAAGGCACTGCCGTCTCCTCATTCAGAACTCTGCTGAACTTATATTATCAGAGAGGCTCATCTTGACTCTCTGACTTAATTAAAACTCTATCCCATTTCTCTACTTTGTTTTAGTTCTTAGCATATACCACTCCCTGACATATGGTTTGCTTGTTTTTAGTCTCTCCTCCCCCCCAACTCCAGCATATAATACCATGGAAGACATCTCAGACTGAGTCTAACTTTTTTCCTGCTATAATCCAGCAACTAAAACTGAAACTGGTAATTGTTGGTGGATGAATGAAAGAATTAATGAATGAAAAAAAATGAACAAAATTAGGAGGAAAAAAAGAAAGCAGATAGGATAGGTAAAGACAGTAACAAAAAGATGAATAATTTCAACAGTAAGGAGACCTGAAAAATGAAGTTTGTAACCCAAATATCGATAGGAAGATGGGGCAAGATGAGAGGAACTGATTAAATTTTTAGGGGTTTAAAAAATAGGAATGTTCATCTTGTCTGCAAACCAACCAAAGGCTTATTTTAATAGTTCTTTCTCTCTGATCCCCACACTCAAAAATGATTCCAATAGCTTTTGCTTAGTGAGCCAGACATAGGATCTGTATTAGTTCCAGTCTTCACAATGACCCCGAGAGTAAGGAATTATTATCCCCACTTTACAGATGAGGAAAGTGGGGGCAAAAAGTTAAGCAATTTATTCACAATAACCAAAAGTTGAACACCACTCAAATGTCCATCAATGGATGAATGGATAAACAAAATGTTGTATATTATTCAGTCATAAAAAGGAATGAAATTATGATACATGGATAAACCTAAAAAAAAAAAAAGAAAAGATTGTGCTATGTGAAAAAAACCAGACACAAAATGTACCTATTGTATGATTCGATTAATATGAAATAAACAGAATAAGTAAATCCACAGAAACAGAAAGCAGATTGGTTACCAAGGACCGGAAGGAGAGGGATGGGTGCTTACTGGGTGTATATGGGTCCTTCCTGGAGGTGAGAGAAATGTTTTAGAACTAGATATAGGTAATAGTTGCACAACATTGTGAATATAATAAATGACACTGTATTGTACACTTTAGAATAGTTGATTTTATGTTCACCTCAATAATTAAATTAAATTGAATTAAATTATGGTTAGCAATTTGCACAGTGCTAAAGTGAGTTCCTCAAGTTTAAATGAAAGGACACTAAACAGCAATAAGAAAGCATATGAGAGTATACAACTCACTGGTAAAAGTAAATATACAGATCAATACACAATACGGTAATACTGTAATGGTAGCATGTAAAACATTTTTTATTTTAATATAAAAGTTTAGAGATTAGTATTAAGAATAACTATAACCACAAATATTTGATAATGGATACACAATATAAAAAGATGTAAATTGTCACAATAAAGCATATGGGGGAGAGGTCAAAGTGTAGAGTTTTTATATACTATAGAAGTAACGTTGTTTTCTGCTTAAAATACTCATTACTCTAAAATGTTTTATGTAAGGGGCGCCTGGGTGGCTCAGTTGGTTAAGCGACTGCCTTCGGCTCAGGTCATGATCCTGGAGTCCCAGGATCGAGTCCCACATCGGGCTCCCTGCTCAGCGGGCAGTCAGCTTCTCCCTCTGACCCTCTTCCCTCTCGTGCTCTCTATCTCTCATTCTCTCTCTCTCAAATAAATAAATAAAATCTTTAAAAAAATAAAAAAATAATAAAATGTTTTATGTAAGCCTCATAGTAACTGCAAAAGAATACCTATAAAAGATAAAGAAAGAGAAAGAAATCAAGCATATTACCACCAAAAAATCAACAAAATACAAAAGGAAAAAGCAAGAGAAAAAACAAGGAACAAAAGAACTACAAGACAGACAAAAACAATTAGCAAAATGTCAATAGTAAATCCTTTCATATCAATAATTACTTTAACATAAATGGATTAAACTCCCCAATCAAAAAAATGGCTGAATTAATTTAAAAAGAGAAAGAGAGAACCAACAATATGCTATCTACAACAGATTCACTTTAGATTTAAGGAAAAACAGTCTAAAAATGAAGAGATAGTAAAGATATTCCATAAAAATGGTGAAAAATAAAAGAGCAGAGATGGCCAAACTTATATCAGACCAAATAGACTTTAAGCAAAAAACTGTCACTAGAGGCAAAGAAGGACATTATGTAATGACAAAAGGATCAATTCATCAAGAAGATATAACAATTATAAATATATATTCACCTGACAACAGACCACCCAAATAAATAAAGCAAACATTGACAGATTTGAAGGGAGAAATAGACAGTAACATAATAATAATAAAAGACTTCAATAACCCACTTTCAATAATGGATAGAATATCCAGACAGAAGAGCAATAAAGAAACAGAGGACTAGACAACACTACAGACCAAATGAACCTAACAGAAATATACAGAACATTCCACTCAACAGCAGTAAAATATACCTTTTCTTCAATCACACATGGAACATTCTCCAAGAAAGAGCCCATGTTAGGTCACAAAACTAATCTTAATTTCAATTTTAAGAATATTGAAATCATACCAAGTATCTTTTCAAAAACACAATGGAATGAAACTAGAAATCAATAACAGAAGAAAAACTAGAAAATTCACAAATATGTGAAAATTAAATAACACACTCTTGAACAACCATTGGGTCAAAGAAGATATCAAAAGGGAAACCAGAAAATTACTTGAGACAAATGAAAACAAAAGTATAACAGACAATGGGATGTAGGGAAAGGAGAACTAGAAGGAAAATTTATAGTGATAAACACCTGCATTAAAAAAGAAAGATCTAAAAACAAAACCCAACCTTAAGCCTCAAGGAACTAGGAAAAAAAAAAGAAGAAAACTAAGCCCAAAGTTAACAGAAAGAATAAATAATAGAGATTAGAGAAGAAGTCAATGAAATAGAGAATAGAAAAACAGAAAAAAAATCAACAAAATCAAGTTGTTTTTTAAAAAGATAAAACAGACAAACCTTTAGCTGGACTAAGGAAAAAAAGAGAAAAATCAAACAAATAATATTATAAATGAAAGGGGAAAAAACAATGAATCATGGAACACTGCACCAAAAACTAATGATGTAATATATGGTGATTAACATAACAATAAAAAAATTAAAAATAAATAAATAAATGAAAGGGGAAAAATTACACCTGACAGGAGAGAAGTAAAAAGGATCACAAGGGACTACACAAGAGAACCCTTGTGTGCTGTTGATAGGAAAGCAAAATAGGGTAGCTGCTTATGGAAAATAGTATGAAGGTTCCTCAAAAATTGGAAATAGAACTAACATATGATCCAGCAATCCTACTTTGGGTATATATCCCCAAAATTTATATCAGGATCTCGAAGAGATTATGTGTTCTCTCGTGTTCACTGCAGCATTGGTCACAATAGCCAAGACAGGGAAACAACGTAAGTGTCCATGGACAAATGAATGGATAAAGAAAAGGTGGTACGTACATGCAGTGGGATACTAGTCAGCCTTTAAAAAAGGAAATCCTGCCATATGAGAGAACATGGATGAGCCTGAAGGACATGATGCCAAGGGACATAAGCCAGCCACAGAAAGACAAATACTGCACGATTCTACTTACATTTGGTATCCAAAATAGTCAAACTCCTAGGGATGCCTGGGTGGCTCAGTAAGTTAAGCATCTCACTCTTGATTTTGGCTCAGGTCATGATCTCAGGGTCCTGGGATCCAGCCCCGCATTGGGTTCCGTGATCTGTGGGGAATTTGCTTGAGATTCTCCCTCTCCCTCTCCCTCTTCCCTCTTGTGCATGCATGTGCACACGTGTGTGTGTGTGTGTGTCCGTGCATACACCCGCATGCACGCGCATTCTCTCTCTCTCAAATAAATAAATCTCTAAAAAAATAAAATAAAATAGTGAAACTCATAGAAGCGGAGAGTAAAATGGTAGTTTCTAGGGACTGGAGGGAGGAGAAAATGGGAAGTCATTGTTCAAGGGGCATGAAGTTTCAGTTCTGCAAAATGAATAAGGTCTAAGAGAGCCACTGTACAACATTGGGTCTATAGTTAATAATATTGTATATAGAACACTTAAAATTTTGTTAAGAGGGTAGATCTCATGTTAAGTGTTCCTACTACAATTTAACATACAATAAAATAAACCAATATTCATCATGTATCAGAAACGTAGTTGGAAATTTTTCTGACAGGATGTTCCCAAACATATGATTTCTCAGTTTTACAATCTGGGAAGTGAAATTTGTACCATCCGGCTGTCCTTACATTTCCCTCCATCCCTTCCCCAAATCACATACAAGATAGAGACGGAAAAACCGTATCAGTCAACGTCAACTTTTCCCCTGGTACCAGTTGGGCACTTCAGGAGGAACACTCATTTTACTGACACTTGGGCTTTATGAACTCTAGCCCTGAAGCAGATCTTGTCAAAATACAAAGTCAGATTCAGAAGCTAAGGGTGGGGTCTGAGACCCTGCCTTTCTAATAAGCTCCCAGGTGATGCCGATGCAGCTCGTCTAAGGACCACACTTTGGGTAGCAAAACACACACACAGTAGCCTAAAGAAATCCATGCACTTTTGCAGAGTCTAACAACCACTTCATTTTATTCAGCAGGCTCAGTTTCCCTCTCGGAGGTTAGGAGACATGGATCCTCATCACTCAACAGACCAGCTCTCTTAGCATCTTCCACATGGAGAAAAATATTCCCATTCCCATGTTCATAAAGGCTCATTGTACTTAGCCTAACTGCTTATCCACTAATGAGGGTTTCCTTGGAAGGAAGGAAACATTATCTAATAATAGTAGTGCCTTATATTTACACATGGTTTATAAGTTACCAAATGCACTCACACCTGTCAGCTCATATCAGCCTCCCAATGATCCTTAGAGGTAGAACAGAGGAGTATATTACAAACCTACTTGATAGAAGCAAGCAGACAGAAACAACTGCCTTCAGAGTTGGAGCTTTCAGGGAAAGCTTCCAGAAGAAAGTGACTTTGAATATGAAGATCAGGAATGGATACAGTTTTGAGTAGGTAAGGACTGGGGGCAATAACATGCCAAGAAGGGAAGATGGATTCAAACACACTATAAATATTGATTGAGCTACTATTCCCCAAACCAGTAAGATCAGGAGGAGCAAAGACATTGTAACTTTAATCTGTGGGAAGAACGTACCATTAAAGAACTTTAATTCAGGGAGTGATCTAATCAGATTCAGCATGGGAGCATTTGAGTTTCACACAGGCAAGGCTGGGGAGAGTGAGGCCATCCAGCGGGGGGCGGGGGGGCTCTGGAAGGGGAAGAAGTGAGAAATGATGAAGGAATGACCTGGAGCATTGACCGTGGAAAGGGATAGAAAGATATTTGTGCCTGATTGGATGGAGATTGTGACAGAGGGAACATTAACAGTTGAAGCCATCAGAAAAGATAAGCTTTTATATCTCAAGGACCATAAAAATGTGCATGCCCTTTGACTTAATTATGTCTCACTGGGATTTTAGGCTAAGGAAATAAATCCCCCAAAGGCAAAATTTCTTTCCACAGACAAGTCCATTGTAGTATTACTTATAACAGTGAGAGTTTAGGAACAACCGAAATGTTCATAAGATGGTATAATTCAGTAAATTATTGTGCAATAAGAGTAAAAAGGACATTATAAGATTAAAGAAAGAATTGAAGAATATTTTTAAAAGACCTGAATAAACACAGAAACATATTTCCTGGGTGGAAGAATTAACACTTCAATGCTATAATTTTTTTTTCAAATTAATAAATAAATGCAACGTAATGCCAAAGAAATTTTTTCTAATTTAAACAAATTTAAAAAAATAATTTGAACAAATTGATTCTAAAATTTTATGAAAAAAATAATATCACATTTATCAAGAAAATTTTAAAAAGAAAGACTTGCACTAAGAGGTATTATAATATACAATTTTTATAATAGTTATGAAAATTGTGCATTATTGGCATGCAAACAGAATGTGGTAGTGCCCAGAATAGATATAAATATATATGTAAATGTAATGTATGACATTGACATTAGAAATCATTGGAGAAATCATGGATTTTTCAATAAAGGGTAATGGGATAATTCACTATACATTCAGAAGAAAATTAATATATATAATATTTACAAGTAAAAATTACATTTAATGTGTGGAATTTACATATAGTATTTAATGTAGTAATATGTTAACATATTGCTTGGTCACAAAAGTTAATATATGTCATATTTATAATATATTTATAATATTTATAAATATAATATAAAATGTGATAAATACAATGTTTGTAATATTTTTTAAAATTCCTAGGATAATTAAAAATCTATTGTTAAAAAACTAACAGTATTAGAAGCAAAGAAGCAATAGAGGAAACCCAGAGCCTTATGTTCTGGAATATAAAAGACAGATTTGACAAGATGAAAACTCAAAACTTATGTGCAGTGAAATAGTCCATAAACAAAATCAAGGGAAATAGGACAGAGAAATGTTTACAATAGATTTCACTAGGTGTTAATATGTGTAATAGTGATAGAGACCTCAAAGATTAATTTTTAAAAAGACAAGCATACTAGGCATAGGATTGAGGAGCCACAGCATAAAAAAAGAATTCAAATAATAAACATATGGACTCAACCTCCCAAGAAGTCAGGAGACTGAATTAGAACAATAAGACACCATATTTTGCTTACTAGACTGTCAAAAATCAGATTGATAAAACCCAGTGGCGGCAAGAATGTGACAAAACATCCTTGGTAGGAGTATATATTACTAAGAATGTATATTGCTAAATATTTGGGGACTATTTACCTACCTTATGATTCAGTAATCTCACTTCTAGGATTTTCTTCTATAACAATTTTTGGAGAGCAACTTGGCAGTGATCTATCAAAAGTTCAGTTCTCATTCCCTCTGACCCAACAATGCCATTTCTAAATGTCTATCCTAAAGTACATGCAAAGATAATCATGGCAGCACTTCTTATAATAAAAAGCTGAAATTACCAAAGATCTAACAATGGAAGGATGGTAGAATAAATTACAAACTACACAGCCATTAAAAAGAATGAGTTAAGTCTGTAGCTAGTAACCTAGAATATATAATTCCACTAAACTTAAAAAAGACAAGTCACAGAAACTGTTACATTTTTAGTTTAAAAAATATTTACATGTGCATATGGAGACATGACGATATACAGGTAGGAAAAAGATAGGTATGCCCCCAATCTGTTCACCGTGGTCACCTCCAGACATAAGGTCAGAGGAAAGGAGGGGGGTGTGTGATTTGGGAAGGTTATATCTGACTTTATAGATAAAGATTTTTTTCAACAGTGCTGTGATGTGTTTTTTTTTTCACTCTTGGTATTTTTAGCATTTTTCTTTTTCTTTTCTTTTTTTTAATTTTTGAGAAAGGAGTATAGTCCTCAAAGAAGAAAGATGAAGATCCAAAGGCAAAACTGTTCCCAGGCACGAAGGAGGAGAAAGAAGAGAGACATGGCAAAAGGCAACCCAGAGAAGTCACGGACAGAAAGGGTCTGGGGAGGGCAGGGGCTGAGAACCAAGGAATGACAGCGTCTGGAGGAGGAAGGGAGGGAGGCAGCGCACTGCAGAGAGGTCAGGATGACGCCACCCAGAAAGCAGAGGATGAGCAGCAGGGTTGCAAGCCCGGGTGCAAATGGGGGGTGGGGTGTTCCACTCTGCCTGTGCATCTCTGGAGAAACAGAGAATTAGGGCTTCACCCTAAACCTCCTGAATTAGAAGCTCTTCAAGTGACACCCAGACACACACAGTAGCTTTGAAACACTCCTCAGATGATGGTAGTGGTGTGCGGTCAAGGTTGAGAAATCACCAATTAAAGGCATAGGAAAGTGTAGTGAGTCAGGGAAGCTGAGGAGTGTAGTTCATTCTTTCCCACTAAGTTTGACAGGTGCAGAAAGGAGTGAATTAAATTAATAAAAGTTATTAGAACATGGTAAAGCACCAAAAGGGTCACCAGGGTCAAGGAACATGTGAGCACGTTGTAGGCTAAGATGAAGAAGCCCATGGGCAGAAGAGATGAAATATTTGAGGAAGGTGGTAAAAAAAGAGGAAGGGGCAGAAAGGATTTGTTTCTAGACTTTCTGTTATTTGTCAGACATTTTAGATATGCTATCATCATTATTATTTCTTTTACTGGTGATTAATAACCACCATTATTATTATTTTTTGAGGCATATATTACAGCATCCTCTCTACAGTGAGACAACTGAAGTTTAGGAAAGCCATATGAATAGCAAGGACTCAAACCCACGCCCAAAGCATTCAGTCACGGAGCAGGGTCTTGGAGGCACAGTGACTGCTGGTGGTTTAGGGATAGTAGCCTCTGTGCCCCGCACCACAGAGCAGACAACCAAACTGTCACCCACCAGAAGCCATGAGCACAGGGGAGCTGAGCAGCCCACAGCTGACTGGGAGCCACAAGGAGGAAAAGCGAGGTCCCCACCTTCCAAGAGCAGACAGTCTGGACTTTGCCTAGAGTGCTATCTTTTTCATCAGCTATTAAAACTGTCTGACTAGAACAACTCCAAGAAAATGGAGTAATCCTTTGCCTTGCAAAAGTCATAGGGAAATATTCTGTCACTGAAGATCTCATGTCCCCCAGCGGTTCGGGAAATAAATAGGAGTTGCATGCATTTGTGGCCCCCACAGCGGACGCAAACGTACCTGGAGGATCACAGGAAGCAGGTGAAGGCTGTGCATGAAAGATGTATCTCCCCCTAGACTAAGAGAACCAGATGGAGTCTCTGGCCATGTTACTGACCAGGAAGAATCGGGGGATTGTAGGTGGGCTTCCAGTCCAAAAGGATCACCAAAGCATCCTGAGATTTTCAACGTATTCCTGAGGCCTAGCAAGTGGCTGCCAATAAATATCTGCCAGTTATTCCAGAGTGACAGTAAAAGTGGCCTCAAAGGGGGAAAGCCCCCTGTTCCAGTAACTTTTATTTTTGGAAACTCGAGAGGCTTTGTTTAGAGTATCTCCTTGATAGCCCTTCTGGGTTATGAAACAATCAGCTGCGGTATTAATCAATGGCATCTAACAGACACTAGCAACTTAGTAATTGATGGATATCTATTTGATTCAGGCAGTTACTATTTATTTCAGTACTTTTTTTGCAAGAGAAAAGCAGTTGTGCATGGTTTTGCTATTACCAAAAAACAAAACAAAACAAAAACAAAAACCCTATTAGAAAAAATAAATTCTACATTTGCAGAAAATAAGAAGAGGGTGGCCCTACCACTCTTTCTGTTATACTCGTGTGGTGGAAAAGAAACACAGCACCCCGGAAATTTGGGCTGTGGGGTATCAAAAAAGAAAGCAAAACTCTGCTTAGGTCACTGACTGTTTATTTTCTTTTGCCCCTTTTACTCTGACCCCTCCTTCTTGTCAGAGAAGGGGCGATTCAACTCCCTGGAGCCCCCATCCCCCACCCCCGTCAAATATTGTCAAGCTGCTGTTATTCAGAGATAAGGAAAGAAATTGGACAGGAGGGCGCTCCCCATCTTGACTGCAGGGAGGAAGGAATACCATCTTCGAGGTCATTCGATCTATTAAGCCATTTTTATGATTGTTTTGCCTCTGTATTTTCTGGGGCAGTCTCGGTGGAAGATGTGTGGCCCTAATCATGGGAAACCAATCTGGGATAATCAGTTATTTCTTCCCCACGTCTCTGTGTTCTGGCTCCCCCGAGCACCTCCCTCACCTTGTAAACCTGGCAGGCTCTGGACATTTTGCATGCTGAAGAAAATCACTGTTTTGCCTCTAGCAAGGAACGTAAATGTTGCAACACTGACTCCTCCTCTAATGAAGAAAGAGTGAACAAGTGCACCGAGTTAGGCTTCTTCTCCCAGAGCCACCGGGCTGGGGACGGTGGCGCCCAGGCTGAGATCCTGTGCCTCCCGTCTTCTGGGCTTCCCCCACGCCGCCCCCGCCCCCGCCCCCGCCGCCTTTCCGTCTTACAGGATCCTCTCCATCTATCTGGATTTTACCGGCTGTTCGCGAAACAGCTTTACACACAATGGATCTCCACGTCCTTTTGCAGGAAGTGCTCACGGACTGATGTGGCAGACTTTGCTCCCAGGCAAAAGTGAGTAGCCACTGCCAGGCTGAGCCTGCGGCGGACGCGGGGGCTGCGGGTTCGAGGCGGGAGAAGCGCTAGGGCAGCGAGCGCGCGCGCGGCGCGGGGGCTGCGGGTTCGAGGCCCGCGTGCGGCGCGGGCTGCGGCTCCAGGAAAGCGGCAGAACCCAGGCGCCGGCGGCAGAGGCGCTGCCCGGCAGCGGCCGCAGGTGCGAAAGCCAGACCTCCGACTGCAGTCAGCATTGCTGGCCCCTCGGAGAGAAACTAAAAGTGCCCCCTCCCCCTCACAATAGCACACCTTGGTCTTTTTTAAAGGCATCTTCGAATGCGCCCTGGAGAGTGAGTTTCGGCGTGACCGTGGGATTCTCGCAATGTAAATTATTTACGTCAAACTGAAAAGAAAAAATCGCGGGAAGGGGCTCGGGCAGGTGAGGTGATGCCCGCGGGCTCGCGGGGCCTCCCGGCGGCAGCGGCGGCGGCGGCGGCGGCGGCGTAGACTCCGGGCAGCGGGTGGGGAAAGTTCAGGGTCACCCGTGCTGGCCCGAAAGGCGGGGCTCCCTCGCGAAGGCAGTGGGCGCCGCCAGGGCGGGTCCGAGGCTCCCGCCGAGCTCGTAGCCCCGAGCGGAGGTGGGACGGGGGGGGGGGGGCCTCCCCGGGAGGCAGCGGCGAGCAGAGCCCGCCGGGGGGGGGCGGGGAGCGGCAGACTCGGGAGGCGGACGGGCACGCGCGGGTAACTGGGGAGCCGGGTGCGGGGCGGGGGTGCCAGTTCTTCCAGCAGGAAAATATCCTTGTAGTGACCTCCACTTGTACCCTGGGGAAGCAGCCCACGGTGCCCTCAAAAGCAATTTAGGGTTTTCTGTGATGGAACTTGAAAACGGTCGCAAAATAGTATTATTAATCTGGAGAGATTCGTTTGCTTTCATTCATCAAGTTGGTTGGTAAAGATTCTTCTCGTCTCTGCTTCTTGGTTAGTGGAGTACTGCTATTCCTAGCCCAGCCTCTGGCTGTGCAAACTCAGGCAAGGCAATCATCCTCTCTGGGCCTCGGTTTTCTTTGCAACATTTAGGAAAATTAATCATTCCATAGATAGATAGATAGAGGCTATATATATATATATATATATATCATTAAACATAGTATGTGTATATGCAGAGTATATTGTATATATAATTATATATGTTATATATATAGTATATAATATATACTATATGTGTAGCATATAGCATTAGCAGCATATAGCTGCTAATATACTAATATACTAATATACTGTATTATATATATGGGGTAAATATGCTGAATATTGTAAGGAAGAAGCAGATAAAAATTTTAATTTTAGTGGTTCTTAAAAACTGGGCATCATGGGTCCTTTTGAGAATTAGCTATGAGTGTTCTCCCAAGGAGTTCTTATGTAATGTACATAAAGGTTTTCAAGCAATCCCTCAGAGTTTGTGGACACTCCTGAAGACCATGCCTGAACCCCAGGTAGACATTCCTTTCCTTCCTTTTGAGGACCTTTTGTATCAAGACCACCCAGGTGGGCTGGCTGTGGAAGTAATCTATAGCCCTCTGGTGGGGTCTGGAGTCAGCCATGCTAGTGAAGGAAAAAGCACTCCCATTATGAGTAAGCTCCTGGGATACTGTTTCCCAAAGGCTTCACCAATCTCTGCCTCCTGGGGAACCTTCCTCACAAACTCTTTTCGTGACTCTCCAAAGGTGAGGTCCTCACCCTTGGAGTTTTCAGTCCTATACACAGCCACCTCTAGAAAGTCACAGTCTCAAAGATAGCTCTTCAGGTCACCTAGCTGGATGTCAAACAGCGAAGCTAAAACTTTGTTTTGAAACAAAGTGCTGTTTGCTCCCTGTGCATAGTAGGAATAGTAATAGTTCTTTTGGACCTATGCACTTTTCTTTTAAAGTAGTAAGGACTCCTATTGGGGCACCTAGGTGGCTCAGTTGGTTAAGGGTCTGACTCTTGATTTTGTCAGGCTCCATGCTGGGCGTGCAGCCTGCTTAAGATTCTCTCCCTCTTCCTCTGCCCCTCCCCCCAAAAAGAAAAAAATAATAAATAAAATTAAAAAAAGTACCAAGGACCCCTGTCTTGTGGGACCTGAGTCTTCCATTGGCATTGCCAGCAGGGTACAGCAGAGGACACGTGGAGCTTTGGAATCCACAAGACTGGGCTTCAAATCTTGGCTCCACACTTGGACAAGTCACTGAACTACTCTAAGCCTCATGTTCCCTGTTTGTAAAATGGGGAACAATACTGCCTTTCTTGCATAGTTGTTAGGAAAATGGAAAATGAGAAATGGAAATGCCTAGTTTATAGTCAGTAGTCAACTCGTATTATTAATATTAACATGAGGTTATCAGTAAGTGTTAGTTTCATGCTTTTCTAGAGCAGCTTACTATTCTATGGGGCTTATGTCAGCAAAAGAATGTGTAAAGTCAATTCTGCTCTAATTATTCTCAAAGATGAGGGGTGTGTTCAAAAACACAGAGTTGGTTTTACTGCTTCACCTTTGTCAAGCAGAGCACTCTGTGTGGCCAGCAAATAAAATGTGTCCAGACTGACATGGATTCTCGACCCTTCCTCCCAATTCTCTTTTGGCCCATAATCTTGAACATGAAATAGCTAGCTCTCTGCATGGACACCGGAGTGGTCTCATGGTTGCATCCATCTCCAGATACCCTAGAAACCATCTCTGTAAAGAGAATTGTCTCCACTGTTATCGTTTGAAGGGTAGCACAGATATAGCCAATTCAGCTGACCCCGTCTCTCCGTACCTCTCCGCTTCTCTCGGTCTCCCTCTTTGGTAATGGCCCCTCGGTTGTGAGAAGCTGGATGACGTTGAGATGTGGGAAAGAAATAGAATCCTAAAAGGAAATTTGATACCCTCAAAGTAGTCATTCCAAAGATGGATCAGTATGCTGGCAAGGCATTTGTGCATGCAAAGATGACAATACTGATACGTACTTTTCACTGAGCCTTCAAGATGGACTAAGCACTTTGCTATGTGACCTCAATTAATTTTCTCATAGCAATGCTGCAGGGTATGAATTATTTAAAGCTTTACAGATACATTGAGACTTAAAAAATTTTACATAACTTGTCCACTCTTCATAGCTGCTAAAAGGCAGAAGAACCAGGATCCAGGCCCAGGTCTGTCTGACTTTGACGCTCACTCTTTCCACACTGCCTAGTGCCGCCAAGCTCTCTGGCGTCAGAAGGCTGCGTCATGCCAGTTGGGTCCCAACCGAGTTCTTCTTCTTCAGAGCATTTAGAGCAGGACTAACCAAATCTTCTAGATGATTTAAGTGGTGTGAACATACACTTTGCATGTGATACATATTAACAGTCAGCAACAATGATATGGCCTATGAAGAATGATGTTCCCAAGCCTTTCCAGATCCAGCTGGGAGAGTCAAGTTAGGCAACACCAGGCCTGGTCTGAGCCACTAACTTCCTGAGTGACTCTTTTAGGTTGAAAAGAGCTCTGAAACGTTCACTCTCTACTACTTTGAGAATCAGGACACCATTTACAGTTACCTCCCTGTGTGAAACATTTATTCATCCATTTATTCATTTAACAAACCCTTGCTGATCTCTGAGTAAGGCAGACAAGGTCCTGGCTCTTGGGGAATTTCTATGATAGAGAGAGTGACAGATAGGAGGCAGGTGAACAAATGCAGAAATAAGATAATTTCAGATACTGAGAAATGCTATGAAGAAAGTAAAGAGAGGCTGGGGGCTCAAGAGTAAGAGGGCTTGCAGGCAACCTGAAATGGGGCAGGCAAGAAGATGTCCACAGAGAGGTCACTCTTGAACTTAAACCTGCATAAAAAGAGGGAGCCAGCCTGATGAAGGTCTGGGGAAAGGACTGCCTTAGCAGAAAAACCTCCAGGGAAAGATCTGGATGTGGAATGAATGAAGCAGTAGAGCCTCAAATATAATGAGATGATCCCTTGGAAATCAATTTAAGTTCTATGTAGGGGAAATTCTTGATTGACTGCCTATCTAACTCTTCTGGACTGTGCTGTGGACTTACCTCCCATCTTACTTAACCTCCCCAACCATCTGTCGAGGCAGCTATTTCTGTCTTGATTTTTTTTAAAAGATTTTATTTATTTATTTGAGAGAGAGAGAGAATGAGAGATAGAAAGCACGAGAGGGAAGAGGGTCAGAGGGAGAAGCAGACTCCCTGCTGAGCAGGAAGCCCGATGTGGGACTCGATCCCGGGACTCCAGGATCATGACCTGAGCCGAAGGCAGTCACTTAACCAACTGAGCCATCCAGGCGCCCATCTGTCTTGATTTGATAGTGGAGGAAACCAAGATTCATAGAAGGTAAGCAGCTAGCACAAGGTCACAAAGCTGGTCTTTGAACCCTGTAGTCTGTTTTGCGCCAAAGCCTAAAACTTTTTGCTAATACAGCATGTGGACTTTGAGATAATCTCTTCCAGAAGATAGAAAGGAGCTAACAGAAGGAAAGTGTCAAAAGTATGTTAGGTGACTAAATGCTGACAGGCGATTTCTATCTCATGCCCCAAATTCCAGTGAGTATGTCTAAACTTGCTCAGTGCAACACACTAGCACTAGCCACATGTGATGACTGGGAACTTAAAATGCAATTAGTCCAAACTGAGATGTGCTATAAGTGTAAAAATATCCCCTAGATTTCAAAGACCTAGAACCAAAAAAAAATCCCCACCTCATTAATTTTTATACTGATCATATGTTAGAATGGTAATACTTTGGATGCATTGGTTTAGATGAAATATACTATTCAAATTAATTTCATCTGTTTCCTTTTAATTTTTTTAATGCAATTAATAGGAAAGTTTAAATTGCATATATGACTTGCATTATATTTGCACTTAATAAAACTGGTATAGACTAATGAGTTGACAAATATATGATAGGAAACTTTTCTCCCTTCTTCTTAACATAATTTCTTCTCTATTCTTGGCTCAGACTTCTCAAATCTTACCCATCAGGCAAATCTCAAGAAGCTCTCTAACATCCTAAGACCAAAGAGTCATTTTAAATCTAAAACAGGCTGAACAATACACAGTCCCAGTTTCCAGAAGGACTGCCCACGAATATCACAGAAGGCCATTTTGGTTTCTTTTGTCCGCTAGCTAAAGTGGCCCTTGAATATCACATCACCAAAGTTAAGATATGATTTGTTCCTGCAATCTCATGTATGCCAAAGGGAGAGCAGTCCGATTCTGAAGTTGTTAGAGGAAGCCTCTGACCTGGGATATTGGAAGCCTGGATTCTGGATTCTGCTTTGTCTACTGGTTTGTGTGTAACTCTCACCCTGCTTCCCCCAGCAATCCTGTAGTAAAGTTCAGAATTGATGAGATGATGCCATGTAAAATGCTCATGAAGAAATGAGCTATACAGATGTTGGCCATGGGTGTCACTGATGACCCGAGGACTGGAGGCATTCGTCCATGGGGGAGAGTTTCCTTTCTGTAGCTTGAGCAAAGCACTATATGAGATTTTCTGGGATGTCTGGGTAGCTCAGTTAGGCATCTGCCTTCCGCTCAGGCCATGATCCCAGGATCCTGGGATTGAGTCCTGCATCAGGCTCCTCGCTCAGCAGGGAGCCTGCTTCTCCTTCTGCCTCCCACTCCCCCTGGAGTGAAAGAGATGTTCTTTCAGATATGCAAATAGTGTTTGTTCATTTTCACTTGGAATCTACATGGGGGTGGGGGGGAATGACAGTGAGAAGCTGAGCGCAAGTGAATGTTAGTATATCTACATCAACAGCAGCCATATCTCTCAGCATCTTCTTAGCCAAGAAGTCTATGCCAGACTCCATAGGGAAAATAACAAAACAAAACAGAGGTCTTTGCTCTGGAGGAGCACATTATCTTGTTGAGAAGATGGGCATAAACATAAAACCCCAGGAGCAAAGTCAGATAATATTCTCCAAGTGTTATGTGAATAAAACAGAGTTTGGAGATTCCAGAAGGCAGTGTGCCTGAGAAAGACAAGGTACGAGACAGACATTGAAGGACGTAAAATGAGGCTAAAGACAAATGGAGATGGGGAGAGAGGACATTTCCAGTAAGAAAACATGCACGTAATCCCACGACAATAGGAATGTACAGGGAGGGTTTGGTGCTGTGAAGAGGTATAATTGGCATCGCTGGGGAAACTTTTACAACATACTGATGCCTCAACCCAAGCCCCAGAGTTTTCATTTAATCAGTTTAGGAGTAGGGACTGCATATTGGTATTATTGTTGTTGTTGTTGTTTTTAATTCTCCAGAATATTCTAAAATGAGTATTCTGTGTCAGGGTTGAAAACCACTGAGCAAAAACCACAAGATTTTTAGATCATAATCATAGAAAATAAAATTCAAAGGGTAATATTTTAAAGGGGATTAATTGGATCATCAAGAATGGTGGTCTTTATGGAAGTTTGATATACATGTATATTTCTTTTTTTTTCTCTTTAAGTAGGCTCCATGCTATGGGGCTTGAACTCATGACCCTGAGATCAAGACCGGAGCTGAAATCCAGAGTCAGATGCTTAACCGACTGAGCCAGCCAGGCGCCCCTATATATGTATATTTCTCTGTAGTCTTTTCAGTTCACAGATAATTGTTGTTCATAGTGATCCTATCCACTTGGGCGTGGCTAAAAGTTGTAACTAGCTGCCTATTTCCTTACTCTGTGTGCTCTTGCACTGTCCTGTAGTCGATCCTAGCAAAGTATGGGGCAGCTGGGATCTCACAGCTGCTCGTACCCACCAGGCTTGGTGTGATCTTTGCGAAGGACTTCATTATCATGCCCATTTGTGCCCACGGTAGCTATTTTACAATAATCTGTAAACTTCCCTCACCTCTCCAACTTGACAAATTGGGAAATAGAGTTTAATTACTTGCCTTGGGCCTTGAGGCTAACTGGCAGCAGAGGTGAAACTAGAATTCTCAGCCACGGCATTCCCCATATCTTATTTGGCTCCCAAAGCAAGTCAGCCCAGTCTCTAGAAACATGGTTTCTAGTTGATGTTAGAATACTCTGTCCCGGCAATGTTATTTCTTCAATGAATGAATCAGTGTTACAGATCAGTAGGTGAAAGATGAAGAGTCGGCCTAAGCTGCCGCGCTGTGATGATGAGTGTCAGCATGGAAGAGACAGCCACAGCAGTCCCCGGAGCCCCATCCCTATGCTCTAGGAGTTCCTATTCAAGTGCAAGTTTGGCCATGCCAATTATTGCATCTCCTTCAGCCCTACCTCTGTGAAGTGAAGGCTCCTGAGCCCAGGAGCTTTGGGGCTATTCTAATTCCTCTCCAAAGCTCCTGCTCACTGAAAGGATATTGATTTTTGTTACACACCGGAAAAGAAGAGAAGAAAGCCCAGCAATTTTTACGGCTGCATTTTTAAAGAATTCTTCATGTGTTTTGGGAACTTCTGGGTTTATTGGCAATGGTGAGGCTGGGAGGTCTTTATGAAAGGTAGTGGAAGAAAGCTAGAGTCTGGCCACTAGGCCCCTTAGAACAAGAAGATCAGTTAATTTTGCACCATCCCCAGATGGCTATTTCCTTTTTCTCTGTCTCCAAGTCCATTACCGATTTAAGAACAATTTCCAGTATCTTCTGTCATAGCAAAAAACAAGTCTCTAAAACAGTAGTCCTCAACACCGATTGCTCATGACAGTCATCTCAGGGGCTTTAAGAATACAGATGCCCAGGCACCACCCTTAGACCCACTGAATCAAGATTCTGGGAATGGAGCCTGGACATCTGTGTTTATTTACAATTCTCCTGGTGATTATAATGTGCATCAGTACGAGCTCATTTTACTGCCCAGCTAAGATAAAAATCTTAATTACTTATTTGTATTTCTCCTTTTGTCTTGTTTTAGATCACATGACCCCAGAGAACCACCCAAACCATATTTGTGTTGTCATTCTACTCTTTGGGAAACATGGTTTCTAGCATAGTATTAAGTTTTCTACTTGTCAAACTAACTCCAAACTCAGAATGCCCTACATAGCCTCACGATAAAAATTTCTGTAAGTGCAATTTAGAGATCAGATTGCCAGACGCTTGATAAGTATGAGATTGAAAGATAAAGGTTAAGCTTCTCTGCCACGCATGCAATGAATTTCCCAATTGCTATGTTGATCTTTAGCAACACTTGCTTTCCTCTCTCAGCCATTTCAAAGCCAATTAACTACATTCTTGTTCACACCCTTATTAAAAATATAATTACAGCAGTTTTCTCCAGGGATTGTCATTGGGTAGACGTTACAAAGGGAAATGGGCAAGAACTAACTAGGTTGTGTAAAACCCTCTCAGCCCCGAGGAATCATTTGGGATGCAAGAGGCTACTAGCCACAGGGTAGGCTAGGTGAGTCATGAATTTTAGTTTGGAAAGAGACAATTACAAGTCACCCAAAGATAGAAGAACCTAGGATACAGAAAATGGTGGACCCAATCTGAGAATAATTATCCAGGGTCTGGTTAAGTCTGAGACTCCAGCCATTCTCAGAAAGTTGTATTGATGCCAAAAAGCAACCAAGTTTTGGGCACCTGGGTGGCTCAGTCGGTTAAGCGTCTGCCTTGGGCTCAGGTCATGATCCCAGAGTCCCAGGATCAAACCCTGGTATCAGGCTCCCTGCTCAGTGGGGAGTCTGCCCCTCACCCTGCCCGTGCTTGCTCACGCGCTCTCTCTCTCTGTCTCAAATAAATAAATAAAATCTTAAAAAAAAAAAAAAAAAGCAACCAAGTTTTGGGCACCTGGTTGGCTCCATCAGTTAAGTGTCTGCCTTTGGCTCAGGTCAAGATCCCGGAGTCCTGGGATCGAGCCCCATGTGGGGCTCCCTGCTCATTAGGGAGTTTGCTTCTCCTTCTGCCCCTCACCCTGCCTGTGCTTGAGCTCTCTCCCACTCTCTCTCTCAAATAAATAAATAAAATCTTAAAAAAAAAAGCAACCAAGTTTTTATACTAGATTTGGAAGGCAGGGGAGAAAGGGAGTGATGTACCATGTACTTTTCCAGAGTGTTAAGGTTGCAGAATTAGAAGCTAAGAAATTGTGAAGGAGGTTGCAGAGAGTAGGGTAGGCAAAGCCCTCCTGGTAGCCAAGCGTCGTGGACATTGGCAGTTTTTATTCACTCAACTTTCACGGAGAGTCCACTACAGCCAGAGGCTGTTACATGACCTGGAGGGAGAGTGATGAAGTTCCTGCTCACATGGAATTGATATCCAGTGAGAGGAAACAGATATCCACATTAAGAAACCAATAAGTAAAATCTGGTAAGTTGGCTAGTGCTTTGTGGACAAATGAAAAGAGGTAAAGGGAATGGGGTCTGTTGAGGGCTGCTTTAAATAGGATCACAAGAGGTGTCTCTCTGATGTGGTGGCCTCTGAGCTAACACATCATTGTCAAAGCAATACAGAGTTCAGGAAGAAAGAAGACCAGGGAGCGGGAACAGCAAGAGTGGACGCCCTGAGGTTGGAAAAGGGTTGTCATGTTCAGGAAACAGAAAGGAAACCAGTATGGCTGGATCTCAGCAAGGAAGAGATAAAGCGTCAGGCAGGAAAACAGCCCAGAGGACTGGAGGTCATGGGGTGCAGTTAGGATTTTAAGTACCTTAAGGAAATCATTGGGAGGTTGTAAGTAGGGAAGTAATGTGTTCTTTTTAAAAAAAAAATTCAATTAATCAACATATAGTGTATTATAACATCTCTTATACATGTATTATTAACATTTGGTGTAGTTTCAGAGGTAGAATTTAGTGATTCATCAGTTGCATATAGCACCCAGCACTCATCACATCATGTGCCCTCCTTAATGCCCATCACCCAGTGACCCCATCCCCCAGCAACCCTCAGTGTGTTTCCTAGAGTTTAGAGTCTCTTATGGTTTGTCTCTAGAGGGTATTATGCTAAGCGAAATAAGTCAAAGAAAGACAATTATCGTACGATCTCACTCAGAGGTAGAATTTAAGAAACAAAACAGGTGATCATAGGGGAAGGGAGGGAAAATAAAATAAGACAAAATCAGGGAGTAATGTGTTCTACATTGCATTTGAGAACTCTCTTGGGCTTCTGTGTGGAGAATGCAGTGTAGACTGGAAGCGGAGGGGGGGGGTTGGAATGTGGCAGGTACAGCAGGAGGTAAGGAGGGATCAGCCAAGGTGGGAGCAGTGGAACGGAAGAAGGATGGGATTCAGGAGCCATTTTGGAGGTAGGGCCAGCATGCCTTCCAGGTGGATAGGGCCAACAACAGTGATGGCAGACCTCGTCCTGTCTGAGATCATTGCTCCTGCCCCATCCCTACTCAGGTCACTGGTTTTGAGCCAAAATGGAATAATATCTAATGCTATTTGGAAACATTAGGGATTTTACCTTAGCTTATTTAAGCAGAAAAAAAAAAAAATCAAATTCCTGTCCAGGGAGAAATTTGTTTGCTGCTTCTTACCTCCTAACCTTTAAAATATCATCCTGTCTCATAAGACTGTTTCGATGGGGTTTATTGTTTTTGATTACTATGCTTTCCATAAATGCTGGAAACGTCACATTCACATTCCTAAGTTTATCTTTGCTTCTGAGTATTTTGACACTCTGGCTGCATTTACTGAATCCTTCATGACATCAGACATTTACACAGGGCTTTTTGCCATTGGTCAGTTTCCCCAAGTAAATGCTGACATCGTAATAGCAAGCATTTAATGAACACTTACTATATCCAAGGCATTGTTTTAAGAATTTCACATTTAATCCTCCCAGCCACCCTTTGAGTGAATACTCTTATTACTATCATTTTATAAATGAAGAAACTGAGCCAGGGGCGCCTGGGGGCTCAGTCAGTTAAAGCATCTGCCTTCGGCTCAGGTCATGATCCTGGAGTCCTGGGATCGAGCCCCGCATCGGGCTCCCTGCTCAGTGGGGAGCCTGCTTCTCATCCTGCTTGTGTTCCCTCTCTCTCTCTTGCACAGTCTCCCTCTATCTTAAATAAATAAATAAAAATTAAAAAAAAAAAGAAAGAGGTAAAGTCATCTGCCCAAGCTCACACAGCTGGTAAGTCGCAAAGCCAGGTTTTGCATGAGTCTGGCTGCAGAGCTCCAGGTTCCCAGTCACTAAGGTGTGCTGCTTTCCCTCTGTCTCCTTTTCGCTCTTTCCTATATAACTGAAGCTGCTGCCTTCAGAATCAGACTTGTTTCTCCTGCAAAATCCCCAATGTGCCACTAAGAGGTGCTTTGGCCGGGCAGGGCTTCCGGGAGTGGAACTGGAGAGGAAATGCCATAATTCAGAGGCTGGATGATTCAGCCCCTCTCCAGGAGGACTCCGCATCTACACCACCCAGTCAAGGTGGGAGGAGAACCACCCTCCCAGGGAGCTGGCTGGACAAAGTTGCCAACAGTGGAGGACTCCCATGAAATGCCCCCTCTTCTCCTTACCTCCTCTTCTGCCCACCACTCATAGTTCTTGTGTTGTGCCCACCTACTGGTCCCTTCTCAAAAGACAGAAGAACTCAAGGTTCTCAATAAGCTGTGCAACAAATTCTGGTTTCTCCTCAGGGTCATCGGAGGCTGGCCTTTAGAAAGTAACGACAAGAGGGTCATTAACTCATTCGTTATCACATTTTTTTCAGATGTAGTGTTCAGTAATTTGTCAGTTGTGTACAACACCCAGTGCTTATCACATCACGTGCCCTCCTTAATGCCCCTCGCCCAGTTACCCCTTCCCCCACACCCACCTCCCCTCCAGCAACCCTCAGTTTGTTTCCTGTAGTTAAGAGTCTCATGGTTTTTCTCCCTCTCTGATGACTCCCCATTCAGTTTTCCCTCCCTTCCCCTATGATCCTCTGTGCTGTTTCTTAGAGTCCACATATGAGTGAAACCATATGATAATTGTCTTTCTCTGATTGACTTATTTTGCTCAGCATAATACCCTTCAGTTCCATCCACATTGATGTAAATGGTAAGTATTCATCCTTTCTGATGGCTGAGTAATATTCCATTGTGTGTGTGTGTGTGTGTGTGTGTGTACACATATATACACACCACATCTTCTTTATCCATTCATCTGTCGATGGACATCTGGGCTCTTTCCACAGTTTGGTTATTGTAGACTTTGCTGCTATGAACATTGGGGTGCAGGTGCCCCTTCAGATCACTACATCTGTATCTTTGGGGTAAATACCCAGTAGTGCAATTGCTGGGTCATAGAGTAGCTCTATTTTTAACTTCTTGCAACCTCCATACTGTTTTCCAGAGTAGCTGCACCAGCCTGCATTCCCACCAACAGTGTAAGAGGGTTCCCCTTTCTCTGCATCCTCGCCAACATTTGTTGTTTCCTGTCTTGCTAATTTTAGCCATTCTGACTGGTGTGAGGTGGTATCTCATTGTGTTTTTGATTTGCATTTCCCTGATGTCAAGTGATGCGGAGCATCTTTTCATGTGTCTGTTGGCCATTTGTATGTCTTCTTTGGAGAAATGTCTGTTCATGCCTTCTGCCCATTTGTTGACTGGATTTTTTGGGTTTGGGGTGTTGAGTTTGATAAGTTCTTCATAGATCTTGGATACTAGTCTTTTATCTGATATGTCATTTGCAAATATCTTCTCCCATTCCATAGGTTGCCTTTTAGTTTTGTTGACTGTTTTCCTTTGCTGTGCAGAAACTTTTTATCTTGATGAAGTCCCAGTTGTTCATTTTTGCTTTTGTTTCCCTTGCTTTTGGAGACGTGTCTAGCAGGAATTTGCTGCAGACAAGGTCAAAGAGGTTACTGCCTGTGTTCTCTTCTAGGATGTTGATGGATTCCTGTCTCACATTTAGGTCTTTCATCCATTTTGAGTTTATCTTTGTGTATGGTATAAGAAAATGGTCTAGTTTCATTCCTCTACATGTGGCTGTCCTAGCCTCAGCAATCAGACAACAAAAAGGAAAAAAAGGCATTCAAATTGGCAAAGAAGTCAAACTCTCACTCTTTGCAGATGACATGATACTTTATGTGTTATCACATTTTTGCTCTAAAAATATTGAAGATTCTCTCCACAGTTTCATTATTAGAAGTGAAATAAGCCTGGGGAACACAGCAGTCCAGACTGTTTTCTTTACCTTCCACTGCATATCTTCTTCCAGAAAATTCTCTCAAGTTACTTGGTTTTCCAATAATCAGCACGAAAGTAACAGACCTCCCTCGTTTCCTAATGGTAGCATCAGCAATGAATTTAACAGAATTGAGGTTTATACAAAGAAATGTGTTACAGTTTATCTCCTTTAATGAATTCTTCAGCAATAACTGTAGAGGCAATAATTGTAAAAATTCATCTTCTATGCTCTAAGTCTTAACTTACTATATATTTCAGTTAAATAGAAGGCATTTTTTTTGGCTCCAATTGCTATAGGGCAGTTTTCTATAGAAATTGACATGCATTCATTAGAAGTTTGAATTTATGTAATCAAGTCTTCAATCTGTTCAATTGTTTGATTTTCAATAAAAGTATTATTTTAAAATATTATACAGTGTATGTCAGATATTTCCTATGGTTATATTAACTTCCAAATTCAAAACTACAAAGGAAAAAGAACTATAGTTATGGTTTGGCATTAGACTCTCATCTTATTTAAGTTAGGAAGACCGCAGTGGGATGTCAATTAATTTAAAAAGTTTGAAAGCCATTTGAACTCCTTGAAATCTTCCAGATAGCTCAGAACCCTGTAGATAGCATCACTTAAAATAATTCATCTTCAAACCAATAAGGTAAGTTCCTCCTTTATTGGACAGGTTTAATTAAATATTGAGCAAAAAGTGAGAGTGAATATGTACCAAATGTGGATCTGTCCAGAAACCAAGTCTTTCAAATATCAGAGCAATCTGATGGGAGTTGTTCGATCACAAGAATGTCTCCATCCATCACCTCCTTCAGGGCTTGACTAGAAGACTTTTATTTTTCTCTTAACAAACTTTTCTGATTTTACTTTTCAAAGGACATCACTGAAACCGTAACACTGTTCAGACCTGTGACTTTTAAAACTGTATGTATTTTTGTACACGGTTTAAAATTCAAGGTACAAAAGTGTGTTCATTGAAAAATACTCCTATCTCACAGCCACCCATTGCCCCCATGGACAATCACTCTTACTGGATAATTATCAAAAATATGCCATGCTTTTATGAAGATACACTATCTATATAAATATGGGCTAGATGTCCTTTTTTAAGTTATTTTGTAGTTGAGATGCTGTGACTCCTCAAAGCCAGAGCCTGCATTCTATTGCTGACCTCCCAGTCCTACTAACACGGATTCTATATTGGTCCCAGAGCTTCCTGTCTAAACTCAAGTGTATCATTCAGTGTGGCTAGTAGAGGATGAAAAGCAGTATTTTTGGAGAAGGGTTCATCTGATAAGTACAGAGGAGGAGATGAAATTACATAAGATGCCCATGTGTGGGTATTGGTAGGCATGGGCTTTCAATGGTGATTTTACAAATAATCCAGATGGAGTTGCTAAGTGTCAGGGTAAGAGTTACCCCTCTGTGCCTTACTTTCTCATCTCTACAATCAGGACCCTAAAACATCCGTTCCACAGTTGCTGGGAGAATAAGACAAGATGAGTGTATATAAAACCCTTGGCACCACAGAAACACTCCATTCATGGGAGTCATTAGTTTCACCTTCATCAAAGAACTCCTGACTTAGTAGGGGAGACCAACAAATATACGGTCAGTGAGGCAAAATTCCAAGGGCATGGACTCAGTGTTGAGTCTGAGCTTAGCATGATTAATGAGGCTGAAAGTCCCTCAAAAATCCCATCTGTGCCATTCAGTTCAACCATTTCCCTTCCTTCCTGCACTTTACCAGCAGACCAACATGGCACTTCTAGTTGGCAGTCCTTATCAAAGAATTTGCCTGAATACAAAAGCAGCATATTCTCTCTTTCTGCTGAATCTGTTTCAAAGTTGTGCCATCGGAAAGAATCCAGAGAAAGTTTGCTAAACCTCTCTCAAGCCTCAGTGTCCTTATTGGCAAAAATGGAGATGATAGTGCCTACATTCCAGGACTATTTTGAGGACAGAGTACAGTAATGGATGAGACACACCTCATCTGTGCTTGGCCTTCAAAATGAGCTTGTGCCCTTCTCCTGTGACCCCATATGTTTGGACGGTTAGAGCAGTGTGTTGCACATAGAAGAAAGGCTCAGGAATGACAATAGTTTGTTGATTTGGTGACTTCCGCACCCAGCCACAAATGGTGCACTTTAAGGCCCATGTTTATAGCCAGATGCTTAATTGAAGTACATGGGCCTTTGGAACCCAAATCTGATAAGTATTCAGGAAAACTCCTCAAGAGAGATGAAGCTCAGAGATTAGCTAAATACACTTTCTCCAGTTGCCCTACATTTGATGCCAGCAGGCAAATCAGAGCCGGTTGGGCAGTGTGCAATTCCGAGAAATGAGGAAAGTGAAGAAGCACCTGTTCCTCCTCCAGTAAAGCCAAGGCAAATGGAAAAGCTTAGAAATAGATCGTACCATCGCAAGCGCAATGGGGAAGGTTGGAAATGTCCTATAAAAAAAGCCCATTGCTGGTGAAAACACGGCTTCTCACTCTTGCTAGAGAGCCTGTCAGACTGGTCTCAGACTGGACAAAGGCCTAAATGGCCAGGGGCTAGATGCTACTATGGGAACTGGGCCCCAGGCACCTGGGATTGAAAACCAACCTAACAAAGCATGTCTGTTTCCATTTGTGAGAGATGAAATGATACGGGTTTTGTGGAAAGCCCAACAATTACAAAAGTAAAAAATGCCTGGTTTCCTGTGGCCCCGTGGAGGGGTCCTCAGACTTGGTGGCTATGTGGCACTAGTTCTGCAGACTTCACCAGAAGGAACTACTAGGTTTAGATGCTTGTTGTTGTGCTCCATTTAATTCTTATTCTTTCCATATATTTCTATTTCTTTAAACATAATTGTGACTAGTGGTATGAAAAGGACACTTCCACTTGTGAACAAAGTGTATAGTAAGAGTCCAACAGCAAAAATTTACAGAAGACTCAAGTAGGTATAGGAACAGCAGTAACAAGGACTCCAAATATCCTGTGTTGTATTGTTAAGGTGAGAATCCATAATGTCTGGGGAATACTTTGAAACCTAAGGCACAATCCAAGTGTACTCCCTTAAAAGGTTATGGGTTTCTTTTAAAATTAAAATCACATATGGCGGCTTAGGGAAATCTTCAAGTGGAACGTAAGCAATGCTTATGGATTCTCACCAACGTTCTCGGGAAACTGAGTAAGAACTTGCCAAATACATGTCAAATGTAAAAACACTTCCCACAGTGGTATTTCGTGGAGACCTACTTTACAAAAGTGTACCTTGACTGGGACCTTTTCACTGATACTCCCTTGGAAGCAATGAATTTCCAAAAGGACATGATTATCATACAATGGGATAGGTAGCTCTGATTGTCCAAGCACCGAGGACATTATTCAGAGGCAAAGCATTAAGCTTCTCCAGGAATTTTTCTTCTGTGAAGGTAGGTGGCTACAATGGAGACTTCCTTTTTGTGGGTGAATTTGCCCAGCAGATGGCAAACATTCAGTAGGAGAGGAAGGATGACACCAATTATTGCTAATGATGGTTAAAAATGAAATTACCTGAATGAATCTCATACTTGGACTTGGGGACTGAGTCATAGCTCTAGCTCCATGCAATCATCATGTCTCAAAGTCGAGATCTTGATCATTAACTACTGGGGCTTTTTACCTGTCAGTTTTGACAGAAAATTTAAATTCTCTAAGGGATTCGATGTTTTAGAAAATAGGACAGGATTTTAATATTGCCAACCCCAAAATAGCAACTCCCTGCCTTCCAACTGATATCAGTTTGTCATATGGGAACTACATTCAACTACTAACTCCACATTTAACAATGGTCTCTCTCTTCTGGGCACTACTGTCAGAAGAGGGATCAAGGCATTTGCCCACAGGTGAAAATTTGTCCCAGGAAATGCATTTCATTATGCAACGTGAGAATAAAAACCCCCAACAATGGCACAGTTTTTCTCAGTTGTTCTCTTGATATAACCATTTAGGCAGTACAACTCTTGTGATTACCAAACTCGTGTCATAGTGCATGTATACAGATTGATTTCATACCAGAGAACTTCATGGGGGGGGGGGGGCGGGAGAAGAGTCACTATTTCCAAAGACTCTAAATTTGGCTTCTTTGTGGGTAAAACACTGCTAATATATTTGGTGTGCAGGAAAGTGCAGTATTTTGATCTGAAAATCAGAAGCCCTAATCTTAGTTCCAACCAACCTTATGACATCATTTCAAACTTCTGAGTTTCACTTCCCAGTAATTCCATGATTCTTTGTTGATGGGGAGCCCCAAATTGGAAAGCATCAAAACCAGCTAAATACAATCAGAAGCCTGGTTTCTCATCACCTCCCTAAAATTCGGGAAGCATACTTAACTTGATTACCAAACCTCCAAAGATATGATGATCAAATGATGGGTAAATATGCATTTTTTTAGGCTTTTCATATGACTATCAGAACTGCTGCCCTAGCCAAAATCCTGCACCAACCAAGGGTGTTCATCTAGAAGAATGTATTTCATCCTGCTTAATGTGGACCTCAAATATGAATAATATTAGCATGTTCCTAATATGTTCTAGCCTGGAATCGGCCGACTTCTTTTGTAAAGAACCAGATAGTAAAATATTTTAGGACTTTCGAGCCACATGGCTTTTGTCACAATTATTCAACTCTGCCCTTGTCAGACAAAAGCAGCCCTATAGGCAATGCATAAATGAATGTTGTGGCCATTTTCTTTTTTTAAAAAAGATTTTATTTATTTATTTGACAGAGAGAGAGAGCACAAACAGGGGCAGTGGCAGGCAGAGGGAGAGGGAGAATCAGGCTCCCCGCTGAGCAGAGAGCCTGATGTGGGGCTGGATCCCAGGACCCTGGGATCACGACCTGGGCTGAAGGCAGACATTTAACCAACTGAGCCACCCAGGCGCCCCTGGAGTGGCCATTTTCCAACAAAACTTCATTATCCAAAATAGCCAAGGGGTCAGATTTGGCCCATGAGCTTTATTTTACTGACCCTAGTTCTGGACTCTTAATACCTCAGTGTCCATCTGCTGTCATAACACACATTTAATTTATACTAAATTTGTTTAACCTATTAATATTTTAGTTAATGTTATATAATACATTATGAAACTGTTGTCACACCGTATGTGACTGTATCTAAATTTTTGTGTGATCTATTAATATTTAGACAATATTACATCATGAATATATTGTCATATCATATGTGAATATTTTAAAATCTTTGTTTATTCTATCAATATTTGTATTCGACAACAAACACGACTTGAGATAACAAGTCTCTTAACTGTCTAATGGATAATGTAGTAAGTCCTCTCCCCTTTCCTTAACTCTTTCTGTTGCAGAGATTTTTACATAATTACAGTGTTGGGAATAAGTCTATTTACCCTATCCCTAGCTCTCTTGATATTAACCATATCCTGTGATAACTTTTATCTTTGCAGACTGAATTGCTGTAATCTTCATGGTTTGTCCTTCAGTGACCCCCTCTCCCTCATCTCCTTGATCACTATACGCCTCCATCACTGAGTCTCTTCGGGCTTTGTGGGTCCTTGTAGTGTAATGACCAGACCAGAACAGAGTATTCCAGCTTGGTCACATCATCTCTTCCTAAAGCTGCCCAGTTGTACCTTTTGACTGCAGCAAGCAGTAAACAAAGTAAAAAAAAAAAAGTGAAAGTAGGGAAGAAATTGAGAAAGCCCAGCGGATTTTTGGAAAAGCACAATGGACCACATGAAAAAGAAACATTGACTCTTGCAAAACACTCTGAACTGGCTACTAATGCACTCCTAATTCCTTTAAATCGTAGTTGTGGACCACAGTTAAGCTTTCTGGAGGGTTGAAAGCGTGAGAACAAAACTAACATCCTGCTTTGCGTGGGAATGATCCTGTAGAAATTTAAAGTGAAGAGCTCTGGTAAGAGTTTGTCTGTGATGGAAACCAACCACGCAGAGTTTACATACATCACACTTCTGTGAGGGGAGAAAATTTGGGACATAATTTAGCACGGTGGGCTGAACAGCTCTGGAATGGGCCCTGCTGCCCCTCCAGGATTACACTGCTCATCTGGGAAGATCTACCTTTGCATTGAATTCTCTCCTCTGCCCCTCCTGACCCAGGGGGAAAAGTTAACCTGATTAATGAGAGCAGTTACAGAGGAACTGTGTCGTCATTAGAAGTCCTGTTCAGGGGCATCTGAGTGGCTCAGTTGGTTAAGCTTCTGACTCCTGATTTCAGTTCAGGTCATGATTTCAGGGTCGTGAGATCGAGTCCCACATTGGGGGATGGGGGGAGTTCTGTGCAAAAGTTCAAATTAAAATTTATCAAATCATCATTGGGAGCAACTCTGCAAAATTCATGATACAAACATATCAAACCCACTTTGACAATATGCCAAGTGCTGGGGAAATAATAGTGAGCAGAATGGTCTCTTCCCATGTAGAGCTTATAGTATAATGAGGAAACAGAGCCAATCAAATTCAAGTATGTTTGTAAGTATGGTAAGGACAACAAAGGGGAGGTACATTGTTTACTAAAACAGTAACCGTGAGAAAGTAATGGTTGACCTAAGATCAAAATGGGAAGGAAGAGTTTCCTCAACAAAAGGAGGAGCACAGACCAAGCCACCAACGGAGGAGAGAGCATGCCCAGTGTGGGGGAATAGGAAAACCTCAGAGAAACACAATATATGAAAAAGCTGGAGAATGAGAGAGGCCAGGCCACACAGGATCTCAGGAAGCAATAGGGAGCCTTTGGGGTGTTTGAAGATGAGGGATAGCATGTCCTGTTGGTCTTTTTATAAGGAAATACCAAACCATTCAATTACGGAAGAAATAGCTGAAAGTCAATGTTTCATCTTCTTTTCAAAAAAATCAAAATGAAACAATCTAGAAAAAAAAAAAACCCACTCAGGCTACACTGTGGAGAATATTGTCAGAAGCAGGAGTCAATGCCTATGCACTTAGTATGATTTTTAAATTATAGCCTGGAAGGTGGCCCAAGCCTCTGTACTATCACACAGTTAAGACGTTCCTTTGGGAAATGCTTGGAAATGAATGTTTGACACCCTCCATGACTTTTAATACTTGGGATCTCAGGCACATACTTTATAGGATGAAAAAGAGATTTAATTACCCTCTGTTTAGGAACTCACCAGCCCTGATTTTCCCTAGTGTCTACCTGGTATTTCCATCTCCATAAATTAGTTCCAGCAATAAGCCAACTAGTTGGTTTATCCTCCAAGTCTGGTCAGTTCTGAACTGTGGGTCTTAAGTACCTTATTGGTCTTTGAGGGTTTGGTTTTTTTATTTGCTTACCTCTTGACTTTGCCCCAAGAGAAGAACTGCACGAAAGTTCAAATTAAAATTTATCATAATCATTGTTGGGAGTAACTCTGCAAAATTCAGGATACAAATATATCAAACCACTTAGACACTATGCCAAATGCTGGGGAAATAATAGCAGAATGGTCTCTTCCCATGCAGAGCTTATAGTATAATGAGGAAACAGATGCCAATCAAATTTGCCCCAGGAGAAGTACTGTTTTTAGATCAATGGACTCTAAGAAAGTTTAATTTTATTTAGTACTTTAAGGAAATAAAAGAAAGTAATTTTGCCTAAGAATACAAATGTTTGCAGTTCATTGTATTGTAGAGTAGGTGAGGAGTCGGTGAATGGTTAGAAAAATGGATTTTTATATAGGCTTAAAATTTTAATTACTTTTGTCTGGCATTATAGAATGGAATAAAGAAAATTGATATCACCCATATTCCACCACCTAGGAAAAAAATTACTGTTTACATATGGCAAATTTTTTCCTCTCTCATTTCTAAAAAAAAAAAAAAAAAAATAGAAATATATTATATATTCATTTTTCAAAACCTCTTTTTAAAACTTAATGTTACATGATAATCAGTTATAAATGTTTCTGAAAACATGTTTTTGAAGCTGTCCTAACATTCCGTCGTAGGAATGTACTGATTTTGCCAATCTGATAAGTCTAAAATAATATTAATTTCCATTTCTTTATCAGGCATAATTATTTTTTCATACATTTACCACCCTTCATATGTCTTCTTTTATGAATTACCTATTATGTCCATTATCAAGATTTCTACTTGTTTCTCAGTATTGTCTTAATTTTTAAAAAATGAACTCTTTATATTTTAAGGATATTAATCTATTTTCTATAATATTTATTATACATATTTTTACCCAATTTTGTCTTTGTCTTTTAATTCTGTGTAAAGTATTTTTGGTAAACACACTTATAGATTTTTATGGCTTGAAGGCTATCCGTGTTTTCCTTTGTGATTCCTTTGTAGCTGTTTATTCAGTGATGCTCAGTGAGTGGTATGTATCAGTCAGGAAGCAACATACTGGGAGTAAAACAGAACAAGACAGGGATGGCTTTGCCTTCTCAGAGCTTATAGTCTAATGAGAAAGACAGACAAAAGCCAGGCCAGTGTAATATGGCACATTGTGAGCTCTCTGAGAGGAAGTACAGGGTGGCATGAGACACTTAATCTGGACGTTGAGTTAAGAGAAGGCTTCTGGAAGGAAGCAACTTTCTGGCTGAGAATGAAGAGACAGGGTGATGTCGGTTGGGGCAGAGATAAACAGTATGTGCGAAGGTTCGTGTTCAGTGACCTAAATGCTAAATGTCCCCTGGGTGTACAACATGGAGTGCGTACATGCCACGGGCGGAAGGCAGTGATGGTGGAGGGTGTGAGCAGGAGACCACTGGGGAGGCTGCTGTTTGCCATAGTTCAGGGGAGGCAGAATGATGATGGGCAAGAAATGTTCTACATCACTCACCCCTTTTCCCTGGATAAACAAGGCTTTTGTTATATATTCAGTTCTTAGGTATATCCTATTGTCCACTGCAGAATAATTTATTTAGTTTTATTGTCATATGTCAGTCAGTTTGGGGGCCAGCACCGTACTGGTTTTGAGTTTTATGAAACATTTAACGGGTAGGGCATGTATCCTCTCATCACTTTTCACTTTCAGAATTAATTTATCTACGCTTGTCAGTGTGTTCTGGGTAAACTCTTAAATGAGTTTGAAAACTTAGAAAAGCATATGTATATATATGTGTGGGTATAAATATATGTGTATGTATGTGTATGCATGTGTATACAAACACACAGTCTCCCATGGGGGTAACTGGATAATGCATTAAGCCTATAGATCAGTTACAAAAGAACTGACAATCTTTTTAATAGAGTCAGCCCATCAAGAGGCATTGAACATCTACCCAGTACTTGAATTTTCTTTTACATTTCTTGTTAAAATGTTATAGTTTTACTCAAATAGGTTATTCTTTTTTGTTAGGGTTTTCTTATGTATCTTATAATTTTAGTTTTTTTCTTATGAATGGATCTTTTTTCCCATATCTTCTCTCTGATATTGCTGGACTATAGGAAAAATACTAATGTACATATATTTTCTTTTTATTTAACTATTTAACTCTTAATTGATTATAAGAATTTTTAGTTGATTATAAGAGTTTGTAATCATGGTGTCTATTAATGGTAATTTTCCTCCTTCCAATAGTTGCATCCAATTTTTATTTGATGTCTTCTAGCATTGATTACAACTTCTATTAATTAGTAATGATAATAGTGAACATCCTTAGAATCAATTTTAAGAAGAATGCCTGTTGTTTAACATTTTTTTAAAGTGTTTTCTATGAGAGCTAATAAAACAAGCACGGGAAATGCTACAAATGAAATCCTCTCTCCCAAGGATTAATAACTCATATTCATAAATTAATGGTGTGATATCTGCAATAAAGAAACTAGCTGAAAACTGAGTTGAACCCAACATTTCTAAATTGTATTTAACCACAGAAGTCTTTTTCTCTCATTTGGAAATTAACACCAATAACAACAGTCAACATTATATTCATTTGCTCTTACTTTTCTCAGTTTTCTTGTTCAGCCTTGTTTTTTTTTTTTTTTAATCTGTTGCCGCATGGACTATGGTTTGGTTTTGCTTTTATTTTTTCCAATAATTTAGAAGACAGTCATCCTCTTTTTATTCTACAAGTGATTGCACTTAAAGTTTTCCAAAACACTTGCACCTGTATTTTATACTTACTAAAGTCATAGACATGACCATCTACTTTTTTTAAAATTTTTTATTGTTATGTTAATCATCATATATTACATCATTAGTTTTTGATGTAGTGTTCCATGATTCATTGTTTGTGCATAACACCCAGTGCTCCACGCAGAATGTGCCCTCTTTAATACCCATCACCAGGCTAACCCATCCCCCCACCCCCCTCCCCTCTAGAACCCTCAGTTTGTTTTTCAGAGTCCATCGTCTCTCATGGTTCATCTCCCCCTCTGACTTACTTCCCTTCATTCTTCCCCTCCTGCTATCTTCTTTTTCTTTTTTCTTAACATATGTTGCATTATTTGTTTCAGAGGTACAGATCTGTGATTCAACAGTCTTGCACAATTCACAGCGCTCACCATAGCACACACCCTCCCCAATGTCTATCACCCAGCCACCCCCTCCCTCCCACCCCCCACCACTCCAGCCACCCTCAGTTTGTTTCCTGAGATTAAGAATTCGTCATATCAGTGAATGACCATCTACTTTTATAATCAAGTTCAGAATGAAATGATATGCTCGAATAGCCCTATTAAAGATGAGACATTTAATCTATTTTACTTCCTTTCAACCATTTCCTCAGTATTTGTAAGAATTATTTAATTTTTTTTATTCAGGTTACTGTCAGTCACACATTTTATATTATTTTCCTTCTCTCTCAATAGATAAAATTTTTTATCTGTTCAGCAATGTAATCATATTTACAATACGTTCTTGGATAGTTACATGGTTATGTGGTTTCTGTGTACCTAGTTATTGGCCATTTACACTATAAATTTCTTATTTTTGACTCATTTTAATTAATCTCTTGGGCAGCTAAAGGGTATCTTTAAGAGTTATTGTAAGTAAAGTAAGGAGATCGTATTTTTTTGAACCCTTTGATCTACTTAAAAAAAACTTCTGTTGTCTTTCGACATAAAGAGTGATTTTGCTGTGTATAAAATTCTTGTCTCACCATCTTTCTTGCCTTTTGCACTTAGTCATGTGGTGGAAAAATCTGAGATGATTCATATTTTTGTTTCTTGGTAATCTTTTTTTTTCCTGGACTTAGAGGTTTTACTTTCCAATTCAGATATTTTGTCATAACGGATCTAGGTGTGAGGTTTTTTTCTGATTTTCATAGCGTTTGCTGAATCATGTCAATTTTCAGAGTCAGACCCTCCATTGGTACTGTGAAGTTTTCCATTTTCAAAGCTTCTTTTGTGATTTTGGATATTTCTTCAGTTACATTTTATTTATTTTCTTTTTAAAAATACATTCTTAAAATTCGAATGCTTTTTTTTATAGAGACGTAACTTACATCCAATGAAATACAAAGACCCTAAGTGTACAGTTGATCAGTTTTGCCAAACTCATATAGCTGAGTAACCCACATCCCCTACCAAGATAGCGGACATTCCCATCACAGAATTTCCTCATACCCCTTCCTGGGTAATCCCAATCCCAGAAGCAACCACTGATTTGATTTCTATCACTTTAGATTTGTTTTGCTTGTTCTGAATATAATACAAATGGACTCATACAATAATATTATGTATGAGACTTCTTGCATGAATTTTTTAGATTTTTTGAGATTTTTTTTAACATTTTTTTATTCAGGTTACTGTCAGTTACATATTTCATGTTCTTTTACTTCTCCTTTGTGAATTATTTTATCTATTCAGCAAATCATATTTACAATGCATTCTTGGATAGTTACATGGTTATCTGTTTCTGTGTACATAGTTATTGACCTCTCGGTAGGCGTATAGCACTATCTCATTGTGATCACTGGTCTCTTTTTCATGAGTATAAATCAGCCTAATTTGATTGTGTGCTCCCCTTCATGTATCTGGCATCTCATCTCATTGCTTCCTTTTAAGGAGTACAACGTAGGGCTTCTGTATTTTAAGGAGTGTCTGATTCTGTGTCCTGTAGTGTCAGTCTCACCTCTTACTGCCTTCAGTGGACATACTAATACGATTCTTAATAATGTTCATTTTTTGGTTTCCCTTCCATTCTCCTTGTCTTCCCCAGCCTTTTATCTCATAACAGCTACCTGTCTACTTTCACGGTATCTTTTTTCTACATCAACTGAGAATGAGAAACAGTTTTCTAAAATTGTCTTTGGGAGGAAGTTTCAGTTTCCTTGTTATACTCTTTACCCACTGTCTGTGCTATTTGTTTTTCATGCTTACTCATCCAGGAATGAAACTGAATCCACTTAGACCCAATATTTGTGAACACATGGCATGTGCAATGTGTTCTGGGACCTGCTCAGTATGTACCAGGCTATAAGATTTCTGGTTCACAGCTGGAGGGCAGAATGACATGTCCTAGTTCAGTATCAGCATCTAATAGGAATGCCACTGGTGCAGCTTTGTGTATTGAGATAAGATCTTCTCTTCCCCCACCGCCTATTCTCCTATGCTCAAAACAGGAACCACAAAAATTTGTCATCTTTGAGATGCCTTCCTTCCAGGACTCTTCCTCCGTCCCCCCCTGCACTTGCTGGATATATGTTCCAGGATTTTTACTTGTTGGATATATGTTCCAGGATCCGGTGTGCCACTCCCTGTTCTTGTAATATCCCAATTCACTGTTTTCTAAAGGTTGAGATTTTTCTATGAATATAGAAGAGATGCTCTGCTGGGTTGAAGATGGCTGCATTCAGCAGAAGGGTAGCTGAACAGTTTTCAGGAAGGGTCTGAACTATCTGCCCATCTTCTTTGAAGCCAAACTTTTGGTTTTGTTTTCAGCAGGAAATCGTATGTTTGTTAGTAATTCGGATTCACCTTCCAGTGCCATGGGTCATGTTAGTCCTGACATTCTCCCCGAGTTTCTGGCTACAGACTGACCATAGGTATTGGGTTTTTGTATATTGTCCAGACCTTTTCTTCTCTTCCTTTCTCCTCCCCATGTCTTTATAAGTAGTCAAAAATAGGTACTCCTTTCCAGAAATCTAAAAAACGTCTTCTTAAGTCCTTTTAAGTTTTAAGAGTGTTTATCATTCTGCACATTTCCCCCATGAATCTTGGCTAACTTCCTCATTTAATCAAGTCCAAGTTTGTGTGAACAACTATCATTTTCTCTGCTTTACGTGATGAACTTTCTATCATTCTTTAGCATTTTGAAGTGCTATCTCAACAACAACAACAAAAAACCTTTTACCGATGACCAAATATCCTGGGGAAGAAAGGTGGCAGTATGTCTCCAAAGATGGGGCATTATCATCTCTGAGTGGCATCTGAATCCAAGACAACAAATGCTTACTGAGGTCCTATGATGTCTCAGGAACTGTACTAGAAAGTAGATATATAGAGTTACATAAGACATGATCTCTTGCATTGGGGAATTCAAGGTCTTCTAATTACCTCTACCATTGTCATGTGCAGGACTGGTGAGTCTAGCCTTTGGAATTTGGAAGTGACCCACATTGTTTAAAAGTCTTTTGACTTTTACTAGGCTGATACTGAACTAAGTGATACTGATACTAGCTGATACTGAACTAAGACGCCTGGGTGGCTCAGTCAGTTAAGCATCTGCCTTCGGCTCAGGTCATGATCCCAGGGTCCTGGGATCGAGTCCTGTGTCAGGCTCCTTGCTCAGCTGGGAGCCTGCTTCTCCCTCTCGCTCTGCCTGCTGGTCCCCCTGCTTGTGCGCTCTCCTTCTCTCTGACAAATAAATAAAATCTTTTAAAAATAATAATAAAATCTAAAAATAAAAATAAAAATCTTTTCTCTCTCATACAAATATGTATTTTTTCCCTTAGGAGTATGTTCTTTATGTCTCTCAGGAAAGTTTTTGACTCTGGAACTATATTTCATTGTTCTCTGGGGGTAATAAGATTGGTGAGGTGAGAGTTTTGAAGAATAACACTAAATAGCCCAGAAACTCAGACTGAGGCTTCGGTACGGCTCTCAAGGCATCCTATAGGAAACTTTTGCAGCATACGATGAAAATCACAAACGCTGCTCCTGCAGGAAAGAGGCCTATCCTAGCCATAAGATTCAAAGCATAGCTATTAAATATTTCATCATCATACATAAGTATGTGTTATACACAGGATTCTTTTCTAATCCAGAAGTGAGACAACAAAGTTAAATTATAATCTTCTTTTGAGAGAAAAGTTTCACACAATTAGCCTTTGAAATGTATTCCCTAAAATACCATGAAAACATTGTCCCATGAAATAGTGTTTCTAAGAAACACATATGTCCCTGCCCTTGATTTTTCTTATCACCACCAATAAAAATAAGAGCTGGGTTGTTCTCTTCATGAACCTCAAAAAAAAAAAAATCAGTCTTGACTTTCTCAATCTTGATTGTAACCCCAAGGTTACCAAACAAAAATAAAGGTTCAAGAAGAAAAAGATCAACTACCTGCTCAAAATATTTAGCATAGCAATTCTGAGCTTTTGATAAAGACTCAAAATTCCCATGTTTGTCCACTAGATGAAAAAAGGAGTTTTGTTATTAGAAAACCATAGTCAAGAAGTAAGGTAGCCCCTCTAACACTTTTCCTGCTCCATTATGAATTATTGGTCTCTTTACACAGATGTTTGACAAGTTCTTAGCAAAGCTGAGCCCCATCAGATCTGGCTATTAGCCACTGAACCATCACTTAGTAGATTTCTGCTCCCTTTCATGCCATGAGTGGTAGACAATACTTCAGATCACAAATGGGCCGAACGTGTTGCATCTGAAGTTTTGGGATGACATGATGCTGTCTGCCCCCTTGTAATGATTTCAGATACAATGGAATGACCCTGGCCATGGTAGGAACTCAAGAAATCTTGGTTCATCATTTCTTTTCTTCCATCCAATGGGTCTTGTTAGTTACACACTCAGCAGAATGTCCCGCTGAGCACAGCGTCTCCTGCGGCCACTGTCCCCTCTAGCATAACCACATGTTAGATAGCTAAAGGATTTTTTTTTAACTATATTTTGCCAGGAGCCCAACTTCTATAGCACTAGGCTCCATTCAGTTTTCTACCGCCTGTAGAAAAGGAGAGCCCAGTCTTTCTGAAAGGCTTCTTCTCAAACAAGGGAGCATTTGAGGCAACACGTCAACAAGGTAGCCTGGTAATCGGTGCTCCTTCCAAAGCCAGATGAAAGATGTGTGGTTGGCTCAGATCGTCTTCTCTCCCACCTAGGGAGTAAAATCTACCAAGGACACAGCTGACACCAAGACGCCATCAGGGATTTATAACATGTTTAAGAACGAGGCCAGGAATAGGGCCATTATACAACGTCCCCTATTTGATTGCATTAAAGGAGGAATTTCCACTGACATTTTCAGAGACACATAAAATAATTGCCAGCCCTCACAGGGAATAGGAATGACCTAAGGCTGTATTGCATTCATGTCATGTCTTTAGTTAATATGTCTTGTATTATTAGTTTGCTTTCAAACAGATGCCCTGACGTATTTTTCTAAAGTGGAAACAAGTCATATTGTGATCATCATTCTTAAGAGAATTACCTAAAATGTATTCATTTAATCTCTCAATCGTTTTCCAACTGCTGTTGCTTGCATATGTGCTGGATATGTGCTGGATATGATGTAAGGCACCAACATAAAAAGGGGACCATTGTCTACCCTCAAGAAACACACAAGTCTGGTGGAGGTGTGATAGAGTCATGGATGGGGTTTAGGGCAGTTATTGAACAAGCAGGGGAAGAGAGTAAGGAGGAGATTCTATAGAGAAAATAGCACACAGAAACTTACAGTGAGTCACATGTTCCTGAGATTTGGAGCAGTTGCAAGTAGCCTGATGGGCAAAACACACAAGGAAGAAGTAGGAAAGGACAGCAAGTGTATCTGAGAAAAGTAGGTTGGGTCAGACTGTAAAGAGCTGAATACTGTGCTAAGTGCTGTCTTCTGTGATTCATGGGAGTCACAGTTAGTAGAAGACTTGAAGTCAGATCTCTTGATTCATAGGCATGGTTTTCTCTGTGGGATTACACTCGTCCCTCCAAATGCAAATGACCACCACACTGGATTTGACTGAAGATCACTGAGTGCAAATACATAAATTGCCTATCAGAAGCAATCGGTGAGTTTTCTTTTTATTATCTCCATCTAACAAATGAGGAAAGTAAAGTATAAAGAGTTAAGTAACTCGTCCAGGGTCACACAACAAGTTAGGTGATCCCAGCCAATCTGGCTTCAGAGTCTCTAGTCTTAACTACACCACATATCCCTCTTTGATCTAGAGATCTTTATGCATTTGTGTGTTCTATGGATGTGAACATTGGCAAGTAAAGCCTCCCTTCCAGAATAGATCTGATAACTGGCTACGTTTGAAATGGAAAGGATGAATGGTCTATAGCACAGGTCTTGGGATCAAGGAATGAAAGATGCTCCCTACTCATGTCTCCAGATATCTTTTTCTTTACCCTTTCCTGGCTCTTTGAAACCAGGCATCTGGGACTGGGCAGCCTCATCCTGTTAAGAGTAGTGAAGTACTAGTAGTGAAGTACTAGAAGGATGCTACTCTGAGATGCTACAAATACTGCAATTGTATTCACCACCCAAGACTTTGAAAGTTAAAGCCTGCAAATCTGAGAGATGAATTTTGCGCCTGATTAGCATTGGTTGTTTGGTTTTGTTTAAATATTCATGGAGATTTGGTGATAGACATTGGGGAGGGTATGTGCTATGGTAGGCGCTGTGAATTGCATAAGACTGTTGAATCACAGACCTGTACCTCTGAAACAAATAATACATTGTATGTTAAAAAAAAAAAAAGAAGAAGAAGAAGATAGCAGGAAGGGAAAAATGAAGGGGGGGAAATCGGAGGGGGAGATGACCCATGAGAGACTATGGACTCTGAGAAACAAACTGAAAGTTCTAGAGGGGAGGGGTGGGGGGATGGGTTAGCCTGGTGATGGGTATTAAAGAGAGCACGTTCTGCATGGAGCACTGGGTGTTATACGCAAACAATGAATCATGATGTCCTGTATGGTGATTAACATAACATAATAAAATTTAATAAAAGACATTAAAAAAAATACTCATGGAGAGAATGGCAAAGAAATTGGAATGTAAGTTGAAGTTAAAGTGGGACAGACAGGCCCTTCAAGTGTTTCTCTTTATGCAATGATATTAATAACATCCAAATAGGCCTTAAGGCTGTCTGCTTACTTTGTACTTACCAAAGGAGTAAGATACCATTTTCCTTGGAAGCTTGAATGTTAAATATACTCCACAATATGATTCAAATATCATGCTTTTAAAAGTCACCTACTGTGTTTTGAATATCTATAGCCTTCAATACCTTATTAGAAGTCAATATTTGCTGAAAGTTTAACATCAAAGATCCATTGTGTAGGAGGAGGCAGAGTTACTCTGAAACATAGAACCAGTACAATGGACACTGTTAGAGTGGGACATACATAACAACATAAAGAAAAGCTTTCAGTTAACTAGTATGGAACTTCCTTGACTTACAGTGGGGTCACGCACTGGTGCACCCATGGTCAGTTGAAAATGTTGTAAGTTGAAAATGCATTTAGGACACCTAACCTACCGAACATTATAACTTAGGCTAGTCTACCTTAAATGTGCTCAGAACACTTCCATGAGGTTCCAGTTAGTCCAAATCATCTAACACAAAGTCTGTTTTATAATAAAGTGTTGACTGTCTCCTGTAGTTTATCGGATACTGTACTGAAAGGGAAAACAGCATGGTTGTCCGGGGACAGAAGGTTGTAAGTATACTAGTTATTCACTCTCGTAATGGCTCTTTGCCACTGCTCAGCATCACCAGAAAGGCTCATCCCATATATCCCTAGCCCAGGGAAAGATCAAAATTCAAAATTCAAGGTACGATTTCTACTAAATGCGCATTGCTTTAGTACCACCTTAAATTGGGAAAATCGTAAGTCAAACCATGGTTAAGTTGGAGACCATCTGCACTGTGATACACTGCAACTACAGGGTGAAGTAGTGATCTCCATTTCCCCAGACGTGTTTGAGCAGAGATTGGATAACTGTTGGAGGGTGGTGCTAAGGTGGAATAAGAGCATGATGTCTGAGGCTGAGTTAGAATGGCCTCCGAAGGTTCCTCCAGCTCTAAAGTGTAATGAAATAATTTGCAAGCACTGGCCTGCACAAAGACCTTAGTATTCCATTTTATCATACTCACCCCATTCCGTATGGAAAAGGATATTCAGTCTACTTTTTGGAAGTCGTCGTCATCTTCATGTTCATTTTTATATCTCTGAAATTTTAATATATGTTGAACATATAGATATTATATATCTATGTATTATAGTATATATTTATATATTATATACCTATATATTGATACATAGATCTGTGTATCTGTGTGTATATGCATATGGAAAATACCTTTAACAACATTTCATTAATCTTCTGACCATATTTGCAAGGTAGAACATGAGAGGTATTTCTGTGATTATAGTATAGATGAAAAAACAGGGGCCCAGGATCTTCTCACATTCTCCTGCCTCTGATGGTTGTTTGGTAATGGCCCTTTGAATAGACTCCTTTATTTTATGTGTGGATTTTTTGTTTGGTTTTAATTACAACAAAAACTACTTAAAGGGAGAGGCCATAGGAAATCTGAATAACTTTTTTTTTTAGTTTATAAGATTTTTATTTCTTTTTTAAAAAAGGACATTAATATTCATTACATATTTACATCTCAAAACCCCCAACTTAGTGAAAACAAGACATTCAGTAGCACACTAGCAGCAGAAGGTGCTTGTAACTACTAATCATTTTTATAAAGTTATATCTATATAAAAATAAACACTAAAGAGAATAAATAGGCTCAACTAAAGTTAATAAGAAACAAGTATAAATAATACCATATTTTAAACCGGAATCTGTGAAAGTCTTACTATAAGGATTTTCACTCCAAGCAGACAAAATACATACTAATCTAAAACTTAGAGGATAGCAGGTTAATGGATTTTCTCTTAGTTGAAGACTATCCAACCTCAGTAACATTTCTGGATAAAGCATAAAGTTACTACTGTACATTTTAAAAAGATTGGTCCAGTTGTGTGTTCTCTATTTTTTTAAAGACTTTATTTATTTGACAGCCTGCTTCTCCCCCTCCCACTCCCCCTGCTTTTGTGTTCTCTATTTTTAATTGCCCCTCCTCACTTACAGCATTGACAGCAGCAGCATTATTTGGATGGTCTAGAATGTCTTTGTTGAATCCATCTAATGACTCCTCCTCTTGATCCTCACCTGTATTAACCTCTTCAGTGGTCTGTGCCCTGGGTGTATTTATTAACAAGTCATTTCTGAGGGACTGACTATTACTCAGTAGCTTTGCCTGCCTTCTTTCCAAGGCCAGTTGTTTATTTCTCTCAATTCTCTATTGTTGTTCTTCTGTTAGGCTTCTACCTGACTCAGGAGCAAAATTCTCACTTTCCAATGAGTTTGTCAAAAAGGAATCTGATTGGGTAGCGGTTACATCGTGGCCATGATTTTCTCCTTCGTCATCATTATTGCTAATAAAATCTTCATGTAAAATAGGCAGGTCAAGTCGAATTCGTTTTAAACAGGTCTGAACTTCCTTTTTACTTCCCAGCTATTCAACTCTGTCAATAAAATCCTCGAATTGCAGTTTAGGGAATAGCCTATGTGCCCAATGCTCCATGTGTCTGATTAGCGTTTTCAAGTCTTCAGCCTCATGACCTTTACCTTTGAATTTTGCCTTATCAAACACATGCCTTAATGCTGGAAGCCCTCTCTCTGAAATTAATCTCTGAGCATCCATTTAACTCTTCTCTTTGGAGGTACAGGAACAGGTGCTCCTCTCCCTGACTATCAGGTTCAGCTCCTTCACCATTTTCTCTCTGTGGAGAGGCTGGAGGTGGACAAAGAGGAAAAGTTTCATCTTCTACATGCTCATAATCTGGTAGGTCAATCAAGCCATTCTCCTGTGGCTCCAGCATCTTTTCCTCTCAGGTGCACTGCTGCGGCCACAGTGCTGGATACCTTTCTATGGAGAGATTTTATCTCTTGTTTTGTTACCCTAGAATGCATTGTTCTTGGTCTAAGATTTCCCCTCCTCACACATAGTTAATATTTAAGAAGCACATGTTAAGTTGAGTTGTCATGTCAGCACTTTCCCAATCTCAGGTCAGAGCAAAAGAAGTCTATGTACAACTTACATCTGATGAGGCAGCTACAAGTCAAAGAGCATCCTGACAACAGGGCACATTTCAAGTAATGTGATGCTCCTAGGATTAACATAGAAATAACAAGATAAATGTGTATGGGTGACTGAACAAGACTTCCCTCCATAAATCAGCTCCTGCCTGAGTCAAATGATAAATTTCTCAGAGGCATTTGTAGAACTGAATCCAGCTTTTGTTGCTTTAGGGAGGCTGTATAAAGCAGAGATAACTGCTAGATTAAAAGGAGAATTGGTTTGTTTTCCTGTTGTGATGTTGAGAGGCAGGGGTGACGGTTTGGCTAGACCCTGCTGGAGAGCCCAAAAAAAGATTCAAAGTCCTCTACTTGGAAATAAGGAGTCAACCTTTTTCTTTTGTTTTTTTAAGGTTTATTTTATTTTAGAGAGAGAAGGGAGAAAAGCAGAGGGAGAGAATCTTCAAGCAGACTCCCTTGCAGAGCCTGACACGGGCTCAATTCCATGACCCATGAGATCATGACCTGAGCCGAAACCAAGAGTCAGATGCTCAACTGACTGAGCCCCCCAGGCACCCCTGAACCCCTTTATGCTTTGGCTTTGTGTAAGAAATCTCACTCAAGGATCAACTACATATTTCTATAAGGTCATGGTTTTGCAAGACACTGGGCCATGTTTTCCCGAGTCAATGGTTCCACTAAGAACTGAGTGTCTTCCTAGAACTGCTAACGTTTCTGAGGCATCTTGGCAGACACTAAATCAAATAAGCCCACTCCCCAGGGCTTGTCTGTGTTCCCAACCAACACAGGCTGTTATTTTCTCTTGCCGTAAAGATTCATTTGCAGTACTCGTTAGTCATTCTCCAAGCTTTTAACTTGGGCAAGCACAGATCAGTGTCAGATGCTTTTCTTTTTCTTTGTTGGGTTGCCCTCAAAAAGCTGATCTGTGCCAACTAGTGAAAATTCCACCTTTATTTTTCTTGTCCAGCTAAATTATCACTTCTTCCTTTTCATCTTATCCCCTTGCCCCAAAGCAGTGCTTGGTATGCTTAGGTAACTCTCATGGATTCTGAAGATGGCCCCAGGAGAGTTAGCAATTGAACTTCTACCTCTGTTTAAGGTAGTTTCTCTGAGTCATAGAAGATGGATCCAAGTATTTCGCCACTCTCATGAGAGAGAAGATTCTTCAGCAACATACTTCATTGTCAAAACATGGGACAAGAGGGAGAGAAGGTTTCCAGTAGATGGATTTCTGCTCACTCCTGCATATTGCCTTGCCTTGGCAGAGTACTTCCAGGGATTTATTTTTCATTCCATTCTCATAGACACTCCGGGAAGTATAGATTATCAGTCTCATTTTTCAGAGATAAAGAGAGTGAGACAAGATGGTAAAGTGGCCTGCCCATGGCCACCTGGCTGAGAAGCAGCCAAGCCAGGGCTTGGGCACAGTTCTTCTGACACGTGCCATATCCAAGCCTCTTTTTTCTCCTTCGTGGCTGCCTTCCCAGTTTCATGGAAAGAATCAAAGCCTGGAAGGATAAATAACAACAAGAGTAAAATTAATGATCGGCTTTTTAGCCTTTGCCACGTGCTACATACCCTACTAATAACCTCAGGGGTATCATTGCTTCCATGCTTTCATAATTTCTGAGGGCCACCATCATCATCCCCACTGAAGGAAGAAACTGGGTTTCAGATAGTGTAAGTGACTTGTTCAAAGTTACACGGGTCGGTGGAGACAGAATCCATCCCCAGGTGTTGAACCGTGGAATTTGCTAGTTCCATAAAGCAAAAATTTGAGGGGAGAAAAAAAAAGCAGGGCCTTGTGAACAGAGTCCTGAGCAAGAAGGATAAATGATCTGAGTCTGAGCTCTAACTCTGTCTCTATTCCTCTGTGTGATCTCCGGCGAATCTGTTGACTCTGTGGACTGCTTCTTCTTATAAAATGGGGCTGGTACCGTTGGGCCTGATGTCTCACAGAGGAGGATCCAATCAGGCCAGACATGCCTAAAGTCTCTCGAAGCTGGAGAGCACCAGACAAAGAGAAGGTATCATTCTTAGTGTTGGAATTGCGACTATAACCCCAGTGTCCTGACACGTCATAGCACTGCCCGAAAGTCTGGGCTCTTCCCTCAGTCCCCTGTTCCCTCCATAGCTGCAGATCACCTTGGTTAAGAAGAGCTTCATTTTCAAAGCATGTGTCCATTAAAGGATCTCCGTTTCCTTGCAGTATGCAAATTTATTGAGTGAGATTAAGCTACCTTCTACAAACAGTGTATTTTTTTTTAAGATTTTATTTGTTTATTTGAGAGAGAGAGCACAGAGGGAGAGTGAGAGAGAGAAGCAGACTCCCCACTGAGCAGAGACCCCCCCTCCCCCCATGCGGGACTCTATCCCAGGACCCCAGGATCATGACCTGAGCCGAAAGCAAGCGCTTAAATGACTGAGCCACCCAGGTGCCCCCAAACAGTATATTTTTGAGCAGTCTCTTCCTGGCCTCTGGGCAAAGCCATTGTCAGTCAACAAAATAGATGGAGTTACTTCCCAGAGGATGTTTATATTCTGAGACTAACAACCTTCTCTTACCCTGTAGCAAGTAGGGCTTTCACAGGGAAGATCCTAGGGCAGCTTGTGGCCAAGGCCAAGACAGAATTGAATTGCTCTTGGGTCCATCATAAGAGTTGTCATTGACCAATTGCCTCCTATGGGACAGGTGCGTTAAGATATTATTTATCCCGATTGCCCTGTGAAGTATTTTTATCCCATTTCCAAAGGAAGAAAATGAGGTTCTGGGAGAAATATTCCTAGAGCTCATAAGTTTTGTACTGGTCTTCCTGTCATGTCATCCATCCCCTGTCTTTTCAACAACTAGCCAAGTTTCCAGTTTCCCACCCCTCGTCCAAGGCAGCCCTCCTTCCTGCCAGTCATCAGAACCACTCAGGGCTTAGAGGACCATGCTGGCAGGGAAGAAACTGCCTTTTCTGAAACTCACACCCACACTTTGGGTTGGATCTGGGCTAGGACCACTGCCCTCCATCTCTACTTTTTTTTTAGGGGGGGCAGTAGACTTTATCAAAGCCTTTGTTTTTCTTCTATTCATTCAGTCCTGGGTTTCTATTTAGTTGTGATAACAGAATATTTTTGGAAATTTTGCTGCCTTGGAGTACAAATCTGGAATTTACAGGGATTGAGGAAGCTACAAAATGTAGTGGGAATTGAATTATGCCAAATACTAGTTTTCAGTCTCCTTCACAGGTCTACAATCACCTTATTTGGGAATATCAAGATAAGTTATGTGGTTACTGCGTTGCTCCTGTAATAACCAGATTTTATTTAAAGAACTATAAAGGACAAAATATAAAGGGGGAGAATATATTTTGACAACTTGTTTTTTTTCAATTTTCAAGTTTTTTTTTTTAAAGATTTTATTTATTTATTTGAGAGAGAAAGAATGAGAGATAGAGAGCGCGAGAGGGAAGAGGGTCAGAGGGAGAAGCAGACTCCCTGCTGAGCAGGGAGCCCGATGTGGGACTCGATCCCGGGACTCCAGGATCATGACCTGAGCCGAAGGCAGTCGCTTAACCAACTGAGCCACCCAGGTGCCCTCAATTTTCAAGTTTTGAAGGAAAGTTTTTGGAAAATATTTTAGAAGTTTCCTAAATTTCACTCCCTTTAAGGTAAACTTATAGCTGGAAGAATGATGCCTTAAAAACCTTTCTATCATTACCTGAATCACAGGAAATTGGTGGAAATTTTTACTGCTCGTCATACAGAACCGCAAAGCAGATCACAACTCTTCCTTTCAGAAAATAACATTTTCTGGGCACCTCGGCGGCTCAGTCATTAAGCATCTGCCTTCGGCTCAGGTCATGATCCCAGGGTCCTGGGATCGAGCTCCACATCGGGCTCCCTGCTCCGGGGGAAGCCAGCTTCTCCCTCTCCCACTCCCATTGCTTGTGTTCCCTCTCTCACTGTCTCTTTCTCTGTCAAATAAATAATATCTTTTTTAAAAAAATCCAAATTCTTTAAAAAAAAAAAAAAGAAAACATTTTCAGCCAGATACGTTATCTGCCTCATAGATGTAACCATTTTCACATCTGGGAGATCTTAATCTGAAAATGTCCACAAATCACACAGCCTGGCTAGGGGTGGAGGGGAAGAGGGAGGTGGGGAGTAAGGGGGTCCACTCTGAATTCTGTCTCTTGGCTGATCCTGCTTTTCTCCTATAGCATCTCTTTACGTTTAAGAAGAACCCAATTGTGGGCGCCTGGGTGGCTCAGATGGTTAAGCGTCTGCCTTCGGCTCAGGTCATGATCCCAGGGTCCTGGGATCGAGTCCCGCATCAGGCTCCCTGCTCCTTGGGAGCCTGCTTCTCCCTCTGCCTCTCTCTCTCTCTCTCTCTCTCTCTGTCTCTCATGAATAAATAAATAAAATCTTTAAAAAAAAAAAAAAAAAGAAGAACCCAATTGTCTTGTGAACTGTTTGAGCCTCTGTAACCTTTCGGTGAGGTTAGGGGGCTTACAGATGCATTTCTGCACATTCTCCCTTGTTTTTCCTGCTTCAGCAGAAAAGAAGCCCCGTTCCCTCTGACACTGGAGCTTCCTGCCAAGGGACTGACTCTGTTTTCTCTGTGGCCAGCTCTGGAGAACCGGAAATCCAGCCTGTCAGGGACAGCCAGCTAACATCACAGGCAGAGGACACATAATTAGCTCGGTTGAACTTCGCTGTTGTCATTGTGGTGGTGGTGGTTGTTTAGGATCAAAGAGTTCAAGGCAGGGACAGCTCAGCTGGCTGCAGGGAAAGTTTCAGGCTTCTTGGCTTCAGCAGCTCACTGGACTAACAGGTTACCTGTAGTGAGTGTCTGCCCTAGCTCGATGAGGACAGACAGCACAATCAGACCTGCGGTAAACACAGTCTAAGTGACTGATTTTAGAACCTAAACCAGGTAGGTGTTACATGCTTTTTAGTGGTAAAAAAGAGGTGGGGAAGAAGAAAACAAAGACCCAAGTGGTGGAATTTAGTAATAAAAACAAAGCAGGAAACCAAAAATTATTTCTTCCGACAGCCAGCATATTTTCCTGTTTAGAGAACTGTTGTCCCCTCCTTAACCACAAATAACAAAGAATGAAATAAATCAGGGCGCCTGAGTGGTGCAGTGGGTTAAGCAGTCGACTCTTGGTTCCGCCTCAGATTGTGGTCTCAGTTTGTGGGATCAAGCCCCGTGTCTGGTTCCAAGCTCAGTGCAGAGTCTGCTTAAGATTCTGTCTCCCTCTCCCTCAGCCCCTCTCCACCGCACTCTCTCTAAATAAATAAATAAATCTTAAAAAAAAAAAAAGGAATAACATAAATTAAGATTAAATGGCCAGTTACTCAATAGGGGCAGGGAAATTAGAGTCAGGAATTCCCGCCTTGTCTTTGAGAAAGGTCTGTTCTGTAAAATAGAGAGACTTCTGTAAGCATCCCGCAGAGACACGCCTTTTGTCTGATGCCAGGGAAGCCCACGGTTGGGGGGGGGGGCTTTATCAGCTTTGCAGCCTCCCTAGGGGCTCCATAGAGTCAGGGCGTGAATAACAAAGTGGTCTGTTTGGGTACTTTGGCAGGTGTGAGCAGGAAAAGGGAATCCTTCTCCAGGACAAGGTTTTCTCAACCCTCCTGCTCTCAGAGCGGCCCTGAGATTGCTCCAGGAGGAGTATACAATTTGTCAGCATCATTGACAAATTCCTGAAGTAGATCTGGGCTACCCAGAAAACTGCTGTCATTGGGGGAGCCGGGCGGGGGAGGGGAAAGGATGTTGTTAGAGGAATTGAAGGGCTGGCTAGAGAAATGGTCCTGTGTGCCTGTCCAGTGCAACACCCAGGACTGCTGCACCACTGTCAGGGCGGGGCTCCTCCGCCTGCCAGTCTCATCCTCATGCTGTTGTATGCCCAAGGACCATCCCCAGGGGCTGAGGCAGATCCAAGTTGGCAAACTCAAACGGTAAGGAAGCCCTGAGCCTTGGCTTCTAGTAGCTTTGCTTCAGTCCACCAATTGAGCAAGGATGCGTGCTCAGAGCAGCCCTTACTGGTGACAGAGGCTTCCTGAATGGGGTGGGTCTCAGCCCAGCCCCAGAGTGCTCTCTCAGGGATGATGCCAGGTTAGCGCACTGGTCTACCTCCAGCTGCCATCCACATTTACACACTGTAGGTCCTTCTCTCCCGCCTCAGGACTGAATGGCTGGAATGACAGGACTGGCAGTCGTGGTGGTCGGGAGGGGTAGAAGGAAGCTGGGCTGAGCGGGGGGGGGGGGGGGGGGGGGGGGGGGGGGGGGGGCGGAGACTGGGATGCAAACTCAAGGAGAGCTTAATCCTTCACCTGGGCTCTAACCCCATCTTCAGTCCCAGATCTGAACCAGGAGGGAACCAGCCCACAGGGAACCCTAGCGGTTGGGGAAGCAGCCAGAGGGGGAGGGGTTGGCGCTCTGGTTAAGTGGTGTTCAAAGACAGAAAAGAGAAAAGCAAAAAATGTTTGTAACTTTAAACACTTCCACTGAGTCTGTGAATCCCTCCAGGTCCTAGAGCGAAGCACACGGGGAGAGCTGGCCTCACCTTCTTCCTTTCCCATGTGTGACTTATTTCTCCTCATGACTAAAGTTCTTGGCAAAATGATTTACCTTGGATAAGAAAAAGTTGGGGGTCAGAGGAAAGTGGTGCCCAAGGACCAACCCATCCTTGCCCCCGAGACCCCTTCCCTTGGAGAGGTCTTGACTGGTTTCCACTTAGTCCATTTGCAAACACACTGGAGCGTCTTTGCCAGTGGCTTTGGGCTCCTGCCTAGGCTCCCGGGCAGGAGCTCCGTGCCCCTCCCTGCCCCTCCTGTGCAGCAGTCCTCATGCCTTAGCTCGGGGAGTGAGGAACGTCATTTTGACAGAAGCAGTTTTCTTGAGGAAACAAGCCCTGCTTGCTGAGGTTTGTTCTGCTTTTGCTCACGGAGGTCCCAGCCTACCCTCTGCCCTTTATTCACTTTCCTTCTAACCCCCTGGCAGATAGTATTACCCTCTGCCTTGAAAGACTCCTTCACCTTCGTGCCAAGACCAGACCACTGTCACATTTCAGAACGTGATTTTATAAGAAACTCCAACTAGGGGAGTCATTGCCAACCTCCTCAGAGGAACAAGAAGACTTCTCTTCTCCTAACTGCCATTGCAATGGTTTCCTTTGGTGGCCAGAGCTGTGGGCAGTCGGAACAAATTGAGCATCTCTACTCTGATAAGCAAAACTCAGTTGACTTCTTCTCTTTCCCTCAAAGATCCAGGGAATTGCTTAATGTGTCCCACAGCCCTGCCATGTCTTCTTCAGAAAACTTGGAGCCATTCTCCCACAGGTGTGACAGTTTACTATGCCCTGGGCATCTTCTCAGACTGGGGGAGGCAGTAGAAAAAAACTATGGCTTTCATACCACCACTTCCACACCCAGCCTTCCTCAGCGTCATAATCCTTAATGCAAACAGAGGAGGAGGGGCTAGGATGTTCCAGAAGAGAAAGGTTGGCACAGTCAGTTCAAAAGAGATTATCCTGAAGCTGTGGCTCCAATTTTATATAGCCATTTATTCACCTAGCCTTTATTGATCACCTACTATGCGCCAGGGTTCTAGAGCTACACGGTGGATGACAGACAGTATTACTGCAAAACCTGGAGAGTTGAGTCTAGAGTGGACCCTCATGGCCAGTGAGGATTCTAAGCTTGGGGCAGATGTCCCTTGGCCCCAACTAGCTTCTGCTGTGGGGGTCTTCCCCCCTTGCTGGCTTGTCCTGGTGGGAGGAAGTGAAAAGGTATGAGGAGCAAGGGTGCAAGGAGCTGCTTCTCCTCAGGGGAGTCAGGCTTTGGAGAATTCTTTCAAGAGTTTCAGCTAGCTTTAAGTAACCCAAAATGTGCTTGCCCCTATAGGAGCCCCCTTTCTCTATGCGTGTGTCCCGTTTCTGAGCAGGCAGACAGCATGTGAGTGAGAACCTTAAGAAAGTAGAGGACTATTCTCTCACTCTTTTTGTCTTTTCTCTATTTAATTTCCTCTCTTCACTTCCTTTCCTTTTATCCTGCATTACTCTTGGCACTTCCGCAAGAGCTTAGTAGCTCTTCCCTGCCTACAGGATTGAGTTCAGACTTCTCAGCTTGCCCTTCCATGGCATGCAGACTCAGTATAGGACTGTTGAATATGGTATCAGAATGAACCAGTCTCTTGGTCTTTTTCAGTACCTGTATTTCACAGGAGTCGATGGGCTGCTTTTTCTGGGAACTTGAGGATTAGTATTTTTCCTTCAAAATCAACTTACTTTTTGCTTAGAGACTGTTAAAGACAAAGGTCTTCTCCCCAGCCAAACCCATAGACACAGGTAAGCAAGCCTTCCCCTGACCCCATGCTCTGACCCTTGGAACGAGCTGAAACAAAGTGTGCCCTCATGTTTTTCAGCAACGGGTTTTCTTGCCTGCCCTATCCCCGTAACTAAACAATGATTACAATCCTCTGTACTTTAATATGTAGATAAATTATTAACAGTGGGTTGTACCTTTTCCCAGGTTGTAAAAGGATGACTGGTTAGAGTCCCAACGTTCTCCTTGTCTGTGTAGGAAATGTAGGGGAGGATGTCATCTCAGATCACTTATCTCTAAGACTCGTAACAAAGATGTGGCAGGCTCCAGCCAGGAGTGTGAGTGAGGTGACAGCAGGAATGTCACAGGTGAGCCTTGGTGACTTTCACCTTTCTTTGTCAATTTTGATCCTTTTTTTCCGTCCATCTTTCTCTTCTGGGATTGCGAATGGGCAGAGGGCAGGAAGTATGACTAGGATATCAGTGGTTGTACGAAGGTCTTAGGGAAAGGTCTGTGTTTTGATACGAAATGGGCAAGGACACTCTGTGTTAACATAAACACCAACATGAAGGCCCACTGTAGAGCCCAAGGATTCCAGGAGGAAAGTGTGGACCTGGCCTGGGAACAAAGATCAAAAGGCCAGCATGATAATATACTGGCATGATCACGTGACAGACCAGTCTGTCCTACGGGAGCGGGAAGGGGCAAACTGGGGTGGGGGGGCAGGGACTAGAAGATGCTGGAGTCAAGGATGCATTGCTTTGATGAGGAGTTGGAAACATCTCCAGATCTGGCAGGAAGGCAGAAAGACAGAGAGAGGCCAGCCGGTGAACTGTACAGAACCACTGGAGCTCATGCATACCAGGTTCAAGTTGGGGTGATTGGGCTGAGGTGTTTCATTTTGTTTCTTTTAACAGATGTCATTTTTTAGAACAGCCTTAAGTTTACAGAAAAATTGCAAAGAAAATACAGAGGGTTCCAGTGTCTCCCAGTTTTCCCTACCCACAAATTCTTCTATTATTAACATCTTGCATTAGTGTGCTACATTTATTACAATGATGAACCAGTATGGATACATTAGTATTAACTCAAGTCTGTAGTTTACATTAGGGTTCACTCTTTGTGTTGTACAGTTCTGTGGGTTTTGACCAATGCCTAACGTCAGGTATCCACCATTACAGTGTTTCACTGTCCTAAAATCCCAGCTCCCCTAATCCTCCTTTCTCCCAAACCCTTGGCAGCCACTGATCTTTTTACTGTCTATATTTTGCCTTTTCCATGATGTCATAGAACCAGAATTCATATAGAATGTAGCCTTTTCAGATCACCTTCTTTCACTTAGCAAATATGCATTTAAGTTTCCTCCACGTCTTTTCATGGCTTGATAGGTCATTTCTTTTCAGTGCTGGGTAATATCCCATTGTATGGATGTGCCACAGTTTGTTTATCCATTCAAGCAGACTTTTCAGTGAGTTAAAAGGCAGAAGCAAAAGGCACCTGGGTGGCTCAGTTGGTTAAGCATCTGCCATCAGCTCAGGTCGTGATCCCAGGGTCCTGGGATCGAGACCCGCGTCAGGCTCCCTGCTCAATGGGGAGTCTGCTTCTCCCTCTCCCTCTGCCCCTCCCCCCCCACCGCTCCCCCAGCCACGCCTGGCTTCTGCTCTTTTGCAGAAGAGTGTGCACTCTCTCTCTCAAATAAATAAATAAAATCTTTTAAAAAAAATGGCAGAAGCAATGAAAAGAGTGAATGAGGAGAAAGTAGCAAGAGCTGCAAGATGTGAAAGAAGCAAAAGGTTTGGAGAAGTGGAATAACAAATTTTGAGTGCAGAGGCCTGAACCAGCCTAAGGCAAGGTTCCTGAAACCAGTATTCAGTGGGAGAGACCAGTGCCTCACTGACTTCCACCAGGCCTTCCCTGCTTTTATAGACCAGAAGTTTTATAGAAACTTCATAAGGGCAGGAACCATGCCAGCCTCATCCTGAGAGCCCAACACATGGCAGATACCCAATAAATAATTGTTGAGCCATCTAAACTTAAGAATCTTTTCTAAAGAACAAGTTTGCCCAATCACCAGAAGGCCTGAAGCTCCTGAGGCTGGCCTGTCATCTCAGGCAGGTCTCAGCTGCCTGCTTGGTGGAGCCCCTCTGTGCCACGGGGTAGGGCAAAGGTTGCCTGGGACATTCACCTTCTGCCTTGGGAATGCATCTCTCTTGCCACCATCTTCACCTGCCTTGGTTAGATGTTCTGTGGACATAAGCAGAGCCAACTGTAGGAAGGCAGGAGATCCAAGGGAGATAACAGGCCAATCTAACATACCAGGTAAAAAAAGCATTCTTGTCATAGGATTGGAATCCAGCTCTCTGTGTACTCGTTCTTTCAACCCAATCATGTGGCAGTAGAATTAGCCCACACAACTTCTGTAGAACAGAGAGAACAAGCAGGGTGATTCAGGTGGTAGGAAATAGCTATGAGAGCAAGATAAGCCATGCCTTCTCCTTGGCAAAGATGCTCCCATGTGGGAGGAAAGTCTGCCACAATAGTCACAGTCCATGGGTGGGAATGGTTGGAGCCCGGCCAGGGGAGTGCAACTTGATGGAAGGGGTTGCTCTCCAGGGGAGCTGGTAAGTCGGGTCAAAAATTGCAGGACAAATAGAAATGCACCAGTTACAAATCACTAGCTCAGTGGCGCCTCCTGGGCAAAAGAGCGTATCACTCAGACCTGGTGTGTGAGTGCAAGGTCATTGCTTAAAATCTGGTCCTCTCCTATGGCGTGACATTGGTGTTCCGTGGTACCCATATCACTTTCTCTCGGTGTAATGAAAAGGGCATATGAGCCCAGGAAGACGCTGAGAGTATTTGGCTTGGGATCTCTTCCTATTCTACCCATGTGGGTGCTCCTGTGTCTTACACAGTGACCACAACCAGTGGAGAGCTCTTGAGAATTTCTTATCTACGAAAAAGAATGCAGTAGCAACTTGGCCCAGAGGTTGTCCTGAACAGCAGGGCTCCTCCGGAGACACACATTGACTCCTTGTCCCCACTGTTACATAACTAGAGGAGGCAGAGTTAACGTGGATAGTTCATTAGACAGAGGGCAGAGGTAGAAACATTGGGTGGAGTGAGGAATGGCTGCCTTCCCACCTCGAAACACCAAAATGGCAATCCTTGAAGAAGGAGGACATGTCTGTGAGGTGGATGGCCCAGTGTTCGTTCTGTATGGCCCTAGAGGGACAGCAAAAGTAGCCCAGACATCACCACATAACCAGAAACACAGGCAGAGGAGAGTCAAGCTCAAATCACAGCGGAGGGTCAGTCTTGGGGAGAGCAGGCCTCTCCCAATGCAACGGCATCTGGCCCCTTCTGCTGCACCTGGCTGGTGTCTGGGGCATTGCTTGCACCTGCAGACCCCAACCCCAGAACTGCAACAAAGTTTTCCGTATCCAAAATGTCTATGAGGAAGATAGTGTCTGTGCCTCACTGAAATCTGTTTTCTTGGGGCATCTGCTATTTTGGTGCTTTCCAGCACAGAATTTTCATCTTAATTTCTTTTTTTTTTTAAAGATTTTATTTATTTATTTGAGAGAGAGAGAATGAGAAATAGAGAGCACGAGAGGGAAGAGGGTCAGAGGGAGAAGCAGACTCCCTGATGAGCAGGGAGCCCGATGTGGGACTCGATCCCGGGACTCCAGGATCATGACCTGAGCCGAAGGCAGTCGCTTAACCAACTGAGCCACCCAGGTGCCCTTTCATCTTAATTTCTTGCTCATTCGCTTTTGTCTTCACGTGGAGGGCCTGCCTGTGGAAATCCAGGGTACAGTCCACCATTTGGCAATAGTGGCAAAGAGACAGTGTGAGCCTCAGCTACTCTGCCGTGGGAATATGCATCGCTACGACACAGTCTTCCACTTCTCTCCTCCCATTCATGCTGTTCTTCCCTGGCTTTTTAGAACACTCTTTAGACTTAGCTCCTTCCATCTTGGACTATGCCCTTCCTTCCCACCCATCCTGTTTGTTAGCCACAGACGTTGGAGCCCATTTAAATCTCCACCCATAACCAAGGTAGAACCTGAGCACGGGGCTCAGAGTCCCCCAGAAATTGGGGGATGGGGGAGAGAGAAGGCCACAGAGCTGAGAATGGCATGCAGAGGCAGGCCCTGGCTCTTTTGCAAGGAGCCCTGAATTCCCAGGGCCATTAAAGAACAGACATTTATGACAGAGCCCAGAGCCATGTGCTTACTGTTCATAACAAAATTATAGGTCACTCATGTATTCATGTAGTCTCTCAGCAAATGCTGACTGAGCACCAGTTATGTAACAGGGTGAGCCTTGAACACGAAGATACCTGATATCCTTGTCCCCAAGAAGCTTGTGAGTGACACAGACACCTGGACCCATAATGATAATAACAAGTGTGATGAAGTCTGTGGTCCTGAAAGACACCATGGCAGTGGGTCTGCGTGAGGAAGCTGGGAGCCCATCTGAGCTGATCTGGGAAGAAATCATAAGGACTTGACACCTGAACAGAGTCTTGGAGGTAAGGTTGAGAGGAGGAGGGCACCAGATAGCATGTTCCCCACAGGAGCCAATGCAGGGGCAAAGACACCGAGCAAGCGGGGAGGTCATTGGGATTAAAGTGGCTGGAAGCCTGAGTGTGCGACCCAGGGAGAATGAGACCGGAGAAGGCAGAGCCGGCTCCGGAGGGACCCTGAGGTCTTTGCATGGGAGGACGGTGGACCGGAGAGGAGTGGAATCAGATTCATACTTCAGAAGGAAAACCTGGCTGAAATGTGGAGAACAGTTTAGAGCAGACAAGACATCAGACACAGAGAACGCATCGGAGGCTGTTACAATAAAATTGGCTGGAAATGATATCCTCGGAAGACTTTGTCCACACCTGTCCACCTTAGGCTTCCTGTCGGAGGGGAAGGCGAGCTGGAGAAAAGGGCTTGCAGAAAACTCATTCGTTCATCTCATCGTCTTTGTGCTGCTGGTGAGTAATGGCTTTGTTTTACAGTCACCATCACGTGAACATTCCCCTCTGGTGAAAGCCAGCCTCCAGAACTGGGAGGCAACGGACATCTGGGGTTTGAGCCGCTCAGCTTGCGGTCCTTTGCTGGGGCAGCTGCCGCACACGGGCGCTCCCACAATCCCCTGTGGAGGATACTGAGGTGCAGAGAGTAAGGGCTCCTTTGAGTGAAGAAGACACACCCTCTACAACTCCAAGATCTCTCCAGGGCGAGTCCAGGTTACGTTCCAGCGTGGATGCTGGGCAGCCCAGCCAGCATCACAGTGTCGCGCCGTGGAAGAGCCGCGAGGTCAAGTTTGAGACTCACGACACCAGCACCGCCCCATAGAAATATAAGGCACTAATGTGCCTGGGAAAACGTTCTCCTGCTCCCAGTATTTTGAACAGAAACAGATGCAGCCAGTATCATCCCAGCTTTCCTCCTCGCCCACCAGCCTCTCACTACAAGGAATCAACGGGCTACTCTTAGACCAACAGACATGTGGTTGGAATGGAAGACAACTGCTCTCGCTCCTTGATAAGCCTCCACCTCTCGTTCCCAGCAGCGTGTATGTATAAAATCCACCAGTGTTACTGCTCCTGCGAGGAGTCCCAGAGTTAATTATTAACAAGCAAACAAATTCATAGTGAGCGCGGATTCGGTCTTGTTGCAAGGCTCGAGCATTTTCGAGAAGCACGTTTCCATGAGGACTTTGCCCCCATTGGATTCCTTGTCAGGGTGCAGGACAGAGAGACAGACAAATATCAGGTCTCTAATTTCAGCCAGAACACACTCCAGCCTGAAACCTCAGGGAACTCACTTGGAAGGTTTTCCTAGGAAAGTGGACTTCCCTATTTGACATCTCAACCAAACAGGTGTTTGGGAGGGAATAAAAATCACATTTCCTTAGAAGGAACTGGGGTCGTCGGGTCTGAGTTGGGGATTATTTAGAGAGAACCATCGTTCATCGTACCAAAGAACTCTAAATGATGATAAGCTGTCAGGAGCATTTGACTCATTGCCTATGTACACCCACCGTGAAATGAACACATTTTGGAATTTAGGTTGGAAGAAAGGTGGGAATTCATTTTGTTCCTTCTCAATGTATGGATGAGGCTTCTGTAATTAATGGATAGCCCATGTCAAGAGAGCAAGACTAATGCCTCCTAGGTCAGTTTGCTTCCTGCCCAAGGAAATCTGAAATCCTGGGATGCTTCAGAGTGCCCTATAATAGGTGTTTCTCTGATGTCCTTCAAACAGTTCCCTAAATTTTTTTATGCAAAATAAAACTTTCCTTTATTGCTATAATACAGGGGTGGATCTTGGCCTGAATCATGCCAAAATCTCATCACTCTAAACTGATAGTAACCCAACATTTGTTAACATTTGTGATACATGTAGCACTAGGGTAAACTGAAGAGTAAGTCAGATGACTTACCTCTTAGATGCCTCATGGATACTACGTTACTTGGAAGGTTGACTAAATACATGCAAAGAGCTTAGAACTCCACTGCAGCCTCAGCCTGTCCCTGCTTTGGCCAAGTACAATCATGCCCTGTGAGAAAGGGAAGGAGGTAGGGTGCAGGCAGAGTTGACCTTATCAGTAAACACAATAGGTGGGCACCCATGTGCTGCAGAGATCCCCATGCCCACGTCTAATTCATTCTAGTTCACCAAGTTCTCATTGTTTTATAATCTTAAAAGTTTAAGCGTGCCTCAATTAAAGGCAAATACTCTTCTGAGGGATATCATTTTGATCAGCCAACCATTATCAGGAATTCTTTTACATCTTCCCAGGAACCTAAAAGAGCAACAGTCTTACAGGTAAAGGCACAAGAAAGAGGCAATCTTCTGATGAGAGAGAATTCATACCGTTGGTGGAGATGGTCATTTGACTTCTAGACTGATCCACTCAAAAGTGACTTTTTCTGTAAGAATAGATTCAGGTTTTAGTGGGTTGCCTGCTTGCAAGTAAGACAAATATTTTGAAAACTCTTATGCCCTGAGGGAATGAGTTGGCAGAAGAAGATAGTGGAGGGGCGCCTGGGTGGCTCAGTCAGTTAAGGGTCTGCCTTCGGCTCAGGTCATGATCCTGGGGTCCTAGGATCCTGCTCAGCGGGGAGCCTGCTTCTCCTTCTCCCTCTGCCCCTCCTCCCTGCTCATGCTCTCTCTTTCTATCTCTCTCTCTCTCTCTCTCTCCCTCGTTCTCTCTCAAATAAATAAAATTTTTTAAAAAAGAAGATGGTGGAGTGCTTCAAATACCATGCCTACTTTGTTTTTCCCAGAAACGTATCCATCCATATCCCTGAGGTTTCGACATTCCACTCAGTTCTGGGTTCTCTATCTAAAAGAAAATGATCACATGCCCACCCATGTGTCTACAGCTGACCACAGTGCAGTACCAGGATTTCGTTTGAACTCTGTGGCCTCTCTCCATGTGTGAAGTAAAGAGGAAAAGCACATGGACCTTAAGGGGACCCCATTTCCTGTATCTTAGAGACCCTTGGTCTTGACTAAATTAAATTAAGCAGATGGAATGGGATCCTTAGGAGAGAGACTCAGGACCTGGGATCAGGCCACACTTTCTGGATGTGGAAGGCATACCATGGGCCTACCAGCTTCATTGGAGAACCCAAGGATTAAGGCCAAAACACATCAAGAATCCTGTGTTCAATTCTATGATGTACCTTTGACAGGGGCATTGGCAACTTACAGTTTGTCCAGTGGATGGCAACAAGGAAACAGACTGATGACACTCCCATAGAAATGTGAGAGTTGGGATGTTGTTTCCCAGAGGAATATGGTGGCTGTCTATTCTTTAAAGGATTGTCATATGGAAGAGGGAGAAGAAGTATTCTTCTTTGCCCCAAATGATAAAAGTAGGACTAGGAGAAAGAGGTTATAGGATGGCCAAGTTTTTCTAGAAATTAGAGTGGTCTAGAGTGAAGAAGCATTGTGCAGGTTGATGCCTTGCCTGGTGTTTGATGTGTTGGTTCAGTGGTGGGGGCATGGGGGGGTGGGGGCAGAGGGGACACCAGTCAGAGAGGTTGAAGAGGAAATGCCTTCCCTTGGGCAGGAGACTGGACTAGTTGCTGCTAACTGCAAAAATGATTTTTTAAGTGGATGAACAATAAAGTGGGTGTGTGGTCTCTGTATTCCACAAATTTTAATTTCCCACATCAACTATTTCATGCACAGAAAACCTGAGAAACAGGGAAGCTAAGAAGGTTGTGAGGTATTTTAAAAATACCTGGGATCACAAATGGCAGGTGCACAGTGTGGGTAAGAGCATGGGCTGTGGAGGCCAAGCCCACAGGGGTTCAGATCCTGCCTCTGCCCTCCTTAAGCTCCATGATCTTGAATGGATTATTGAACTTAGATATGCCTTCACTTTTGTGGCTGTAAGGTGGAAATAACACCTGACTTCCGTTGTTGCGAGTCAGTTACTGCACCTAAAACTTTAGAACTCTGTCTGGCACATAGTGAGCACTCAATAAATGTTAATGACTGTGGTCACAGAAGGAGAAATCATCATGATTTCTTAAGTCCATAAGAGAATTTAAACAGCATGGCATTGCTTTCAACAAAAAGTGTACATGTTCAGGAGTGACTGATTCTGTAAATGGAGTGAATGACAGCTAGTCCCATGAAGCAATAGAAAAATAGAGCCGGATGATTTTTTGGGGGGGGCGGGTAGTGAATCCCAAAGAGAACGGAAGGGCAGCCGAGTTCCTAGGATTTCCCTGGACTGTTTCCTTGGACTGTGTTCTGGCTTCTTGGTTCCCCAAGAGAAATAAAAGTCAAAGCCTCATCCAGATTACTCATCTACCCCAGTGTTGACAGTGCGGTAACCTCTGGTCGACAACTTAATTATCTCTACCCTGAACTTTTTTGCTTATCGTAAAAGCACCTGTATGACGAGGGGGAGGAGGAGAAAAAGACACAAGAAGGCTTAGTTTCTCATCTTGATAATTGCCTGAGAGGGCTCACTGGGTGTCTGGGAGCCCTTCATCCCAACTTTGGTCCTTTGAATTTCCCAGACTCTAATCACTTTGCTAAGCTGGCAGCTAATGAAAAGAAGGGAGAAAGATCTTGAATGTCCCTCTCAGGACATATTATGCGGCTCTTGAGATTCTCCCTTCTTATTTGTTCAAATGAAATAGATTGCTGGGGAAACAGCAAAAGTCTCCTGCTGTTGAGAAAAATGTTTGCCAGTTCTGGGAGTTACACCACTTTGGTTCTATGTGAAATAAGGCAGCTCTGTCCTAACACTAAATGATCGATTGCGTGTGTTGGGATGAGCTTATTCTTCATGGTCCCAATAAATACGGCGAAACCACAGACAACTCCAGATGGTCTCTTCGGAAACTGTATGGTGTCAAGAACAGGAATTTAATTGGTTCCTTTCTCCTTGGGTTGTTTATAAAACCAACATTATTAAAAAATACTAAGAACTATTATGCTTCATTAGTGTGCTCTGGGGCATGATTCAGTGCTTGGGTAATATGTGGTAATCATCCACTAATCATGCCCATCTTCTAGGACTCTTCCACCTGGTACGTTCATGCTTTCCCTGAAATTTTGAGTAGGGATGAAACAGTGGCTAGAATCAAGTGTGAAATGAAAATTATTTCTCCTCATTGCCTTGTTCTTTATTATTTTTTCCTCCTTCTTGTATATTTTATGACACTAGCCATAAAATCTATCTGCATGGAGATCTGTCCATTACACAGAACATTACATAACCTCATCTACAGTGGGAAAATTATTTCTGGCAACAGTATCCCTTAACTTGAAGAGGCACTGCAACTAACTGTGGGATGAAGAGTCAGGCATAGTCAGTGCACCGGTTTCTCTAGGTCAACAATTATAAGCTATTCTTTATTTGACCTAGCATATATGTTGATGGTGGTTAAACACAGCAAAACTTTCTTCACAAAGGTTTCATTTGTCCAAAAGGTTTTACCCACTGATCTGCAAAGAATGCCCACAAAACCCCTTGGTATGAGAATATGGGCTGCAGGTTAGGTTCTCCCAGGTAGAAAATACGTCTTCAAAAAATCCAGTGAGTGATGGTAGAACAGGGGTCAGATGTAGGGTAACACATTCCAAGTCCACTGTCAGCCATGTGCAATAACTTGTCAACTCTACCTAACAACAGTTGAAGACCTTAAAACTGCCATTGGACTCCATGGAAGATCTCCAGGAAGCAGAAGGTGGAGAAACATTTAAATGTGTGTGGACAAAGGAAGAGAGCAACGTGGACAACTTCTACCTTCTATTTGCATGCACGGAGCCTGAGTAATTGTCCCTGGTCTCCTTCCCTCCTAAGAGCCTTTCTGTTTAAGAAGGCTTTAGGATCTATTCCCCTTAATCATAAAAAAGGAATTCACTGGGTTGGAAAATTTTAGCCTCCACTTTATTCCTTACTTCACGAAGAATTGCACTTAATCTGTAAATGAGTTCTGATGTTAGAGAATTGGATGCTGCAAATTGGCATTATTAAACTTAATAAGAGAGGGGAAGGACTCTTTTAGAAGAATAATATAGTCTGAGGGGGATCTCTCACTTATTAGGCATCTGCCCAGAGATGTTTCTGAACTTAAGAGTTACATTAAATAATTCAAAATTACTATAAGTGCACAGCACTTTCCTCCCACAATCTTACTGAAATTAAGGGTGCCAAATCATTCTCTCATTATTATTTTACAGTGAAAAGGTATGGCTCCTCCTGCTAGTAGGCTAACTAGACTCTAATGCCTGACTAATTAATGTACAACAATGCCAGGATTAGTAAGCATGACTTAGACTGACTTTAGCCCTAAGAGGATCACCCTTGGTTACATAAACAGAATGACCAGTGGAATTCCTATGTAAATATTATTAGTTGGTTTTGGACATTCAACGACATATCCCTGTAAAAATATTAGGACACATTTTCATTGTTATGAAACCTCAAGAATTGGACATTTTAGGACTTAACTGAATGTGTTGCTCATTACTTTTGTCCAAGGATATACTAACCAATGATGTTATTTTTAAATACCTACTGTATACCACTTCCAGTCTTGAATTGAGGAGGTAGGAGATACTTATCTTCAGAAAGAAATTCACTAACTATACAGAACCATATGCAATAAATGTCAAAATGAGAAGCATAGAGAGGTGCTGTATGGAATTACTGTGTGACCCTCCCAGGCTAATGTAGGCACTCCGTAAGCACTTACAATGATAGATAGTTCTTCGTCTGCTCGCTTGCGTATTATTGTCCCACTGTGCTGGACTGGAAGCTTCATTAGGCAGGGCCCATAGCTCAGCTACTATACCACCTGTCTCACCTGGCCTGTAACTAGCAATTTTACTAGCAATTTTACTAGCAATCAGTAATTTACTAGCAATTTTACTAGCAATCAGTAAAAGATTATAGCATGGAGGAAGCTACATAGAGAAATTAGGGAAAAGAATGGGCAAAACTTGAACAGATATGGATGTTTAAAGGGCGAATGAACAGATAAGCCAAGACAGGAAGCAAGGATTAGCATGGCAAATACATCCTTTCACTATCTCAGCAAACATTTGCAGATCCCTCCCCATCTGCTAGATACTGTGTGGGCAGTATAAGTACAAAGGTGAAGGAACCATCACTCCCATGGGCTGAGAAGAGATTTTCAGACCAACCTGGATGGAAGAGGGGGAAGAGGGCTGGCTGGGATTCAGAGCAGTCAGGATTGGTGAGCTGTGAAGAATAGAATACGTTTGGTGTGAAACACTGTGGAACCTTCGTCTTGAAGTTCATTATGAAAACCAGCAAAAAAATTTAAATTAGGGAAGGTTAAAAAGTCATTGGAAAGGTCCCAAAAGTTACCATGACATCATTGTTAGGAGAAGATTTGTTACCAGTGGAAACTTTAGTTGCAACACTAGGAACTCAATACTTTAAGAAAAGTGAGATATATATTCACACAGGCAGAAATTTCCGGGGCTGGGTAATATTTCCATTTTTATTGTTTAATTTTTACCTAATGAGTATCTTAATATTATTAACAGTGTTTTGTAATTTTTTTCATAAATATAACTTATTTCCTTAAATATTACATTCCTAAAAAGCTTTGGTGCATTGTTAAAATGTGGTTTTAGTATATTCATAGACAAAAATCTTTTCTGGCAAACTGCACTTTTATTTTATAATATACTTCAATGGGATAATGGGACTTGTTCATACTAAGTTCATAGAAAAACTTCGCTAGAATTTATCTGCTCTGTGACATTTCTGTAGAGTCAAAGAGTGTTATAACTAACATCAGTAACTACCCTACCTCTTCAACCTGATGTTTCCTATGGAGCATGCAGTGAACATTTTGCATTTTGTATATGCAGCCAGATTTTAATAATGTGTATTCTGGTTGCAAGCTAGTTCTTTCACAGGCCACGTAACTATCTTCAGACCCCCTAAGTAATGCAAACTACAACCAGTTGTACAGATGTCAACTCTTAATAAGGAGTGTTTATGACACATAAGAGCCAAGCATATTCAGCTTCTAAGGACAAGTGGGAAGACAGAGATCGGAGTGTAGAAATGCACCTTAACATTATCTTTGGTGAAGGCCTCCTTTGCAAGTGAGTGAGGAAAATCTGTATTTAAAAAGGTTAAACTTGGAACAGTATAAAGACAAATAACCTAATTAAAAACAGGCACAGGATCTGAAAAGCACATCTTTACAAAAGACAGCCAAATGGCCAGTAAGCACATGAAAAGATGCTCTCACCATGGTTACTCACTCACTAGAGGGAGACAAATCAAAACCACAATGAGATACCATGTCACACACACAAGAATGGCTATAATTAAAATGACAGGCAATAACAAGTGTTAGTGAGGATGTGAAGAAATTAAAACCCTCACACTCCGCTGATGGACATATGACAATGGTGCAGCCACTTCAGAAAACAGTTTGGCAGTTCCTCAAAAAGTTAAGCATAAAGTGACTACATGATCCAGCAGTTCCAATGCTAAGTATCTATCCCCCCAAATTGAAAACAGATACTCCAAAAAAGACTTGTACATGAATGTTCATAGCAGCACTATTCACACTCTTTAAAAGAAGGAAACAACCCCAGGTGTCCATCAACAGGTACATGGGTAAACAAAATTTGATAATCTGTACAATGGAATATTATTCCATTGAAGGGACTGAAGTAGTGATTGATATTCTATGACACAGATGAACCTCAGAAACATTATGCAAAGTGAAAGGATCTAATCACAAAGACCATGTATTTGATGATTCCATTTATATAAAGTGTCCAGAATAAGGAAATCCACAGAGATAAAAAGTAGATCAGTAGTTGCCAGGGGCTCGGGGAGGGAGCATAGGAAGTGACTGTTAATGTTACAGGGTTTCTTCTGGGGGTGATAAAAATACTCTGAAATTGGTTGTGGTGATGGATGTTCAACCTTAAAAACATACCAAAAACCCACTGAGTTTTACACTTTAAAATGATGAATTTTATGGCCTGTGAACTATTTCTCAATTTTAAAAAATTTAAAAAGGAAGGCAAAAAGAAGATTAAATTTGGAATTATTGATGGGTTTTTTTGAAGCCAACTGGTATGTGTAGTGAAATTAGTCCTTGTTTTTGGAGAAAGCCATGAAAAAAAGTATAATTGGGAGAAGTTATAAGCAAAGAGATGGATGAGTCAAGAAAATTGGGAGAGAATTAAATGATAGCAAGAAACAGTCCACAGAAAGATTAATTTGTGGTTTCTGAAAACAATCAGGCAGATGTACATGGGGGCCGAGATGCGTACGTGTGTGTATTTGTAATGTATACATGTATATACATGTATATATGTTTAATATTATATCATATATAATACATAATATTATCTATTATATATTTATAATATATTTATACTGTATTACATATTACATACATATTATGTAATTGTATATATTCACCTGGGGAAAATTCTCAGAGAATATACCACTAAATGTTAACAATAATTGTTTCTATCTCAAAGTGATTTAAATATTTTTCTTGCTTTTGCTTCTCAGTATTCTCTTGCTTTGTGGGCAATGATCATATAATAATTGAATAATTAGAAGAAAGTGGGAGGCACCTGGCTGGCTCAGTCAATTGAGCATGCAACTCTTGATCTCAGGGTTGCAAGTTCAAGTCCCGAGTTGGGTGTAGAGATTACTTAAAAATAAAATCTTAAAAAAAAAAAAGGATGTTGCTTGAGAAAGTGTACTCTCTGATCAGATGAAGAAAATAGGAGCAGTTTTTAAAGTCTTACTAACAAATAATGTCCTACTTGAGGAGACTTGTCTTCACATTGGGAGAAAATCACATAAGGTGGCATCACTTGCTATTGCTTAGAAAACTTATTCTTAGAAACTCTGAAGGCAGAGTCTACAAAAGGTCTTTCCCCTTGGCTTAACAGATTCTCCCTCAGGTTGAGGCATCCACATGTATACTCTACATAGTCACTGGGTACTGAACCCATCAGAGATCTAGCATCTCTCTCTATATCCAGCCATCTGTCTCTGTCGATCGATCGATCAATCTATCTTTATTCAAGATGTCTACAAGGCAGTCGTAAACGTAATGAATATTCCTTGGCTAAGTCATAAAATAACTTTAAAATCACCATTAAGATTATGCCACGTGCCAGACTACGCACCTGAGCTGAGCACATGCTATTGACTAAGTCAGACACATTCTCACCTCTGAGCTTGCCTTTGAGGCTGGCAGGCACCAGGAAGAAGCCAGTTGGGGTAGGACAAGCCCCACACGCTTTGTGATGCTCAGAGTGGGGCTCTTACCCATAATTTCCAGTCTGCAGCTGGAGGGCAGAGATAAGAATCCCATCCTGGAGGAGTTCCCAAGAGGAAAGCCAAGGTGGCAGGTCCCAAAACAGGTCAGAAACAAGGGTCCAGTCAGGCAACAGGAGCCAAGACATGGAGCCCAAACAGAGTGGTTTGGATGTGGGGCAGAAAAAAATGGGGTTCACTGGAAAACTAGGTGGAGGAAAGGGAGGGGTGGTGGATGGGGCAAAATGGCAAAGTGTCTGCGTTGGTGCCTGGCATCAGGCTAGAGAATGTTCACAGCCGCATTGTTTGCAAGAGAAAAATGTGGGAAAGAGTTACCCATCACAGGAGGAAACAAGTTAATTGGGTTTTTGAATAATCACATTTTCTGCATAGAAAATTAATTAGCCAGAGTGGTATGTGTCAACATAGAAAATGAAGAACAGCAAAAACTACCCTTAAAAGGAGTGCATGTTAACAACCGTTTCTTTCCTTCACCATTTGTTTGCTGAAGCATCAGTTGGAGTGTCTTTCAGTTGAATGTGACATGTATTTTTGAAGCGGTAAGAGGCAAAAAAGTTTCAGTTGCCAAAATTAAAAGGGAAACTGGGAAGAATTTAACTTCTGAACTAGAAGATCACTCTTGCCAGAGGCCTTTGAGGAGGGCAATGTTCTGCATTTTGTTTCCTAATGTTTTTCCTTAAATAAAGGGCCATGGACTTCAGGCCAATCTTGTCACATGAGCTCCTAAATGATTCTGCCAAATCCCTTAGAATTGAGCTCTGTAGGGTCCAGCAGACCTGCTTTGGCTGCTCCTTCACGGAAACAATGTTTCCCAGGGAACAGGATCAGGGCTGAGGAAGAGGAAAAAGCAGGTGATGACTGGATCCTTGCCCAGAAAAATAACTTGATTTTCTCTACCTGCCACTATACTGTCACAATGAAGGTTTTCTAGATTGTAAGAGGCTCTCATAAAGATACTGAATTTTATCAGCCAACCTCTGCACAGATGTCCCTAGAGAACAAGACCTTGATAAATTACACCACAGATGGGATGGGTTTCCAGCAGAAGAGGAGCAGGAGAAGGTGAGAATAAGGGCAAAAGGGGCGAAAAGTGTGGAGTCAAAGGTTGGGGATAAGACATATTTTGCCTACCAGACAAGTTTTTTCAAGGCTGAGGTGCCTGGGTGGCTTAGTTGGTGAAGCCTCTGACGTGGTTTCTGCTCAGGTCATGATCTCAGGGCTGTGGGATCAAGCCCCATGTCCAGCTCTGTGCTCAGCAGGAAGTCTGCTTGAGATTCTCTCTTCCCTCCTTCATCCTCTGCCCATCCCCCCATTCTCTCTCTCTCTGTGTAAAATAAATAAATAAATCTTTAAAAATATATATATATTTTTTTAAGAAAAAATAAATATAAAGGGGTGCCTGGGTGGCTCAGTCAGCTAAGCATCTGCCTTCGGCTCAAGTCATGATCCCAGGGTTCTGGGATCGAGCCCCACATCAGGCTCCTTGCTCAACAGGGAGTCTGCTTCTTCCTCTCCCATTGCCTGACGCTCCCCCTGCTTGTGCTCTCTCTCTCTCTCTCAAATAAATAAAACCTTAATAAATAAATAAATAAATAAATAACCCCACAACATAAGTATCAGAAGCTTTCTTCTCATCCACGACACTGAAGCAAAAATGACTTTATTCCATTTTTAACCCAACCAAAACTCATTTCTGCTTAAATAAAAATATTAACACTTCCCTTGGAACAAATGAAGTGCTGTCTTTTTCCCGAGAGAAAGCACATCCAGCAGTAAAGCAGACACCGGGTCTCCACTGTGGTTTGGAGGCAGGGAAGCAGGCCCCCTGCTTTGTGAAGAGAGGGACCTTACGCTGCCCCAGGAACTGACAGGAGATTGGAGTTGCCCTAGCTAGCGCCAGGTCCCCACAGGAAATGGGGCAGTTTGAAATGGGTTTGGTAATGAAACTCCTTCCAAAGTTGTGAGTCGAATATTCAAGAGAGAAGTTGGTATCCGGGCTGGCAAGCGCAAGACCACCTATGGCCGCAGGGGCGAGGGGCGGGGACAGTTCTACCTGCCCTCCAGAAGGGGCGTTGTGTTGAAAGCTCCACCTGGAGGGAAGCAGTGGCCTTCGGTCAGCCCACAGTGACCTCCCAGCAAGGCAGCAGGGGGATAAATGCCCCAGCCACACTCCCGGCCTCCCTCCATCTCCTGTGGGTCTAATTTATCCTGGAAGTCTGAAGGCAAGCGTACCATGGATGCAGTCCAGACAGGGCAGGGCAGGGCAGGGAGGAGGTGGGGAGGACAGCCCGGGTAGTAGAGACTGAGCCCGCCCTGGACCCCGGTAGTTGAGACTGAGCCCGCCCTGGGTCCAGGCCGTGAGCACTGAGGATGCCTCTGAGTTAAAGAGCCTTGAGTCTGAAGCACACAGGTGCTTTCTGAAACCGGCCAGTGCTGGTACCTCCCCATCGGTTTAGCTATTTTAGGAACTTGTTTCTCCAAGCTGCCCCAGCCCCACATGTTAAACAACCTGATTGCTGTGGTTCAGGGGGAAAAAAAAATAGTTAGCTTTCTATATTGACATAGCTTATTGAATACATAGTACAGTTTTGCTCTGGTTTAAAAAGCCCTGGTATTTCAAAACACATTTAGGTGAGATTACTTGCATCACACACACACACACACAATTCTATACTTCTTCAAAAAGTAAAATTTCTTTAAAAGGTATCTCCTAGAGTAAGTGGAATGAAGGGCTTATTTAGAAACCATGGCAGTCCCTAGAGAAGACATTTTAAGGGTTTGATTTGAAGCCGTTCCCAAACCCTGACCTTCTGTGTCCTACAACCCCAGCTGACATTCATGTACCTTTACGGCCATACCTTAAATCTGTGGAAATAGTTCCTGTTCCAATAGACAAATATCCACTGCCTTAGCCCCTGGGCTTCCTCCACTGTTCAAGCTGCCTTAGCCTTTTCTTCCTGGGCTCTCCCCACATTATCAGGGACCCCCGTATCCAGTGATAAAAGGGTCTCCCTCTTCCTATCCAGCACAGCCAAGTGCATCTGTTCTGAGTGGTCAGTGCCCGGGATGTACCTATTGCTAAGGAGTCTGAACATCACCCCTGTTTACACAAGAGTTACTTGGGTGACATTCCTCACCTACAGAGAGAAAAAATAGTGCCACTCCTCTAGAAGTAATCAGCTCTTATTTTGAACATCTCCATCATCCATTGTTAAGACTCAGCACGCTGAATAACACATCTCTCTATCCCATGGCTATTGGTGGAATATTCATATATTTCTCTGGAGTGAATTTGGAATGCCTCTCTGAGGACAGATACCACAGCTTTCAAGTTGTCACGTACGCTGGGGTTGCTGTCATTATTGTTGGTTTGTTTTTTGATTCCCTGTGTGGCTTTTTTATTTGTTTGAGACCTTAGAGTTGTCTGCTACAGTAATTATGGCAGGGTTTCTCCAGAGTGGTTGTAATACCAGTTAAAGAATTATTGCTCATGGCCAATTAGTTCCGTCATTAAACATGATCTGGGGATAAAAGTGAGATTCCCTTTAAGAGCGAACACAAGGAAAAAACAAACAGGTAAACAGAAAACAAACTGGAAAAGAGGAAACTAAATCCACTCTCAGTACTAGCAAGCAACACCTGTAATGGTGTCTGGCACACAGTTGACACTCAATATATATTTATCTAATTAATTAACCCAATAAATTAGGCTCAGACCTTGCTTCTAGTGCTAACCCTGTGCTTTCAGCAGCTGTTTTAGGGCCTAGTAAATTTTGAAGTCAGTTCATCTACTTCTGGCATCTACAGGCAAGGAGGCCTTTATTTCTATTTTGAAACAAACAAGCCAATGCTACCAAATAAAAGAATGGGGAGACCTGTCCTCCGCTCCTGGCTGCCCACCTGCCTGAGTCTAAGCCTCACGGCAGTGCCCTTTCACTTAATGCCTGTGATGAACTTGTAATGAGGTTTGACGTATATTCTCATCGGCATGATCAGTGATTTTCCTTGCATTCAAATTTCACAATCCAAATCCACAGCATACACACTGCTGACTATACCGCGGCACATACCATCTATCCTGTCATGTCGATTTGAGTGATTTCTTACATGATGCATTATGGGGTTACAATGTGTTCTCAACAGAGCCTCTTGACTGAGCCAAAATTTACATTTTTATAAACCTCCGACTGCCTTCCTTAGTGACAATCTATAATGCCTTGTCCTAGGAAATTAAGTGGCAACATCTAAAAGAACTACACTCCCAATCACAGAGACCCAGCCTTGTCCCAAAGCAGTAGACAGTGCACAGGAACCTCACGCTGTAGGTGAACTCAGAGAGGGGCCTCAGGCTGCTTGCATTTAAAAATGTAAAAGCAGGGGCATCTGGGTGACTCAGTCGGTTGAGCGTCCAACTTTTGATCTCAGCTCAGGTCTTGATCTCAGGGTCGTGAGTTCAAACCCTGCCTTGGGCTCCACGCTGGGCATGGAGACTACTTAAAAAATAAATCTTTAAAAATGCAAAAAGCAGAGTATGAAAGCAAAACGGCCACCTTAAGAGATCATGGTATATAGAAATGGAGAGCATTCCATAGCACCTGATGATTTGGTTTATCCAGTCAATTTTAAGTGATGTCTAAGAGTTGCATGATAATTCAGAAAGTCTAGGGTAAGAAACAAGATGGAAGCCAATTCTAGTGGGTGGTGATAAATCAATAATTGATTAGTGCTCTTCCACAATATTTCCTCATAAGGATCATTGCTAAAAGTCGTTGCAGTGATCACACAGCCTTCTAAGAATGCAATGTTCTGTTGCAAACAAGATTGCAAACAAGGTGGACTGTTGAAGTGGTTATCTATTTTACAGTATCATGAATTCATCTTGCCAAAATTAAATTACATCATTAGGATACTCACTGTTCCAAAGACATTTTCTTGGGATTTCCTGGTTCATTCTCAGGAACCAAAAGCTCGTGTGCAGAAATTAATATTTTTTTCTTTTTTTTATTATATTAGTCACCATACAGTACATCATTAGTTTTTGATTCATTGTTTGCATATAACACCCAGTGCTCCATGCAGTACGTGCCCTCCTTAATACCCATCACCGGGCTAACCCATCCCCACACCCTCCTCCCCTCTAAAACCCTTAGTTTGTTTCTCGGAGTCCATAGTCTCTCATGGTTCGTCTCTCCCTCCGATTTCCACCCCCCTTCATTTTTCCCTTCCTTCTCCTAATGTCCTCCATGCTATTCCTCATGTTCCACAAATAAGTGAAACCATATAGTAATTGACTTTCTCTGCTTGACTTATTTCACTTCGCATAATCTCCTCCAGTCCCATCCATGTTGATGTAAAAGTTGGGTATTCATCCTTTCTGATGGCTGAGTAATACTCCATTGTATATACGGACCACATCTTTATCCATTCACCTGTTGAAGGGCATCTCGGCTCTTTCCACAATTTGGCTGTTGTGGACATTGCTGCTATGAACATTGGGGTGCATATGGCCCTTCTTTTCACTACATCTGTGTCTTTGGGGTAAATACCCAGTAGTGCAATTGCTGGGTCATAGGGCAGCTCTATTTTTAATTTTTTGAGGAACCGCCACACTGTTTTCCAAATTGGCTGTACCAACTTGCATTCCCACCAACAATGTAAGAGGGCTTCCCTTTCTCCACAACCTCTCCAACATTTGTTGTTTCTTGCCTTGTCAATTTTTGCCATTCTAACTGGTGTAAGGTGGTATCTCAATGTGGTTTATTAATATTTTTATATTGACCCAACTACCACACCAAGATACTTATATGCATGAAATGTATTTTTGCCTTACTGATAAAATAATAAAGAAGACCTTGAATATGTAATAAAATAAGGTCTTTCCACAAGTTACACACACAGAGAGATTAAATAGAGTTAAATGGTCGGGTAGAGACAACAAAATGCAATTAGTCTACATCTGACAAGTGTCCATGTCCTGTCTTAGATCATTCAATGCCTTGGTGTTCTTGTTAGAAGGAGAGTCGATATAAAACTCAGCATTAATCAAACTAATATGAAACTGATTAAACACAATACAACTGTAGGAAATCAGCCTGATTAGGGGAATTCTAATCTATTATTGATTTACCATCACCTACCAGAATTAGTTTCTTTGTCATCATTTGATGTAGATTCTCAGTTAAGCACTTGAGAAGAATTTGTTCTGCCTTTGCTATCATGCAGATCTTCCAGGATTTGAGGTGTGGGATCTTGACTTGCTGATAGCCTAATAGGATACAAACAGAGGACAAACTTTTGAGTTTGAAGTCCTATATCAATGTTATATATCAATTGAAAAAGAGAAATGTAAAATTAGAACATGTAGCATCATTTTATCAAATCTGCAAATTGTGATGTAGTCACACCATAAATAAGACAAGGTCTTCAGTATTCCCAGGACTGCTTAATTTTGCCATATTTCAGGAAGGACAACCTTAGCCTTTTCATTGGCTTAGCCTTTTCATTGCATTTGGAATGAAATACTTATTTTATAATTTAGTTCAAAATATTTTCTAATTTCCATTGTGATTTCTTCTTAGACCTATAGGCTTATCAAAAATATATTGCTTAATTTACAAATGTTTGGGGGATTTTCTAGTTATTCTGATATTCTTAATTTAATTCTACTGTGGTCAGAAAGCATACTCTGGGACTTCAACCCTTTGAAATTTGCTGAAATTTGTTTTATGGCTTAGTATGGCTATTTTAATGAATATTCCGTGAGCCTTTGAAAAGAACATGCATTCTACAGTTTTTGGCTATAGTGTTATATAAATGTCAATTAAGTTTTTAATCACGTTACACAAACCATCTCTCTCTATATATATCCTTACTAATTTTTATTTGCATGTTCAATTTCATTTGAGAATGGTATATTAACATCTCCTATGATTACGGATTTGTCTCTTTTTCCTTTCAGTTTGGAAATTTTTGCCTTATATATTTTGATGGTATGTAATTACATGAGCATAGATTTTTATTTTCCTGGTGAGTGGATCCTTTTATCATTATGAAGTGTCACTCTTTTTATCTACTAATACTTCTTGCATTAAATTCTGCTTCATCTGATAATAGGTATAACTTTACCAACTTTCTTTTGATTAGTATTTTGATGATGTATCTTTTTCCATACCTTTATTTTCAACCTTTCTGTGTCCTTACTATCTTATAATTGAAGTATTTAACCCATTTATATTTAATGTTATTACTGAATTATTTGAATTTAAATATGCTATCTTAATATTTGTTTCCCTTTTGTCCATCTATTTTCTGTTCCCTTATTAATCCCTTCTTACCTCTTTTAAAATTTTGATCAATGACAATTTTTAGATTATTCCATTTGTTCTTTTTATTACCTTGTTAAGTAGGCCTCTGTTATAATTGTTTTAGTGGCTACTCAAGGGTTTTGCATGCATCTTTCACTTAATTATGGTCTACTTCATTAGTATTTTAATATCTCCTGAGATAATGCAAGTAGCTTACAAAAACTTAATGTCATTTACAATTCCTTCAGCCTTTTGTATTATTGTTATGCATTTTGATTCTACATATATTTTTTAATTTTATTATGTTATGTTAGTCACCATACAATACATCATTAGTTTTTGATATAGTGATCCACGACCCATTGTTTTCATATAACACCCAGTGCTCCGTGCAATACATGCCCTCCTTAGTACCCATCACCAAGCTAACCCATCCCCCCACCCCCTCCCCTCTAAAACCCTGTTTGTTTCTCAGAGTCCATAACCCATAAGACATTATTGTTGTTTTAAATAGGCCAATATTTATTTAGATTTACCCAATATTTGCTTTTTCTGGTGATCTTCGTTCCTTCCTACATTATCATGCTTCTGTCCATGATCATATTCTTACTGCCTGTAGAATTTCTGTTAGTATTTCTTTGAGTTCAGAGCTCCTGGCTGTGTATTTTCTCATTTTTAATTTGGACTCACTTCTCTGTGGTCCCCTCGTTCTTCAATATTGCCTTTCAAGACTCAGTCACCTTGGTGGCTCTTTGCCTGGTGAGACTGCCTCCAATCCCAGGACATTTTGTACTAGTCCACATCTATTCCCCGCCCCCAAAATTGGCAAATGCCTTAAGTGGAAAGAGCAGAGGCCAGTGTGAAAATTGCCTCAATGGACTTCCCTTATCCCTGGGATCTTGTATCCCTCTGGTTGACACAATGCCTTTAAAGACTTGGCAGGAGAGATAGATAGATAGATAGATAGATAGATAGATAGATAGATAGATAGATAGATGATAGATAGATGTAGATAAATAGATAGGAAGAAAGAAATAATATATATATCTTTATTATATATTATTTTGTATCTTTAATATATATCTGTATTGTATTTATTTATATGACATATAAATGTGCATATATGTATATATACATATATATATATATAGTTGTTCTTAGCATATTAATGTGAACAGTATGAAACAAACTACTCCATCCTTACTAGAGGTAAGGTGGAACTTCTCTCTCTAAGAGTAGGGAAAAGGATTTTATAACATTGAACTTACCATCACAAAGACCTTCTCAAATGTCAGGTTATGTGGATTCCCAAAACTCTTTAGTACACACACAAGTCAGAAACCACTATTTCTTGTTATATGTTTAAGGGTGTGTGATGGGAGCCAAGTTTAGCCATAAACTGCCAGATGATACTGAGATATCAATGATTACTACTCAAAAAACAGTATAAAAAAACAACAACATAATCCACAGGGGAAAACAAACACAATCAGTTGATGAAGAGATTGCTACTTTTACTGCAGGGACTGCAAGAGTTCGACAATACAACCATTATATTTATGCCTCACGACTTGTCCTCACTGAAGGCCTTTTTTGAGAATCTTTAAGAATAAGTCTACTTCCATTTTTTATGTCTGTAAATATAAAATATCAGAGCTTTGTCTCATATTTCTCTTCAAGACTGACAGGAGAACATTGAATGCTAATGCTCTGAACATCTGCCAGAAACTGGGCTAAATCAACCCAAAGACTCACCCATCCAAGTTGATTAAGTCACCTGGCTAACTCTGTGGACTACCAAATCTAAGTGAGCATGCAAGAGGAAAAAAGTTGAGAAAAATCAAGATTATAGTTGAGAAAGCAGGATATACCCCGGTTATTATCATGAGTTCTTTGCCCCTAGAATGTCTTTTATGGACATTGTTATTACAAAACCCAAGTGTTACACTTACAGGCCATGCTACCCAAAACAGAGCTTGTTATGGCCGGAAATCTATCCCAATGTTGAAAAGATTCAAGGAAACTATAGCACATGCCTGAATAACCCACTATGGAACATAACCATGAAGCCATGGACAAAAATTCATAATCATTATGAAGGATTATTCTAAGACAAATGAAAAAGGAATGATTGTGGAGGATTCCATCTTAAAATGTCCCAAAGTATATCTTGTTTCATCTCAACAATCAAGGCTCTGGATTATTATTTGCAACACATGAATGCTAAAGAATATTATTTCCCACCATGGACCTAACATGTATTCAAGTTGTACATCAGAAACATGTGGATGGAAATCATTACCATTAAGCAAATAGTCATGTTGCAAAGATTGTCTTGATGGAGCTGGTCCAAGGAGACTGACCATTAACAAGTTCCAGCTTTCTCTCAGAGTGTGATTCTATCCCATGTTCACCAGCAGGATTTGGTTCTGCTAAAAATACTCATGGAGCTGCATTGTCTTAATTTGTCTTAGCCATTTCCCACAATACTTTCATATAGGTTAATCAGAGAGTCAGTAGTATGCAGCTGCATGGGATGCAGGTGTGCACTGCTGAGGTTTTTACCCCTTTTGAGTTCTTGTTAGTTTTTTGTTCCTCTAGTAAAATGTTGCAGTGATGTGGGCAGGGGGCAAGGGGGTGGTTGGAGAAGAGAGGAACTCATGGAGGAAGTCATTCTGAGTAGGTTTTTGCCCCATTAAAAGACTGTGACTGATGTCTCTGAGTCTCTAAGTCCTCACACTGAGGAGAACTGCTTAAGTAAGAAATAAGTCAGGAAATGTGGGGGTTGTGAAAGTTTCATAGGTCATCCATTAACATTTCAAATATAAATCTACAAAATGAATTCCCTATTTCTCTTTCCCTAGTAAGTGAAACTTCCTCAACCCAGACTCAAACTAAAAATTTACAGATTATCCTGAATTAAGCTTTTCCACCCCCCTATGCATTAGCAAGCCTCATTATCTTTATCTCAAAGATCTGTCTCAAATCCTATCTCTCTTCACCAGTTCTACTGCCCACATGCTGGTCATAAGATCATAAGGTCATAATGTAAAACCAGGGGCACCTGGGTGGTGCAGTCAGTTGGGCAGCCAACTCTTGATTTTGACTCAGGTCATGATCTCAAGGTTGTGAGATTGAGCCCCATGTTGACTCCGTACTCATTGTGGAGTCTGCTTGTCCCTCTTCCTCTCCTGCCTTGCTCCTCCCACTCCCTCCCCTTCACTGTGAGTGTGCTCTCGTTCATGCACACACTCTCTCTCTCTCTCTCAAATAAATAAATAAATACATAAATAAAATCTTTAAAAATGTAAAAACATTCTTAGCTCATGGTGGGCTGGATTTGGCCTGGGCAGGAGCTGCCTACCCCTATTGTAGAGTAACATATCTCAGCCCAGGAGAGAATGGATCCTTTATCCTAGATGATACCCATTCTCTCTGGCTCCACTCCACACCCAAGAACCTTAAATCTCACTCATTTGTCCTCTGCAGAGGTGCTGTCACATTAGACTGTGAAGTTAGTTCACTTTTACATTTCATCTATGAAGTGTCTTATTTAATAAAAGTCATCCTAGGTATGATGAAAGTTATAGGACTTACTTAGAAAAGGACAGAGGGGAAGAATTCCTTCTGACAAACACAGACTCAGCCACAAATGCCAATTATATTATCAGTGAGTGATGGTGGTTTGGATTGTACTTAATGACATCAGTCAAAAGAGAGTATAAATGTTGCCTGTTAACATGGCTTTCATGGAAAATACAGAAAATGCCCCCAAACTCCTTGCTAACATCACTGACTGCATGTTTGCAATGAAAGGAAATACTTGGGTTTGTGTGTAAGTAACTGCCTCAAGAAATCTGCCACATTCCTTGGATCAGTTGGAATTCTAGTGGCCCATTCCTTGGACAGGCCTGGTTTGTTTGCTCACTTAGCATTCAGCCAAGCATTCTCTTCAAATCCAAGGGCTTTCTCTGCTACTGACACTGTTTGTTTGTATCAGAAGGGTGGACAGTCTTCTGGTAACACAAAGTTTTTTCTGGGTTGAGAATAAACAGATGCAGGTCTATGGTTTTTCTGACTTGGATGAGGGCAGTAGGTCTAAACTAAGGTAATAATGCTTTTTGCTCTTTTTCCTTTCTTGACTGGAGAGCCCTCAGAGGAAAAGAGTGATCCATGAAGGTTTTCTGAAAACCAAGAGAAGGCTAAAGGATTTACATCAGTTAGTTGCCACACTGGTGACTTTTGGCTGGAACCACCACATATGAAGGGCTATGGGTGGATCACCAGACCTATACTCCAGACCCCTCCCTCGGGATACAAGGCCCTGAGGACCACTAACTCATATTGCTCTTGCAGTCTTGTCACACATGATACTACCTCAAGAGAGTTACTAATGCTGGCACAATGTTTCCTATTGTGGTATCTATGGTCATCAAGACTTTTTGGTTGCAAGTGATGGAACCCAACTCAAATTGACTGAACAAAAATAAATACACACACACAAAAATAAATACCATTAGCTCAAAAGTCTGAAAAAACTATGTTGATCTTTAGACATGATTGCATCCGTTATTGAAGAAGCAAACATCATCTTTCCTTTCCTTTGTCTTATCTCTGCTTTCATCTGTGTTGGCTTCATCCTCTGACAGGCTTTCTCTATGTGTAGAAAAAGCTGGACCCTGGCATTTCCAGACTCATAGGGTCCTTGCAACTCGCAGTCTCAAAAGGAAAGAGCTTCTCTCCCAGCATCTATTTCTGTCTCTGTGAAAAGACCTCACTTGTCCCTGCTTTTCAGTCAAATGTTCACCCTTGGACTTATCAGTGAGTCCAGAGGGATGGAATGCTCTGATTAGCTAGCATAGGCCAGATGTTTGCCTGTTCAGTGTTACTAGAATCATGTGGAATGAGCAGGAGGAGGTTTTGATAATGAAAGAATGTTTTGTGGGACAGACACAAAACAAAAAGCTGTGCACTACACTAGTAAATTACTCATTTGCATTTAGCAAGAACATCGTTTTCATAAAGAGTAAGAAAATCAGAAGCTACCTGGCGAATCATCAGTTGTCTCTAGATATTTCTTTATTCTTTCTCCATTCCCTGGTTGTCTTCCTTTCCTTTCACTGAGTTATGAGCTGAAGAAATACAAATGAAAGAGGCGCTTTCTTGCTCTCATTACTCTCATGCTCTAGTTCAGGAGGGCAGCACATCAACAGCAACATGCAAGTAATTGCGCTGGGCTGTGGTTTGTGCTCAAGGTGCTGGTGGTCCACTCACTGTGGGTCAAAGACGACATCCTCTGCTATCGTGAGGATTTAGATAATGCAAAGACTTTGATGCCAGTACTAACATCACTGCTTTACAGAAGCCTGCCTTAATTCTGATGAAAGGAGCATCATTTTCAGCACAACCCACGGGTTCTCTAAATACTCACAATGTAAAGCTAGCAAATATATGGCTTGCAGAGGAAGCCTCATACCATGGCAAGAACAAAGCAAGAAAGTAATACATTTTTAATTAACATTTAATGGAAAATTAGTCAGTAGATTCCACAGCTGGGAAGAAGGTATTAGAACACACATACAAAAATCATTTTTTAAGGTTCCCTTTAAAAATAGCCAAAACTTACCCAAAGCAATGTTAAAATGGGAAGACAGATGACTTTTCAAGAAGAGAAACTATAATCTCTAGGAAAAAAAAAGGATAAAATCATCAGGATTTCACTCCTTTGGTTCTTTCCTTACCTTCTTTAGGCCTTTCAGTGGTTTTTCAAAAGATGAGGCTATGTGTGCTCAAAGTAGAAGCCTGAGGGTTTTGGAACCCCAAACTCCCATGGTTAAACCAGGTGTTTGGATGAATGGGGCCCATGGTCCTTTCCAGCATGGACATGCGGTAATCCTGTGCCCAACTATCTGATCTATATTCTGAGCTTATATTGAATGTGGTATAAGCAACCGCTAAGAACAACCAAGCGCTGCTATTAAGGGAAGAAGGACAAGTCTTCCCCTTGATGAGACATCTCATCAACCAGGAAGTGGTTAGTCAGACTGGATATGAGAGCATCTGTACCTCAGCATCCCTGGAGTGTCCATGAGGTCCCCCAAAAATCCATGCCTTGCATAGGAAGTCAAGAAGATACTGTGCTGATAAAAATTTGGACTACCAGTGAGAGTTCTGTCCCCATATTTGGGGAAGAAGTGCATATTTCAGATCCTGGCTATTGCCCCCAGCCCAGCTACATAAAGTTTTATTTACAGAAGGATAAAGGAATTAATATTTTTGAAATTTTGAGGAAAGCTGAATCCAAACCACCTTAGATATTGTTTCTTTTACACCAACCCTCTGAGACTACACTGTAAAATGGAAATAATAGTGGAATTTTTTAATAGTAGGCCCATAGGGTTAGTTAAATTTAAATGGCATAACACATGTAAAATGGTAAGTGCTTATTAGAGGATAGCCATCAACCATTCATCCATTCAACGGATGTTTATTGAGTTATCTACCATGTGCTGGGGCTATTCTTATTGCTAGGGAAATAGCAGCAAATACCATCAATGGAACTTATGTTCTCTGTGTAGGAGATAAACTAAACAAATAGTATAGCAGATGGTGATAAGAGCTAAAGAGAAAATAAAAAGAAAGGAGGAGAATTATGGAGTGTCCATGGAAAAAGAAGCAACTGCAGATAGAGCATTCATGGAAGGGTAGACACATCTCTAGTTATTTGCAAGGCTTGGGGGAAAGGTACAAGTAAAGGACAGCTGCTATATGTCTAAACACTTGATTAACTGTGAAATCAATCATAAACTTGTCTTCCCATCTTGACCGCATACCTTCATTACATCTTGGAAGGCCATGCTCAGATTTGGAGTTTTCAAATCCTCAGAGCACTGTACTAGAATGTGAAGTGCTTTGCCTCTAGCCAGTGTCCCTCCCCACTCCCACCTGCTCCCTTCCCACCTAAAACGAGGTCCTGTGCCGTGAAGGCTCTCAAACACATGTGTGTGGATGCTCCAGCCCACAAACCCAAGTTTTATGCACACACCCCATAAACAGCTGCTTCTCAGCCCTCCTCTCAGACTTAGGAATGTGCCCACTGGCCTTACGGTCTTAGAAGTAGGGTTGGGTCACTGGAACAGGGAACTCTGGTTACTCAGAATGCTCTGTAGGAGTGGGGACAGGGAGTGGGCTCTCGGTAGACACCTCACTTTAGCCCTGCATACTCCTTGCCCCTCTGGAAAGGGATGAATGAGAGCCGTGCCCTCTAAAGAGGGAGTTCTGGGACAGTTGCCCTTCTTGCCTGGGTCAAAGGAAAGAACCAGTGAAGGACCCACTGATGTGGTAATTTTGAGCAAAGACCAAAGGAGTTGAGAGAGCAATCCATGGAAGGTATTTGAAGAAAGACTATTGTGGACAGACAGCAGAAGTGGAGAGTGCAAAGCCCTGAAGTAGGAACATGCACGATGTGTTCCAGGAGCATCAAGGAGATGAGAGAGGCTGGAGGGGTACACGTGAGGGGAGTGGTGATTTCAGAGAGAGGTCTGGAAACCAGATCCTGAAAAGTCTTGTAGGTCATTATAATGAGTTAGACTTTCATTTGAACAAGATGGGAAGCCATTGTCAAGTTTTGAATAGAGAGGTGGTAGGATCTAACTTATGTTTTATTTTTTTTATTTAAATTCAACTGAATCTAAATTAAAAAAATAATTTAAAAATTCAATTAGCCAACGTATAGTACATCATTAGTTTCAGATGTACTGTTCAGTAATTCATCGGTTCTGTATAACACCCAGTACTCATCACATCATGTGGCCTCCTCGATGCCCATCACCCAAATACCCCATCTCTCCACCCACCTCCCCTCCAGCAACCCTCAGTTTGTTTCCCAGAGTTAAGAGTCTCTCATGGTTTGTCTCTCTCTCTGATTTCTTCCCATTCAGTTTTCCCTCCCTTCCCTTATGATCCTCTGCATTGTTTCTTATATTCCACATATAAGTGAAACCATATGATAATTGTTTTTCTCCAATTGACTTATTTCACTTAGCATAATACCCTCCAGTTCCATCCACGTCGATGTAAATGTTGGGTATTCATCCTTTCTGATGGCTGCATTCTAATGTGTGTGTGTGTGTGTGTGTGTGTGTGTGTGTGTGTGTGTGTGTGTGTGTATCTCACATCTACTTTATCCATTCATCTGTCAAAGGACATCTGGGCTCTTTCATAGAATAGAAATCTATTTTATTTCATATTTTATATCATAGCAGCAATGTCTGCTATGAACATTGGGGTGCCGGTGCCCCTTCATTTGCTGCTATGAACATTGGGGTGCCGGTGCCCCTTCATTTCACTATATCCGTATCTTTGATGTAAATACCTAGTAGTGCAATTGCTGGGTCATAGGGTAGCTCCATTTTTAACTTCTTGAGGAACGTCCATACTGTTTTCCAGAGTGGCTGTACCAGCTTGCATTCCCACCAACAGTGTAAGGGGTTCCCCTTTCTCCACATCCTCGCCAACATTTGTTGTTTCCTGTCTTGTTAATTTTGGCCATTCTGACTGGTGTGAGGTGGTATCTCATTGTGGTTTTGATTTGGATTTCCCTGATGCCAAGTGATGTGTCTGTTGGCCATTTGGATGTCTTCTTTGGAGAAATGTCTGTTCGTGTCCTCTGGATCTAACTTATGTTTTAAAAGAATCATACTGGCTGGTGCTGGAAACAGACTGCAAGGGGCAAAGAGAGTGGCAGGGAGACTGGCCAGAAGACTAATGCAGTCATCCAGGCAAATGGCAATCGCTTTAACCAAAGTGGTGGCAGTGAAGAAAGTGAGAGGAGGTTTTGTTTTTAAATCTCATTTAAAGGTAGAGTTAACAGGATTTGCCAGTGAGTTGGAGGGGAGAGAGAGAAGAGTCAAGGATGACTCCAGGGGTTTTTGGCTTGAGTAACTGGAGAGATGAAGTCAAAAGTTTTATTTACTTTGTTTATCTGTAACATAGGAGTGAACATAATTAGAAACCATATTACTGGCAGCAGCCAATAAAAGGCCTCTGGATGATTTAAAGTACAAGAAAAGCAAAAGGTTTTAAATAAGAAGGGAGATAAGTTTGTATTGTTCTGTCTATGCAAGCAAGAACTGCATACATGTGTATATTTTTTGTACACTAGTATTCACAGCTGGACAGAACTTGTTTGCAAAATCGTAAATATCTTTTGTTTGAACTTCACTGTATGCCTTTAATCAAAAGGGCAGTCCCTGAAATTACTGTGGTACCGTAGAATGAGCGCTTGGTCCTGTCGTCAGTCCTGGGTGCGGCCCTTCTTAGCTTTGGGATCCCCAGCAAGACCTTTAATTTTTTCAAGCCTCAGTTCCCACATCTTAAAAATGTGGATGACAGTTGCCCATTTTGTCAGCTCTGAAACAGCATCCAAATCCCAGGTGTCATTAAGTACTAATGGCCTCCATTTAAGCAGAAGTTTAAACAAATATTTGGTCTCAGCGATATTATAATTTATATTCTTGTTCATTGTTCTTCCTTGCTATGAACAGTTGATGATGGGGTGTTTTTTTTTAGCTATGATTTATGTGATCAAAGAAGTAAAACCAGTTAGCTCATTTGGTTATATTCTGAAATTAATGAGGTGATCTTTTTGTGTATGTTCACAAATTATCTTCACTCTGTTTCTTGGCCACACACTTCACCTCAGCTTCACAAATGAGTGGAATTGATTGCAACATGGATCGGACAAGAGAGTGGAAATCCATCACTCCTGTTGAGAAAACAGCTCAAAAAACAAGCATGACTGCTGGTAGTAATATTGTCTTCATATTTGAAGGACACAACCTTGAATCCTTTGTGATCGTGGCAAAGAATAAATATCTACATAAGTAAATAAGTACAATATAGGAAGGACCATGTAAGACTAAGCAATTGTAAAGTTTAAAAATGTCTCATGAAGTATTTGGGCACTAAAATAGTTGAGACATTATTTTCATAGCCTTCCAGAGTTTCTACATCTTAAATTACTTGAGCTTCCAGTCCTAGCTCTCAAAATTTTTGCTTCCTCAAATGCAAACCAAGAAGTTGGATGCCTTTACTTCAAAGAGGTCTTCCAGCTTAAGAGATCAGTAATTCTATGAGTCTTCTTCCCGGAAACCGTTCCTTCTAGCTGACACAATAAATATATTCACATGTATTTTATTTAATCCTAAACTTTAGAATCCAGTTTTGGTGAACTGCAGTTATTTGAAGGAGTTCGCAAATCCTCTGGCATCTGAGAAAATTATCATCAAAACCAATGAAGGGAGTTGTCAACCCTGCGTGATTGATTTTGAAATCTATCAGCAGGGCTCTCTCTGGAGGTAAGGAACCTCATCTGCAGGCTTTGCTGTAAGAGTGAACCAGCCTGGGATGATACCTGGGGCTTGGCTACTGCTTCAGACTTAACCAAACGGGCAGTCATCATCCTTAGGACAGGGACAGGGCAGCTGGCTTCCTGTAGGCTTGCAGAAACAGTGTGTGTGTGTGTGTGTGTGTGTAATGGGGTAGAAGGATGGGGTCAGCTGGCAGAGACATGAGGGAGAAATAGGAGGGGGAAAGACAATCACAAAACGACAACCCACCCCAAGCAAATGAAAGAATTTCTTAGAATGCAACACTGGCTGTGTGTGTGAAAATTGGCTGGCAAATCATTTCCTTCATTTGTTTGTTATATAGAAAATGATCATTTCAGTGTTGATGATGAAAGCCCAGAAGGAAATTCGGGCTCACTGGTTAGTTCTGCATATGGCTTTTGTGTAGAATAAAGCTTCGTACATGGGGTTCTAAATCTCTGGCCCACAGACCTGAACGGGTAGATTTGAGACTGGTCATTACATAATTTTTGAGAGATGAAATCTCCGATGAGTTGGCCCCAGGAGCAAAGGAAGGGCAAAACTAGAGGACATTCCAAAGCCTTTGCCTAAATCTAAATCACAGTTCTCTCGGCAAATTACTGAGAAGCAATGAACTCCAAATGTTAATGAATGTGGCTTTTGTTGGAGAGATTTCTGCTAATTATCTTTCTTATTAAAATATGACAACCACCCTTTATTAAGTGCCAATATACAAGGCATTTTATACACATGATTACCCCTCCTCAAAATAATCCTGCATGATGGATATTATTCTCCCTATATTAAAGATAAGGAAACTGAGACCTAGAAAAGTTATTAGCTCAAAGTCAAATAGCAAGTTAACAGAGGAGCTGTGGTCTAATTCCAGGTCTTGCCAGTAGCAAGTCCTATGAAGGTTGTGTCCTTCAAATATGAAAACAATATTACTATCAGCAAGGACTCTTGTTTTTCCATACCCTAGCTTGCCTCTGTTTGTCTGATAACTCAGCAAATGTGCACATCAACCTAGTGGGCCTTTATATACTTCTCTCCATTCTGTCAGTCTTATTGCTGTGAGTGAGATATGAAAAACAGGAAATCATAATATACACCATTGTCTTCAGTGTATAGTTGGTTCCTTGTTCTACATTGGTTTTCTCCCTTGTTAGAATATTTATTTTGCCTTCGCAGCAAACTAACAATATAAATTTTATATTTTCTCTGGGATACATCTCTCCCAACACATTGTGAATAATGAAAATTGGCCTAAAATGTTTAACTAAGAAGCTGCAAAATAGACCTTACTCAGACAATACTTGCATTAGTGTGGATTCATGGCATCCATTTGTCCCTAGAGCTGTAGAACCTTCAAATTAGGCTAATCAGTACTATTGTATGAAATATTGGCAATTTTATTCTATGCTTTTCCATTCCTGGCATCTGTGCTTCTAAATATAATGTGATGTGAACTCTCACATTGTCCTAGTGGTTTTGTTAAAATTTTTTGTGCTAATAATTTGAAGGGGAGGAGCAACATTTACTAAGAAGTGTCCCAACTTACATGGCAGTATCTGAAGCTTACATCTAATGTAGTAATGGCTTAGATGCTGGTCCTGAAGTATCAATCATTCCAAAATTTGAGCTTCCCAGTTTTCTGCATAGCATTATATCATGTGTAAATATTTTCCAATGTACCATTTGTTTTCTTGAGGTACAGAGGGATACAGTTATTTACAGAATAAATCTCACCTGGATGAAACAATAAACAATAAAAATTGCCATGCACCAGTAAATTGTTTACTAAACCTTGCATACATGAATGAGGTACTGGGAATGTGGTTTATAGTTAAAGAGAATGGATCACACAGATTAAGCCTGTAAAACTTCCCCATTATGGTGGTATCATCTAGGGCACTACTACCAAAAACTGAAAATGTTATTTTTTATCTTTGTTATTATGTTTTTGACTTTCAAAAAAAAACCACACCTTTGTATTAAAATGGGCTGAATTATAGTGTGGCAACAAACAAATTCCATTGGTATGTTCCAGTTACCGGTTGCTTTATGACAAACTGTCCCAACCTAGCGGTGTAAAATAACAATCATATTATTATGCTCACAAATTCTGCATGTTAGGAAATCTGACACAACATAATGGTGATGTCTGTGTCTGCTGCATAATATTTGGGGTCTCCGCTGGGAACGCTCAAATGGCTTGGGGGCTGAAATCATCTGGAAGCTTCTTCACTCACGTGTTGGGTGCCTGGCTGGAATAACTCAGACTCGCTTGGACTCGTAACAAGAGCACCTGCGTGTGAACTCTCTGTGCAGCTTGGGGTCTGTGGTGGCTGGATTCAGAGAGGGAGCATGCAGAGAGCCAGTGTTCCAGGAGAGTTAAAGCTGCAAGAGCAGCTTTCTAGCCTTTTCTCACCCAGTTTCCACAGTCGTGAAGCATCACTTCAGACACTCAGCTCAAAGGAGAGGAGAAATAGAGTCAAATTAGTTCACTCATTCCTTCATCCATCTAACAAATATGTATTTGATGTCTACTATGTGCAACGCATCAAGAGCTAGTTCACAGAAATGATTCAGCTACCTTCAAAAAGCATATGATTTTACTCCAGAAAACCAATTAAAATTTCAGTTGCTTTGTCATTGATTCCTGTGGGGGTGGGGGGGAGAAGGGGTAGACAGATCCTACACTGTCCCCTCCAAGGAATATGAAATAAGACTTTTTTTCCTCTAGTTACCTCCCAGGATAGTGGTTTTATCATTTTTATACACTATTATAGTCAAAACCCTTTTCCTTCAATATTCATCATCTATCTTCCCTTTTGCGGCCATACTTTCATGACAGATTATTGGGGATGCAGCTGTATTTCCAGAAAATGCAGATGGTGGCTATTAAATTGGACACTGCCATGGCAATAAACTGTGTGATAAATTAAATGGCTTTAATCCAGTTTAGAGTAATCACGCATCATTAGTCTGACAGCCCGATTCTACAGCCCAATTCCATTTGTTGTTGTTTTAAAAAGAAATTCAGATATCAAGCCTGCAAACTGTAGATAAGTCTGAACAGAAGTCTCCTATTTTCCAAAAGCAGAGCTTGTAACTACATTTCAACAATGAAAGGAACAAAAACCAGCAGGAGCTCTGTTTGTGGAGCCAGTTTGTGTTTCAGTCTTCAATTAAAAAATTGTGTTTTCTAATGGAAAACCATAGGACAATCCTCACTCCTTGGTGAGAAAGAATGAAGAGGAAGAAATGAGCTCTTTGATAGACTGAAGTAATGATATTGTGGTTTTGCCTGGGTAGCTGTCTTCCTAAGTGACTTTGAAAATCACTCTTAACCTTGGTTTATCCAATGCACCAAATCTCCCACTGGAATTTTCTAAATTATTAAGAACATAGAGCAAATTCTTATTTAAAAGCAAAGAATAAGAAATGTAAACAATGGAAATCATTGGAGGTACACACTAAAAATATCTTCAAGATGTGTTTAAGTAAACGTATAGCTGGCAAAATTAAAACTCAGGATTGATAAAGCTCTTCAGCGAGACCCCTGACTTTTGAAGTACACCCACAGTGACAAGAACCCCTACAAGAAATTGTATAAGAAACTTAATGGTCTGCTAGCCTATCCCACATAGTATCTTATGTGTATGCAGACAAAAACTGGAATTTATAGGATTATTATCATAGGTTTTAGTTTGTTACAGCTATATGGCTTTGTGAGATCTTGCAAACTAGGGCAACCAGTCAGCCCTCCGATCTCGCATACCATATTTGGCTGAGCCAAAAGGAACAAACAGAGATATTATCAAAACCACAAGCAAAACTGTCAATAGGTATTCTGATGATAACTTTACCTTTTAATGAAATCTCAGGTCTTTTAAGGTCAGTCAGATGTAAACTAAGCTGGACGATGATTATACTAAAAGGAAAGTTACTAAGCAGCACAACATTTTGAATTCCAAGAATTTTAGTTACATCATGGTAGATAAATATCACCAACTTCACTTATTTGGAGCTTTGAGGTCCGAAGCACTATTTTAGAGCCCGAAGTTGTACTTCTCAAGTTCATCTTCTGGCATTCTTCTAAAACTTCTAAAATTTACCAGTCCTTAAATATTAAAGAAACTCTGTGTGTATGTTTATTTTTTATATGTATGTCTTGCATATTTAAAATTCTACATGAATGTGTACTTCTTAAATCCCAAACATACGTGCTACCTATCATTTATCTCTTTTCCATGCTTAAGTACAAATAATGGTATTTTAAATGTGAAACTAGGGATTGCCTTGTTGGCAATATCAAATTCCGCTAAACTGTTAATTTATAGAATTTTCTCTTTTAAAATCAAGGTTTGAACTAAATGGCTTCTAAAATCTCCCCCTTCTCTGAGAGAAGGAAAGGGACTAGTATTTATTGGACACATACCATGTGCCCTGTGCTTACATACGGTGTCTTATTTAATTCGCACAGCAACCCCATCAGGTAAACATTACTGTCTTCTCTTACAAATGAAAAATCCAACTTCGTAAAAATTAAAGTTTGTCCCAATTGACATGACCAATCAGCACTGAAGCTGGACTTCCACTCCACATCTGTCCAGCATCACCCTCTGTCTCCCATCCTTGCCCCTTTACACGCTATTTTGCAGTAAGCAATGACTATCTACCCCACATAACATTGAGCCTTTCTTTTTTTTTTGTTTTTTCTCAAGTGAGGCTAGAACCAAACCTTCTACTCCCTTTACTGGCATCACAAAAAGTTTCACTAATTCTAAGCAAATAAACACAACGACAACAGCAAAAACCTATACCCTGGAAATTCAACCGAAATTGAACGGTTGGAATGTTATTAGTATGTATAAGGCAGTTGATCACACAAAGTGTGAAGTTGAAATTAAAACAATTTTCTAAATAATTAAGGTCAAAATAATTGCTATTAAGGAAAAGACAACTTGAAATATTTAAGAGAATGGGTTATAGAATTTTCCAACTTAAGTTAATGCCATATACTTAGAGAATTTAGTCAAAACACCTTTCCGAGTTAATGCCTTTAAAAATGAGTGGAAAATTAAACCTATGATTTATTCTCTGTTGTTTATTTATCTGTGTTGTAAACATAAATGTATTTTACATATTTTTCTCATGAGGTTTTATTTTTTAGTATCATGTTTTTATTTGTTTTTTTTTTTAAGTTTTTATTTTAATTTCAGTTAGTTAACGTACAGTGTTACATTAGTTTCAGGTGTACAATATAGAGATTCATCACTTACATACATCACTTGGTGCTCATCACGACAAGTGCCCTCCTTAATCCCCATCATTTATTTCACCATAGGTAACCATCTGTTTGTTCTCTGGTAACCTCCCCTCTGGTAATCATCAGTTTGTTCTCTATAATTAAGAATCTGTTCCTTGGTTTGTTTCTCTCTCTCTCCTTTTTTTCTCCCCTTTGCTTGTTTGTTTTGTTTCTTAAACTCTACATATGAGCAAAATCATATGGTATTTGTTTTTCTCTGACTGACTTATTTGACTAAGCATAATACTCTCTAGTTCCATCCACATGGTTGCAAATAGCAAGATTTCATTTTTTATGGCGAATATTCCATTGTTTATATATACTACAACTTCTTTATTCATTCATCAGTAAAATGATAATTTAGCTATTATAGATATTTTCCTATTATAGATAATGTGGCTATAAATATCAGGGTGCATGTATCCCTTTGAATTAGTATTTTTGTAATCTTTGGGTAAATACCTAGTAGTGCCATTGTGGATCATAGGGTAGTTCTATTTTTAACTTTATGAGGAAACTCCGTACTATTTTCCAGATTGGCTGCACCAGTTTGCATTCCCACCAGCAGTGCAAGAGTGTTCCCCTTCTCCACATTCCCGCCAAGACCTGTTGTTTGTTGTGTTGTGGATTTTAGTCATTCTGACAGGTGTGAGGTGATATCTCATTATCTCATTGTAGTTTTTATTTGCATTTCCCTGATAATGAGTGATGTTGAGCATCTTTTCATGTGTCTGTTAGGCATCTATATATCTTCTTTGGAAAAGTGTCTATTCACATCTTCTGCCCATTTTTTAATTGGATTATTCATTTTTTGGTGTTGAGTTTTATAAGTTCTTTATATATTTTGGATACTAACCATTTATCAGATATAAAATTTGCAAATATCTTCTCCCATTCTGTAGGTTGTCTTTTAGTTTTGTTGATGGTTTCCCTTGCTGTGCAGAGGCTTTTTATCTTAATGAAGTCCCAATGATTTATTTTTGCTTTTGTTTCCATTGCTTCAGGAGACATATCTAGAAAGAAGCTGCTGCAGCTGATGTCAAAAAGGTTACTGCCTGTGTTCTCCTCTAGGATTTTTATGGTTTCAGATCTCACACTTAGGTCTTTCATCCATTTTGAATTTATTTTTGTGTTTGGTGTAAGCAAGTGGCCCAGTTTCATTTTGCATGTTGCTGTCCAGTTTTCCCAACACCATTTGTTGAAGAGACTGTCTTTTTTTCCCATTGCATATCCTTTCCCACTTTGTGAAAGATTAATTGACGATATAGTTGTAGGTACATTTTTGGGTTTTCTATTGTTCTATTGATCGATGTGTCTATTTTTGTGCCAGTACCATACTGTCTTGATAACTACAGCTTTGTAATATAACTTGAGGCCCGGACCTGTGATGCCTCCAGCTTTGCTTTGCTTTTTCAAAATTACTTTGGCTATTTGGGGTCTTTTGTGGTTCCATACAAATGTTAGGATTGTTTGTTCTGGTTACGTGAAAAATGCTGTTGATATTTTGATAGGAATTTACATTAAATGTCTAGATTGTTTTGGGTAATATAGACATTTTAACAATATTTGTCAATCCAATCCATGAGCATGGAATGTCTTTCCGTTTCTTTGTGTCTTCTTCAGTTTCTTTCACCAGTGTTTTATAGATTCAGAGTACAGGTCTTTCACCTCTTTGGTTAGGTTTATTCCTAGGTATCTTATTATTTGTGGTGCAATTGTAAATGGGATCAATTCCTTAATTTCTCTTTCTGCTGCTTCATTATTGGCATATAGAAATGCCACAGATTTCTGTATGTTGATTTTGTATACTGCAACTTTACTGAATTCGTGTGTCAACTCTAGCAGTTTTTTGGTGGAGTCTTTCGGGTTTTCTATATAGAGTACCAAATAATCTGCAAGGACTGGAAGTTTTCCTTCTTCCTTGCCAATTTGGATGTCTTTTATTTCTTTTTTCTTTAATTTAATTTTATTTTATTGTGTTATGTTAGTCACCATACAATACATCATTAGTTTTTGATGTAGTGATCCATGATTCATTGTTTTTGTATAACTTTTATTTCTCTTTGTTTTCTGACTGCTGTGGCTAGAACTTCCAGTACTATGTTAAATAACAGTGGTGAGAGTGGATATTCCTGTCATGTTCCTGACCAGAGAGGAAAAGCTCTCAGTTTTCCCCCATTGAGGATGATATTAGCTATGGGTTGTTCATGCATGGACTTTATTATGTTGAGGTCTGTTCCCTCGAAACCAACTTTGTTGAGGGCTTTTATCATGAATGGATGTTGTACTTTGTCAAATGCTTTTCCTGCATCTATTGAAATGATCATATGGTTCTTATCCTTTCTTTTATTAATGTGGTGTATCATGTTGATCATCTGTGAATTTTGAACCACCCTTGCAACCCAGGAGTAAATCCCACTTGATCATGGTGAATGATTCTTTCAGTGTATTGGTGGATTTGGTTTGCCAGTACTTTATTGAGAATTTTTGCATCCATGTTCATCAGGAATATTGGCCTGTAGTTCTCTTTCTTAGTGGAGACTTTATCTGGTTTTGGTATCAGGGTAATTCTGGCCTCGTAGAATGAATTTGGAAGTTTTCCTTCCTTTTCTGTTTTTTGGAATAGGTTGAGAAGAATAGGAATCAACTCTTTAAATGTTTGGTAGAACTTGCCTATGAATCCATCCGGCCCTGAACTTTTGTTTGTTGGGAGTTTTTGATCACTAATTCAACTTCTTTTTTGGTTGTCTGTCCAAGTTTTCTATTTCTTCCCTTTTCAGTTTTGGTTGTTTATATGTTTCCATAAATTTATCCATTTCTTCCAGATTGTCCAATCTGTTGGCATATAGTTTTTCATAATAGTCTCTTATAATTGTATTTCTGTGGTGTTGGTTGTTACTTCTCTCTCATTTTTTGATTTTATTTATTTGGGTCCTTTCTTTTTTCTTTTTGGTAAGTCTGGCTGGAGGTTTATCAGATTTTTACAATTTTTTTCAAAGAACGAGCTCCTGGTTTCATTGATCTGTTCTATTGCTTTTGTAGTTTCTACATCATTTATTTCTGCTCTAATCTTAATTATTTCCTCCCTTCTGCTGGCTTTATACTTCATTTGTTGTTCTTTTTCTAGCTCCAGTAGGTGTAAGTTTAGGTTGTTTTTTTGACATTTTTTTCTTGCTTCTTGAGGAAGACCTGTATTGCTATATACTTCCCCCTTAGGATTGCTTTTGCTGCATCCCAAAGATTTTGGACTGTTGTTTCATATTCATTTGTTCCCATATATTTTTTTATTTCTTCTTTGATTTCCTGGTTGACCCCTTCATTGTTTAGTAGCATATTATTTAACTTAAATGTATTTGTGGTCTTTCCAAATTTTTTCTTGTGGTTGACTTCTAGCTTCATAGCACTGTGGTCAGAAAAGGCCCACCCATGGTATAATTTCAGTCTTTTTGTATTTGTTGAGGCCTGTTTTGTGACCTGATATGTGATCTATTTTGGAGACTGTTCCATGTGCACTTGAAAAGAATGTGTATTCTGTTGGTTTTAGGATGGAATGTTCTGACTGTATCTGTTAAGTCCGTCTGGTCCAGTGTGTCATTCAAAGCCATTGTTTCTTTGTTGATTTTCTGTTTAGGTAATCTGTCCATTGATGTAAGTGGGGTGTTAAAGTCCCCAACTATTATAGTATTATTCTCAACTAGTTCCTTTATGTTTGCTATTAATTATTTTACATATTTGGGTGCTTCCATGTTGGGTGCATAAATATTTACAATTGTTATATCTTCTTGTTGGATTGTCCCATTTATGTTTATATAATGCCCTTCTTTGTGTCTTTTTACAGTATTTGTTTTAAAGTCTAGTTTGTCCAATATAAGTCCTGATACTCCAGCTTTCTTTTGACATCCATTCGTGTGATGTTTCTACACCCCCACTTTCAATCTGCACATGTCTTTAGGTCTAAAATAAGTCCTTGTAAGCAGCATATAAATGGGTCTTGCTTTTTTATCCATTCTGACAAACTATGTCTTTTCATGGGAGCATTTAATCCATTTACATTCAAAGTAATTATTGATAGATATGCATTTATTGCCATTTTATTATCATTTTATTGTTTTATCATGTTTTCTGGAGATCTTCTGTTAACCTTTCTTGTCTTTGTCACTTTTGGTCTCTCCTTTGCATTCAAAGAGTCCCCTTTAATATTTCTTGCAGGGATGGCTTAGTGGTCATAAACTCCTTTAGTTTTTGTTTGTCTGGGAAACTCTTTATCTCTCCTTCTATTCTGAATGACACCCTTGCTGGATAGAGTATTCTTGGCTACAGATTTTTCCCATTTAGCACTTTGAATATATCATGCCCCTCCCTTCTGACTTGCCAAGTCTCTGTTGAGAAATCTCCAGTTAGCTTTGTGGATCTTCCTGTGTGAGTTAAGGACTTTCGTCTTGCTTCTTTAAAGATTTTTTCTTTGTCCCTGTGTTTTGCAAATTTAATTACTATATGTCCTTGTATTGGCCTGCTTTTGTTGATTTTGATGGAAGTTCTCTTTGCCTCCTGGATCTAGATGTCTGTTTCCTTCCCCAGATCAGGGAAGTTTTCAGCTGTTATTTCTTCAGTAGATTTTCTGCCCCTTTCCTCTCTCTTCTTCTGGGACTCCTATAATGCAAATGTTATTGTTTGATGGAGTCACTGAGTTCCCTAAGTCTATTCTTTTGTTCCATAATTCTTTCTCTTTTTGTTCAGCTTCATTATTTTCCATTATTTTGTCTTTTAGATAACTAATTCATTCCTCCACTTCTTCTAGGCTTCTGTTCATTGCCTCAAGTCTGTTTCCAGTCTCATTTATTTCACTCTTTGTCTCTGATTCCTTTTTAACTCTTTTATCTCTGTGGTAAGGGTCTCACTGATGTCTTCTTTTCTCAAGCCCAGTGAGTATCCTTATGATTTTTGCTTTAAATTCTTCATCAGGCATGTTACCTATATCAGTTTCACTTAGATATCTGGCCATGACCTTATCTTGTTCTTCCATTTGGGATAAATTCCTCTGTGTTGGCATTTTGTTTAAGTCTCTGCCTTCTTCTGTATGTTAGAAAAGCCATGTCTTCTGCTCCTGAGAGCAATGGCTTTATGAAGAAAAGGTCATGTAGTGTCCAGGGCCTGTTGCTTCAGAAATTGTCTCCAGTGTGTGCTGCATGTACTCTGCTGTTGTGTTTTGACTGCTCTATCCTTCAGGCCAGTCACCTGCAGAGGTTCTCCTTGCCTGCTCTGGGCAGTGTTTGGTTGCTGGCCTGAATGTGGCAAGTTTTATCCAGGTATGCTCTGGTCTGCTTACGAAATGAGACCTGACACCAACTCCACCAGAACTGAGGCCCTTTCCTCTAGTTGGGAAACGTGTCATGGGCAGGGGTTTGTGCTGGTCTTCTGGGGGAGGGGACTGCCGCACTGGGACTGAGGCAAGCATGACTAAAAAGGGCAGTCTTGCTAGACTGCATGGGGTGGGGGCCTGGGGGCCTTGGTGTAAACAAGTTAGGCAGCCAGTGTCACTGCTGTGCTGCTTCCCACGGGTGGCTCTGTGTTTATGCTGAGTGGTCGGGGAGGGAAATGGTTCCAGCCAGCTCCTTGTTCTCAGAGAGGCGTCTCCACCAATGCTGCCTGTCAGGGTCACACTCTGAGAAGAGCAGTCTTTCCACTGTGTGCCCCCGGCATTCCCTAGATCTCCATTTCCACACTGTTCATCCCGATTGTTTGCCTGACTTCTCTCCAGGAGCAGTGTGCAATGCCCTCTGAGCTCTATCCCAGCCAAGCTGCTGACCTTTAAAACTCCAGGCTTTAAGCCCTACTGCTTGTAAGAACTCACACAGTTCAGCCCCTCTTGTTTTCCAAGCCATTGGCTTTGGGGAAACGTTCTCCTTGTGCATTCCCCTATGTGCTCCTCTCTCTCCCTCTCTCTCTCACTTTTCCACTACCATGGCTCCTTCCCCTCCTCAGCAGCCACAGCCTATTTCTGCCCTAAACCCACATCTCTGCACTTTCTACCTTCTTTGATATGGCCTCTTCTCTCCCTTTAGTTATGGAGTTTGTTCTGTCAGTCTTCAGGTTGATTTCTGGGGTATTTAGAATGATTTGATAGTTATTTCACTGCACTAATATAAATGCATTTTTATATATAAAAAAAAGGATAAAACGAGCCTAGCATCCTCCTACTACACTACCGTTTTCCTCTCCTTCCTCTCATGAAGTTTTAAAAAGCAGTTTTCTTCCAATTCTACCACAGTAAATGCATTCACATGTCCCACTTGTGACAATTTTTTTTATCCAGTTAGCTCCATAAGAAGTGCCCATACATATTTGTCAAAACTTTGGGTTTTGTTTCTCTTTTTTGCCACACTTTATTGTCTCTTCTTTTTTTTTAGTGTAGTTGATACACAATGTTACATTACTTTCAGGTGTACAACATAGTGATTTGACAAGTTTATACGTTATGCTGTGCTCACCACAGGTGTAGTTACCTACTGTCCCCATACACCACTATTACAATATCATTGACTATATTCCTTATGTTGTGCCTTTTAGTCCCATGTCTGTTCTTTTTTTAGAGTTAAAATATGTTTGTCCAAGCATAAAACAAGCCTCTTTTTCAGGAGGTCAATAGTGCTTTGAATGACTTCTATATTCTGATTCTTCTAAATTGTTAAGTTTGCCTCTTCTGATTTGGAATTTATCCTTTATTTCTGGCCCTGATTTTTTTTTAAGATTTATTTATTTATTTTAGAGGGAGAGAGCAGAGGAGTAGGGAGGGACAGAGGGAGAGAGAGAATCCTGAAGCAGACTCCCTGCTGAGCACGAAGCCCAATGCGAGGCTTAATCCCACGACCCTGAGATCATGGCCTGAGCTGATACCAAAAGTCAGCTGCTTAACCAACTGAGCCACCCAGGCGTCCCGGCCCTGATTTCCACAAAAGCATTTTTCCCAACTAACCCTGAGTAATCATACAATCACAGCTTTTAGCTATCATGAGTCCCATTACCATTCAGCTTCAGTTAAACTCTGCTTCCCAAAACATAGATTCTAATTGTCAACATCTATTTTGAGTGAAAAATGATTGAACTATCTTCATTTCATCTCAACCAAAAAAAATCTTTTTAAAAATTTTGGTTTAATAATTCCTGAAATGGGAATGATAACAGACTCCCATGGATCTCAGAAAACATTTCATTCTTCCAGAAATGAGGAAAGAAATGAAGCAGTGATGTCACTCAGGCACAGCTGGAAGCAGTGCCACTAGAGCAAGGAGTAAATCTCAGACAAAGTGAGCAATGCAAGAACTGGCAGCAGAAAAGTGGGTCTCCTGAGAGCAAGAACAATTGTAAACCTTTCCCAGTCATGGCTGTGCTTTCTAGTTAGGTTATTATAAGAAGCTGTGAAACAAAACTATATGAAGAATCAGTGATGTATAGTGGGACAAAAGGGACTGACTTTTAATGGCTTGGCAGATGGCATAGTGTTGGAAAGAGGGGATGGCATCACTACCCTACTCTTCTCCCCAACATCCATTCCCATTCTGGGTCCCCAGAACTTTAGAGATAGGAGTAGAATGTGTGTGTGTGTGTGTGTGTGTGTGTGTGTGTGTGTGTGTGTGTGTGTGTGTGTGTGGTGAGGTGATTGGAGGTTCTTTCCTGTTCCCAGGCCTGTTGGGCGTCTCCACTTCCCCTCTTCTTTTGTTTTTCTCCAACTCCTTTCTAAAAGAATGAAAGAAGTCATGCTTCAGACAGGCTTAGGGGGACTAAATAAGGGCATGACTTAGATTTGCCCAAAAAGCCAACTTGATTGCCTGGTTAAGTAAATAGTTGTTCTGTCAGATCTGTGCTCTCAGAGAAGCTCTGAGGTTGCCTTTCATCACCCCAAGCCTGTATATCTGGAGTCTCCATCCTTTCCTGCAGAGAGAGGAATTAAATTCACATTCTTAAACCATTAACAGCATGTGTAGTGCCTTATCCTGGACATGTGTGCCTGGATTCATATTCTTAGGAGGAATTATAATGATGGCACACATATGGGCAAAGATATTGAGGTGTTCCCCAACCCTCATTTAGGAAACAATGTTGCCAACCATATATGAATACAGTGGTGCTTAAGAAAGGCCTCTGTTAAAGTGTTTCTTCTTATGAATATAAAGTCCTTTATGGGAGGAACTTAATCTTTGCTGTAATGAAACAATGTGCAGAAGGAAAGAAATAACAAAGATTAGAGTAGAAATAAATGAAATAGAAAATAGGAAAACAATAGAAAAAATTAATGAAACTAAGAATTGGTTTTTGGAAAAGATAAACAAAATTGACAAACCCATACATAGACTAATTAAGAAAAAAGAGAAGACTCAAATAAATAAAATAAGGAGACATTACAAGTGATACCACAGAAATATTAAGGACCATAAGAGACTATTATGAGCAATTATATCCCAAACTACTCAATAATCTAGAAGAAATTGATAAATTCCTAAATCCATACAATCTACCAAGACTGTATTTTCTTCTAGTTATTTTTTTATTTAAATTCAATTAGCTGGGCGCCTGGGTGGCTCAGTCGGTTAAGCATCTGCCTTTGGCTCAGGTCATGATCCCAGTGTCCTGGGATTGAGTCCCACATCGGGCTCCCTGCTCAGCGGGCAGTCTGCTTCTCCTTATTCCTCTGCCTGCTGCTGCCCCCTGCTTGTAACTCTCTCTCTGTCAAATAAATAAATAAAATCTTTTTTAAAAAAATTTAATTAGCCAACATATAGTACATCAGTTGTTTTTGATGTAGTGTTCAGTGATTCATCAGTTGCTTTTAACACCCACTGCTCATCACATCACGTGCCCTCCTTAATGCCCATCACCCAGTTACCCCATCCCCTTACCTACCTCCCCCTTCCACAACCCTCTGTTTCCCAGAGTCAAGAGTCTCTCATGGTTCATCTCTCTCTCTGATTTCTTCCCCTTCAGTTTTCCCTCCCTTCTTCTATGATCCTCTGCACTATTCCTTATAACCACATATGAGTGAAACTATAAGATAATTGTCTTTCTCTGATTGACTCATTTCACTTAGCATAATACCCTCCAGTTCCATCCATGTCAGTGTAAATGGGAGGTATTCATCCTTTCTGATGGCTGAGTAATATTCCATTGTATATATGAACCCCATTTTCTTTATCCATTCGTGTGTCAAAGGAAATCTGGGCTCCTTCCACAGTTTGGCTATTGTGGACATTGCTGCTATGAACATTGGGGTGCCTATGGCCCTTCTTTTCACTACATCTGTGTCTTTGGGGTAAATACCCAGTAGTGCAATACTGTTTTCCAGAGTGGCAGTACCAGCTCGCATTCCCACCAACAGTGTAATGTTTCTCCACATCCTCGCCAACATTTGTTGTTCCCTGTCTTGTTAATCTACCAAGACTATATTATAAAGAAATAGAAAGACTAAATACACATATAACTAGCTTGGATATTAAATCAGTAATCAAAAATTACCCCCCAAAAAGTCCAGGACTAGATGGCTTCACTGGTGAATTCTTTTTCTTTTTTAAGATTTTATTTATTTGAGAGAGAGAAAGCATAGAAGGTGAGTGAAAGGGAGAAGCAGACTCCCTGCTGAGCAGAGAGCCTGATGCAGGGCTCGATCCCAGGACCCTGAGACCATGACCTGAGCCAAAAACAGGCACTTAACCAACTGAGCCACCCAGGTACCCCTTCACTGGTGAATTCTATCAAACATTTAAAGAATTACTGCCAATTTTTCTCACACTCCTCTAAAAAATGAAAGAGAAGAGAACACTTCCAAATTTATGTTATGAGGCTAGGATTACCCTGATACCAAAGACACCACAAGAAAAACATACTACAGGCCAATATCCCTGATGAATGCAGATGTAAAAATCTTCAACAAAATACTAGCAAACCAAATCCAGTAACACATTAAAAGGATCATACACCATGACAAAGTGGATTTATTCCTGGAATGCAAAGATGGCTCAGTATATGCAAATTAGTTAATGTGATATATCACATTAACAGAATAAAAGATGAAAATCACATGATTATCTCAATACATGCAGAAAAAACATTTTGACAAAATGTATCATCCTCTCATGATAAAAACTTTCAACAAACTAGGAATAGAAAGGAAACCTCAACATAATAAAAGCTGCATATGAAAAACCCATAGCTAACATCATATTCAAAGATGAAAAGAAAAGAAAAAAAGAAATCTTTTACTCCAAGATCAGGTAAAAGGCAAGGATGCCCACTCTCACCACTTCTATTCTACATAGTACTAGAAGTTCTAGGTAGAATAGTTAGGCAAGGAAAAGTAATAAAAGGCATCTAAATTGGAAAGAAAGAAGTAGAAATGTCCCTCTTCATAGTTGACATGATCTTACATATAGGAAATCCTAAAGACTCCATAAAAGTACTGTTAGAACTAATAAATGAATTCAGTACGGTTGCAAGATACAAAATAAACATACAAAAATCAGTTGCATTTCTATACACAAACAACAAACTATCTGAAAAGGAAATTAGGAAAATAATTCCACTTACAATAGCAACAAAAAGAATAAAATACTTAGGAGTAAACTTAACCAAGGAGGTGAAAGACTTGTATACTAAAAACTACAAAACATTGATGAAAGAAATCAAAGAACTCACAAACAAATGGTAAGATCCCCCATTTTCATGGATTAGAAGATTTAATATTGTTAAAATGCCTATACTGCCAAAGGCAGTCAGCAGAGTCAATGCAATCCCCATCAAAATTCTATAACATTTTTTAGAGAAATAGCAAAAACAGTTCTACAATTCCTATGGAACCACGAAAAGACCATGAATAATGAAATCAATCTTGAGAAAGAAAAACAAAGCTGAAGGCATCACACTTCCAGATTTCAAAATACATTACAAAGGTCACAGTAATCCAAACAGTATGATACTGGCATAAAGAGGCATATTGACCAATAAACCTGAATAGAGAAACCAGAAATAAGTCCAAGTATATATGGTCAACCAGTCTTCAAGAGGGGTTCTACAAATATACAATGGGAAAAAAATTCTCTTCAACAAATAGCCCTGGGACAACTGGATATCCAGTGAAAGAACAAAATTGAACCCTTATCTTACAACAAACACAAAAATCAACTCGAAATGATTTAAAGACTTAAATGTAAGACCTGAAACTGTACAACTAGAAGAACACAAATGAAAAGCTTCATGACATTGGTCTTGTCAGTGGTTTCATGGATATGATACCAAAAGCACAGGTAACAAAAATAAAAATAAACAAGTGATACTACATCAAACTAAACACTTCTGCACAACAAAGGAATCAATAAACAGGATGACGGAGTAACCTATGGAATGGGAGAAAATATTTGAAACCATATATCTGATAAGAAATTAACACACGTACTTCATGGAGCACTGGGTGTTATACGAAAACAATGAATCATGGAACACTACAGCAAAAACTAATGATGTATTGTATGGTGACTTAAACAACATAATAAAATTAAATTAAATTAAAAAAAGAAATTAACATCCAAAAATTGGACAGAACTCCTACAACTTGACACCAAAAAAACTCCAAAACAAACAAAAAACTAATAACCCAAATTTAAAAGTGGGCTAAGGATTTCAATAGACATTTCTCCAAATGAAGACATACAAATTGCCACAAGATATGAAAAAAATGCTCATCATCATTCGTAGTCAGGGAAATGTAAATCAAAACCACAATGAGATAGCACTTCATACCTGTCAGCATGGCTATTATAAAAACACAGAAACAAAAACAAATAAAAAAAAAAAGCGTTGTGGAGGATGTAAAGAAACTGGGACCCTTGCATGCTGTTGGTGGGAATGCAAAATGGTACAGCTACTATGGAAAACAATATAAAGATTTCTCAGAAAATTAAGAATAGAATTACCATATGATTCAGCAATCCCACTTCTGGGTATATATCTAAAAGAATGGAAATCAGGATCCCGAAGAGATATTAGCACTTCCATTTTATTGCATCACTGTTCACAATAACCATGATATGCAAACAACCTAAATGTTCATTAACAGATGAATGTATAAAAAATGTAGTATAGGGGGCGGAGCAAGATGGCGGAGGAGTAGGAGACCTGGATTTCATCTGGTCTCAGGAATTCAGCTGAATAGGGATCAAACCATTCTGAACACCTACGAACTCAACAGGAGATCAAAGAAGAGAGTAGCAACAACTCTCTGAACAGAAAAGCGACCACTTACTGGAAGGTAGGACGTGTGGAGAAGTGAATCCGAGGCGATAATCGGGAGGATAGACGGCGGGGGAGGGGGCCTCCATCTGCCGCTTCTGGCAAGTGATAGAGCCGCGGAGCACAAAATCTGAACTTTTAGAAGTCAGCTCCGCTGAGGGACGTTGCTCCAGTGACTAAGCGGGGGGTGGAACCCTCGCGGGACAGTGTGGTCTCAGGACCCTCGGGGTCACAGAAAGACGGGGGGTGCCTGAGTGCGGCAGAGCTCCCAGGTATCGGAGCGGGGAAGCCGGCTGCAGAGACGGAGCCGAGGCGCAGGCTCTCAGCTCGGGGTTGCCATAAACTGTGATCCGCGGCCCAGTCGGGCCACTGCTCCTCCAGCAGGGACCCAACAAGCGGCAGATCTGGGAAGACTCCCCTTCCTCCCCCGGGAGGACTGGCGTGGGAGCGCACCACAGGGATCTGCTGGGTTTGGAGACTCCACACGAGGTCGTGTGCCAGAGATAGAAACACTCGGTCACAGGCCGGGTGAGCACAGAGTGCGGCCGGAGACCAGGGAGACGGGAGTGACTGCTTTTCTCTTGGGGCGCACTGAGGAGTGGGGCCCCGAGTTCTCAGCTCCTCCGGGTGGAGATTGGGAGGCCACCATTTTCACCCTGGTCCTCCAAAGCTGTACCGAGAGCTTGCAGGGAACAAAAGCTCCTGAGAGCAAACCAGAGCAGCTTGCTTAGCCCAGACCGACAAGGGTGAGGCAATTCCGCCTCCGGCAAAGACATTTGAGAACCACGGCAACAGGCCCCTCCCCCAGAAGATCAGCTCGAACAGCCAGCAAGCCAAGACCAAGTTTACTGATCAAGGAGAACGGGAGAACTCCAGCGCTAGGGGAATACTGCACATAGAATTCATGGCTTTTTTTTTTTTTTTACCATGATTCATTAGTTTTTCAAAGTTAATTTTTTTAACTGTTTTTTTTAATTTTTCTTTTTCCCTTTTTCAACCAACATCTTATCAATCCCTTTTTAAAAAAAAACATTTTTTATTTTTCATTTTTAGAGTCATATTTTATCCCTTTAGAGTAGTTACCCTTATTTTTGGCATATATATATAAGTTGTTCTCTCTTTAAAATTTTAAGATACACTTTCTTCTAACAGATCAAAATATACCCTAAATCACTAGTGTATGGCTTTGTTCTTGTCTCCTGCCTGATCACATTCTCTCCCTTTTTTTTTCTTTTTTTTTTAAATCTTCTTTTTTCAAACAACTTCTTATTTTATCAATTCCTTTTAAAAAATTTTTTATAATTTTCATCTTTACAGTCATCTTCCATCTCTTCATTGTATCAATCCTTATTTTGTACATATATAAGTCTTTCTTCCTTTAAAATTTTAGGAGGCACTTTTTTCTAACAGACCAAAATATGCCCAAAATCTAGTGTGTGGCACTGATCTGTGCACTAGCCTGATCATATTTGATCATATTGTTTTTTTTGTATTGTTCTGTTCTTCTTTTTATCTTTTTCTTTTTGTTTTTTTTTCTTTCTCTTTCTCTTTTCTTTCTTTCCCTTTCTTTTCCCCTGGTTTCAGGTCTTTTCTGATTTCTATAGAGTATATTTGCTGGGGACATTGTTAACCTGTTAGCATTTTGTTCTCTCATTCATCTATTCTCCTCTGGACAAAATGACAAGACGAAAAAATCACCTCAGCAAAAACAACAAGAGGTAGTACCGTCAGCAAGGGACCTACTCAATACGGACATTAGTACGATGTTGGACCTAGAGTTCAGAATCATGACTTTAAAGATACTAGCTGGGCTTGAAAAAAGCATGGAAGTTATTAGAGAAACCCTTTCTGGAGAAATGAAAGAACTAAAATCTAACCAAGTCAAAATCAAAAAGGCTATTAATGAGGTGCAATCAAAAATGGGGTCACTAACTCCTAGGATAAATGAGGCAGAAGAGAGAATCAGCGATATAGAAGAACAAATGATGGAAAATAAAGAGGCTGAGAAAAAGAGACAGAAACAACTACTGGATCACGAGGGCAGAATTCGAGAGATAAGCGATATGATAAGACAAAACAACATTAGAATAATTGGGATCCCAGAAGAAGAAGAAAGAGAGAGAGGGGCAGAAGGTATATTGGGGCAAATAATAGCAGAGAACTTCCCTAATGTGAGGAAGGAACAGGCATCAAAACCAGGAGGTACAGAGAACCCCTCTCAAAATCAATAAAAATAGGTCAACACCCCGACATCTAATAGTAAAATTTACAAGTCTCAGAGACAAAGAGAAAATCCTGAAAGCAGCTCAGGAGAAGAGATATGTAACCTACAATGGTAGAAATATTAGATTGGCAACAGACCTATCCACAGAGACCTGGCAGGCCAGAAAGGACTGGCATGAGCTCTTCAGAGCACTAAATGAGAAAAATATGCAGCCAAGAATACTATATCCAGCTAGGCTGTCATTGAAAATAGAAGGAAAGATAAAAAGCTTCCAGGACAAACAAAAACTAAAGGAATTTGCAAACACGAAACCAGCCTGACAAGAAATATTGAAAGGGGTCCTCTAAGCAAAGAGAGAGCCTAAAAGCAGCATAGATCAGAAAGGAACACAGACAATATACAGTAACAGTCACCTACAGGCAATACAATGGCACTAAATTCATACCTTTCAATAGTTACCCTCAATGTAAATGGGCTAAATGCCAAAAGACACAGCCTCTCACATTGGATTTAAAAACAAGGCCCATCGATATGCTGTCTGCAGGAGATTCATTTTAGACCCAAAGACACCCCCAGATTGAAAGTGAGGGGGTGGAAAACCATTTACCATGCTAATGGACACCAAAAAGAAAGCTGGGGTGGCAATCCTTATATCACACAAATTAGATTTTAAAACAAAGACTGTAATAAGAGATGAAGAAGGACACTATATCTTACTTAAAGGGTCTACCCAACCAGAAGATCTAACAATTGTAAATATCTATGCCCCTAACATGGGAGCAGCCAATTTTATAAGGCAATTAATAACAAAAGCGAAGAAACACATTGACAACAATACAATAATAGTGGGGGACTTTAACACCCCCCTGACTGAAATGGACAGATCATCTAAGCAAAAGATCAACAAGGAAATAAAGACTATAAATGACACATTGGACCAAATGGACTTCACAGACATATTCAGAACATTCCATCCCAAAGCAACAGAATACACATTCTTCTCTAGTGCCCATGGAACATTCTCCAGAATTGATCACATCCTAGGTCACAAATCAGGTCTCAACCGGTACCAAAAGATTGGGATCATTCCCTGCATATTTTCAGACCACAATGCTTTGAAACTAGAACTCAATCACAAGAGGGAAGTCGGAAAGAACTCAAATACATGGAGGCTAAAGAGCATCCTACTAGAGAATGAATGGGTCAACCAGGAAATTAAAGAAGAATTAAAAAATTTCATGGAAACCAGTGAAAATGAAAACACAACTGTTCAAAATCTTTGGGATACAGCAAAGGCAGTCCTGAGAGGAAAGTATATAGCAATACAAGCCTTTCTCAAGAAAGAAGAAAGGTCTCAAATACACAACCTAACCCTACACCTAAAGGAGCTGGAGAAAAAACAGCAAATAAAGCCTAAACCCAGCAGGAGAAGAGAAATAATAAAGATCAGAGCAGAAATCAATGAAATAGAAACCAAAAGAACAGTAGAACAGATCAACGAAACTAGGAGCTGGTTCTTTGAAAGAATTAACAAGATTCATAAACCCCTTGCCAGACTTATCAAAAAGAAAAGAGAAATGACCCAAATCAACAAAATCATGAATGAAAGAGGAGAGATCACAACCAACACCAAAGACATACAAACAATTATAAGAACATATTATGAGCAACTCTATGCCAGCAAATTAGATAACCTGGAAGAAATGGAGGCACTCCTAGAGATGTATCAACTACCAAAACTGAACCAGGAAGAAATAGAAAACCTGAACAGACCTATAACCACTAAGGAAATTGAAGCAGTCATCAAAATCTCCCAACAAACAAAAGCCCAGGACCAGATGGCTTCCCAGGGGAATTCTATCAGACATTTAAAGAAGAATTAATACCTATTCTCCTGACACTGTTCCAAAAAATAGAAATGGAAGGAAAACTTCCAAACTCATTTTATGAGGCCACCATTACCTTGATCCCAAAACCAGACAAAGACCCCATCAAAAAGGAGAATTACAGACCAATATCCTTGATGAACATGGATGCAAAAATTCTCACCAAAATACTAGCCAATAGGATCCAACAGTACATTAAAAGGATTATTCACCACGACCAAGTGGGATTTATCCCTGGGCTGCAAGGTTGGTTCAACATCTGCAAATCAATCAACGTGATACAATACATTAATAAAAGAGAGAACAAGAATCATATGATCCTCTCAATAGATGCAGAAAAAGCATTTGACAAAGTACAGCATCCTTTCTTGATCAAAACTCTTCAGAGTATAGGGATAGAGGGTACATACCTCAATATCATAAAAGCCAGCTATGAAAAACCTACAGCGAATATCATTCCCAATGGGAAAAAGCTGAGAGCTTTTCCCCTAAGGTCAGGAACGTGGCAGGGATGTCCACTATCACCACTGCTATTCAACATAGTATTAGAAGTCCTAGCCACAGCAATCAGACAACAAAAAGAAATCAAAGGTATCCAAATCGGCAAAGAGGAAGTCAAGCTCTCACTCTTTGCAGATGATATGATACTGTATGTGGAAAACCCAACAGACTCCACCCCAAAACTGCTAGAACTCATACAGGAGTTCAGTAAAGTAGCAGGATATAAAATCAATGCACAGAAATCAGTGGCATTCCTATACACTAACAACAAGACAGAAGAGAGACAAATCAAGGAGTCGATCCCATTTACAATTGCACCCAAAACCATAAGATACCTAGGAATAAATTTAACCAAAGAGGCAAAGGATCTGTACTCAGAAAACTATAAAATACTCATGAAAGAAATTGAAGAAGACACAAAGAAATGGAAAAACCTTCCATGCTCATGGATTGGAAGAACAAACATTGTGAAGATGTCAATGCTACCTAGAGCAATCTACACATTCAATGCAATCCCCATCAAAATACCATCCACTTTTTTTCAAAGAAATGGAACAAATAATCCTAAAATTTGTATGGAACCAGAAGAGACCCCGAATAGCCAGAGGAATCTTGAAAAAGAAAAGCAAAGCTGGCGGCATCACAATTCCAGACTTCCAGCTCTATTACAAAGCTGTCATCATCAAGACAGTATGGTACTGGCACAAAAACAGACACATCGATCAGTGGAACAGAATAGAGAGCCCAGAAATGGACCCTCAACTCTATGGTCAACTCATCTTTGACAAAGCAGGAAAGAATGTCCAATGGAAAAAAGACAGTCTCTTCAACAAATGGTGTTGGGAAAATTGGACAGCCACATGCAGAAGAATGAAACTGGACCATTTCCTTATACCACACACAAAAATAGACTCCAAATGGTTGAAAGACCTAAACGTGAGACAGGAGTCCATCAAAATCCGAAAGGAGAACACAGGCAGCAACCTCTTCGACCTCACCCACAGCAACTTCTTCCTGGAAACATCGCCAAAGGCAAGGGAAGCAAGGGCAAAAATGAACTATTGGGATTTCATCAAGATAAAAAGCTTTTGCACAGCAAAAGAAACAGTCCACAAAACCAAAAGACAACCGACAGAATGGGAGAAAATATTTGCAAATGACATATCAGATAAAGGGCTAGTATCCAAAATCTATAAAGAACTTATCAAACTCAACACCCAAAGAACAAATGATCCAATCAAGAAATGGGCAGAAGACATGAACAGACATTTTTCCAAAGAAGACATCCAAATGGCCAACAGACACATGAAAAAGTGCTCAACATCGCTCGGCATCAGGGAAACCCAAATCAAAACCTCAATGAGATATCACCTCACACCAGTCAGAATGGCTAAAATTAACAAGTCAGGAAATGACAGATGTTGGCGGAGATGTGGAGAAAGCGGAACCCTCCTACACTGTTGGTGGGAATGCAAGCTGGTGCAACCCCTCTGGAAAACTTTATGGAGGTTCCTCAAACAGTTGAAAATAGAGCTACCATACGATCCAGCAATTGCACTACTGGGTATTTACCACAAAGATACAAAGGTAGGGATCTGAAGGGGTACGTGCACCCCAATGTTTATAGCAGCAATGTCCACAATGGCCAAACTGTGGAAAGAGCCAAGGTGTCCATCGACAGATGAATGGATAAAGAAGAGGTAGTATATATACACAATGGAATATTATGCAGCCATCAAAAGGAATGAGATCTTGCCATTTGCAACGACGTGGATGGAACTGGAGGGTGTTATGCTGAGTGAAATAAGTCAATCAGAGAAAGACATGTATCATATGACCTCACTGATATGAGGAATTCTTAATCTCAGGAAACAAACTGAGTGTTGCTAGAGTGGTGGGGGGTGGGAGGGATGGGGTGGCTGGGTGATAGACATTGGGGAGGGTATGTGCTATGGTGAGCGCTGTGAATTGTGCAAGACTGTTGAATCACAGATCTGTACTTCTGAAACAAATAATGCAACATATGTTAAGAAAAAAGAAAAAGAAGAAGATAGCAGGAGGGGAAGAATGAAGGGGAGTAAGTCGGAGGGGGAGACAAACCATGAGAGACGATGGACTCTGAAAAACAAACTGAGGGTTCTAGAGGGGAGGAGGGTGGAGGGATGGGTTAGCCTGGTGATGGGTATTAAAGAGGGCACATTCTGCGTGGAGCACTGGGTGTTATGCACAAACAATGAATCACGGAACACTACATCAAAAACTAATGATGTAATGTATGGTGATTAAATAACAATAAAAAAATTTTAAAAATGTAGTATATACATACAATAGAATACTATACAGCCTTTTAAAAAAAGGAAATTGGGCAGTATGTGACAACATTGATAAATCTTGAAGATATTACGCTAAGTGATATAAGGCAGTCACAGAAAGACAAATGTTGCATGATTCTGTTTATCTAAAATAGTCAAATTCATAGAATCAAAAAATGGAATGATGGTTGCCAGGGCCTGGGAAGAGGAGGATTGGGGAGTTAATAACCAATGGGTGTAAAGTTTTAATTAAGCAAGATTAATAACTTCTACAGGTCTGCTCTGCAGCATTACACCTCTAGTCAACTATAATATCCTGTACCCTTAGAAATTGTTAAGAGCATGTGAAGTGTTCTTATGCATTAAAATAACTTTTTAACAATATGTCAAGTATTCTTGGGAGGGGAGAGTGCTTGCCTGTTTATTCCCCTATCTTAATTCCAATTGCCTTAGTCATTGATAAATAGAAATGTAGGCTCTTTCTTATATTTTTTAGTCATTTTATAAAGAAGGTGCTTCTAAGAGAAGTGAATTTTGTTTCATGTAGTATTAAGCTTTTGTTTATTGTTTCATTCAGTCAGCAAACATTTGTTGTGAACCTGCCATGAGCCAGGCACTCAGCAATGTTTTGGAGATACAGAGGTGAAGTAAGACCCCTGTCTTCAAGATGCTTTTAATGGGCAAGGCAAGCACATTTTCTCTGAGTTGCATGAATGCAAAATAATAGTGTGTGCTAAGTAGAATAGATGTATAGAGCAAGTGATAGAAATGCTCAAGCAGAGTTCACAAAAACCGTCTAATATAGAGTGCACCACAGAAAGGCTCCTACAGAGTGCATTTGATAAAAATGGGAAACCCTCAAAGATTCCTCCAACCCGAAATTTCTTACTAAGAACTTCGTCGAGTGGAGACTTGTTTCCTTAACAGGAAGGAAGGCAGTCATTTGCTGTGTAGTTTTCATAAATTAGGTGTTGTCCACTTTTCTTGCCATGATTCCATCAAATGGAGTTGCAGACCCTGAAGAGCAACATTTCTCTTCTTGTCTTTATTTTGTTTTTTTCAAAAATCATCCACAGGGCAAATGAATGCCCCAGCAATAGGTGTTAGAAAAAAACAGGTAGGCATTTCTGTTCAATCAGGAGGAGTCTGTACTCTGTTAACACATAACGTTTATAAAATCCATTTTTGGTACCTGCTGGGTCAGGCTGATGTGTGAACTAGCTTCCCACAGCCCGTCTTAATCGTTCCTGGGTGGTTTGCCAGGGCTGATAACTTTAACACAAATGCAAAGGGGATGAGCACTATTCTCCTAATACATTTGTTACTTGCCACACCATGCTGGTAAATAATATGCATATGATAATTTGAGAGACACAGTGTTCCCATTGCTCTTTTTTTTTTTTTATTCCTGGAACTCTGTCTTTTGTAAATGCAGCAAAAATCAAAGGCAAAATTACCTCAGAATTTGATTTTACATTCCTCCTATTCAGCCTTGCTGGTGCCCACACAACACACATAGTATGTTCATTTGTCCAGTGGTTTTAGACAGAACAACCCCTTCTGTTCACAGTCTTACTGTAGAATTCTAGATTAACTCAATGAAGACTCATGCATTTGTTGATTTACAAATATATTTTAAGCACCTACTATGTGCCTGGCATTATGCTAAACCTATGCTATGTTTAGTAGAACAGTGGAAAAGATGGAAGCATCTGAATCAGGCACTGTTGGGGGTTTTTTCCCCAAACTTTTCCAAAATCTGTGGCATCATATAAAGACAAAAGAGAACATGAAATGTATATTTTAAATAAATGATTAATAATGAATGAGAGAACTGAAAAGCTCTCCAGAACACATATTTCAATGGAGAGCCATGAGTAAGTTGATAAGCTGGAAAAACAGCATGAATGGGCCCAGGGATTTGGGAAAGAAAGCTCCATTTATGGACTTGGCATTTTGAAAGCAGATGCATAAGTCAGTTTTCTTAGAAATAAGTGAACACATAAGTGTGTTTTCCTGAGAGTAGAGCTTTATTTATGTGCATTTAAACTATCAGAATGTTATAGTCCTTGTGGTCAGGAATTCTTCCACTTAGTCATTTAACAAATATTTATTGACCTACTACTGTGGATCCATCAGTTGTTGTAGGCACTGGGAATGAAGAGTCCTACGCTCCTTGACTTTACATTTGACTCAGAGTAGAGTGAAAATAAATAAACAAATATACCAGGTATTAGAACTTATGATATGTGCTATAAAGAAAACAAATGGTGTGTATAAGAACGTGTGTGTGTGTGTGTGTGTGTGTGTGTGTGTGTGTGTGTGTGTAGAAGGGTAATTTACGTAAGGTGATTAGGTGGAGCCAATCATGCACAAAGAGGTGGAAAAGAATTTCAGGCAGAAAACAGAATATTTACCTCTTGTTTCCAAAAGATAGCTCTGCCTGGACAAAAGCAACATACAATTATCTTAATCAGAGGTTGGCAAATCCCACCTACCATCTATACTTATAAATAAAATTTTAGTTCTATTTTGATAAGTGAAGTGTTTTTACAACACAGCCATGCCAATTTTTTTCACAGTGTCTATGGCTGTTTTCATACTACAACAACAGACCTTTATAATGGCAACAAAGGCACTATGTTTTTCAGCAACGCTGCAAATATTTACTATCTGGCTCTTTACAGAAAAAATTACCAACCCCTGATAAATCAGAAATTTGAATAATCATTATTTGTTGTCTTTTTTATTCTGTTGTCTTTAGCCCTGTGAAATTAAACAAATCGTTTACAAAAACTTTGCTAAAATGCACCTAATGAGAATAGTTGGTATTTATTGAGTGAAATTATGTCCCAGGCACCCTTTAAAGCACTTAATGCTCACAATAGCCCTCTGTGGTGGGAACTATTATCACTCTGGCTTATAGATGAAGAAACTTAGACACAGAGAAGTTAAGTAATTCACTTGATGCTACACAGCAAGTAAGTGGTGGCATCAAGATTCAAAACCAGACAGTTTAGGTTGTAAACATTATCTTAAACTGACTTTGTGATTTAACATTCTGCAGCTCCACTGCCATAACAGACCCATTGCTGAAAACTGCCTGTCTATTCCTAATTTGCACAAATAAACAGACATCCTGCTCCAAAAAATTTAGAACTTGCTTTGGAGCCAAATTTTACACCTATTCCTTGCTTAGCATTCAGAATCTAAAGAAGGCTTCCAAGTAATTGCCTCTTAAACATTTTTTTAATTTAATTTTATTTTATTATGTGAATGTTAGTCACCATACAATACATCATTAGTTTTTGATGTGGTGATCAACGATCCATTGTTTTCGTATAACACCCAGTGCTCAATGCAGTACGTGCCCTCCTTAATACCCATCAATGGGCTAACCAATCCCCCCTCCGCCTTCCCTCTAAAACCCTGTTTGTTTCTCAGAGTCCATAGTCTCTCATGGTTCATCTCTCCCTCCGATTCCCTCCCTTTCATTTTTTCTTTCCTTTTCCTAATGTCCTCCATGCTATTCCTTATGTTTCACAAATAAGTGAAACCATATAATTGACTTTCTCTGCTTCATTTATTTCACTTAGCATAATCTCCTCCAGTCCCAGTCATGTTGATGTAAAAGTTAGGTATTCATCATTTCTGATGGTTGAGTAATATTCCACTATATATATGGACCACATCTTCTTTATCCATTCATCTGTTGAAGGGCATCTCGGCTCTTTCCACAGTTTGGCTATTGCGGACATTGCTGCTACGAACACTGGGGTGCATATGGCCCTTCTTTTCACTACATCTGTGCCTTTGGGGTAAATACCCAGGAGTGCAATTGCTGGGTCATAGGGCAGCTCTATTTTTAATTTTTGAGGCACCTCCACACTGGTTTCCAAAGTGGCTGTACCAGTTTCCATTCCCACCAACAGTGTAAGAGGGTTCCCCTTTCTCCACAACCTCTCCAACATTTGTTGTTTCTTGCCTTGTCAATTTTTGCCATTCTAACTGGTGTAAGGTGGTATCTCAATGTGGTTTTTGATTTGAATCTCCCTGATGGCTAATGATGATGAACATTTTTTCATATGTCTGTTAGCCATTTGTATGTGTTCTTTTGAGAAGTGTCTGTTCATGTCTTCTGCCCATTTTTTGACTTACTTGTTTTTTGGGTGTTGAGTTTGAGAAGTTCTTTATAAATCTTGGAAATCAGTGCTTTGTCTGTAATGTCATTTGCAAATATCTTTTCCCATTCTGTGGGTTGCCTCTTTGTTTTGTTGACTGTTTCCTTTGCTGTGCAGAAGCTATTTATCTTGATGAAGTCCCAAAAGTTCATTTTTGCTTTTGTTTCACTAGCCTTTGGAGATGTATCTTGAAAGAAGTTGCTGTGGCCAATGTCAAAGAGGTTACTGCCTATGTTCTCTAGGATTTTGATGGATTCTTGTCTCATACTGAGGTCTTTCATCCATTTTAAGTTTATCTTTGTGTATGGTGTTAGAGAATGGTCGAGTTTCATTCTTCTGTATATAGCTGTCCAATTTTCCCAGCACCATTTATTGAAGAGACTTTTTTCCTGCTTTGTCGAATATTATTTGACCATAGAGTTGAGGGTCCATTTCTGGGCTCTCTATTCTGTTCCATTGGTCTATATGTCTGTTTTTGTGCCAGTACCATGCTGTCTTGGTGATCATGGCTTTGTAATATAGCTTGAAATCAGACAACATGATGATCCCAGCTTTGTTTTCCTTTTTCAACATTTCCTTGGCAATTCGGGGTCATTCCTGAAAGCCTCTTAAACTTCATTGAGAAGTGTTTGTGCTTTCACGAATGGCCCTGAATGGCCCATACTGGAAATCTAGACTGCTCTTTAATTACCCAGCTGTGCTATTAAATGTACTAGATAATTCTACAACCTTCTCCCTTGTCTTGGCTGTAAGATGTGCCATTAGAGCTAATACCACCATCCTCTTCTTATTTTCTAAGGATCCAATGTAACTTCTGCCTCCCCTCCCAGATTGCTTGACGATTTCCACTAAAACCCCAGGTATACTTGGTATGGCCACGTGTAAACTCACCTGAAAAATGTATTTCGGAAATCCCCAATTCTGTGATACCCACTTCAAGCTAGACTTCTAGCAGCCATATTCCTGGCACCGTATGTGCTAATCTCTATGAAAGATGTCTCTATTTCTAGAATTTTTTTTTTTTTTTGCCAGCATGTTCATTTCTGAAGAGATTCCCACAGGCTGGTATAAGGTTTCAAAAGTCGCTTGTACTTAAGCACACATTCAATGTAAACACTGAACATTAGAGAATTGCCTATTTTTCTACGTTCAAGTATGGGCTATGAATTGTTATTGAGTAACCACAAAGTGCTAAACAGTGCCCAATCACACAGGGGGACACTATCGCTGTCCTCATGGGATGGCGGGGGACCACTAAAGAGGGACCACTAAAAAGAAAATGAATATACAATGTAGTGAGCATTTTATAATGAACAAAGTGCAGGATGATATAGTCCAGAGTCATGGCACCTACCTAGGACTTGGGAGTGGAGAGCATGGTCAAGGAGCTCTCTATAAATGTGTGTAGTGCATGTGTGTGTGCAAGTATTTTCATTTATTAAATGGGATTAAACATTTTAGTATTTTAATACTTTAATATTTTAAAATGTTTCCTCCTGGTTGGCTCCCAGTAAAAAGGAATGTGTCCTTCCTTTTAAAAAAGCTGATAAAATTCAGTTATTGTGTCTGTATCTCTTTTCTTGTCTTGCCTTATTATTTAAGGAGTGTACACTTTTTTGAGGTCAGAGAATAGCCTTTCATGATATGCATTCAAACGTGTAGATGATTCAGATAACTGCATCATTGATGAGGGATTGTTTTAAAATACATGAACCAATGGGAAGACAGATGTGTGTGAGACAAGGGTTTTCTTACTGGATTTCTAAGAGTCCTAGACCTCTGTTTTAGTGCCTCCAAAGGGGCCTTAAGGTGCAAACAAGAGGCCGAATGGATGGGACTGGTCCCATGCACTTTCTTATCTTCTTTCGGCTACTCTTACCTATATTTTGAGACCCCATATAGATTTTCCATAAAGAAAAGAAAGTTCCGCTGCTTTTAAAAAGTCTCAAAAAGTAGAAGTTCAGACTTTTTATTTAACAGGTCTGGTCTCAAATCACAGCCCAGTCCCTTAAAACCTGTGTGTCTTTAGACAAATCACTAACCTGCCAGCCTCCCCTTTTTTATTGTTATGTTAATCACCATACATTACATCATTAGTTTTTGATGTAGTGTTCCATGATTCATTGTTTGTGCATAACACCCAGTGCTCCATGCAGAACGTGTCCTCTTTAATACCCATCACCAGGCTAACCCATCCTCCCACCCCCCTCCCCTCTAGAATCCTCAGTTTGCTTTTCAGAATCCATTGTCTCTCATGGTTCGTCTCCCCCCGATTCCCCCCCTTTATTCTTCCCCTCCTGCTATCTTCTTTTTTTTTCATAACATATATTGCATTATTTGTTTCAGAGGTACAGATCTGTGATTCAACAGTCTCGCACAATTCACAGTGCTCACCATAGCACATACCCTCTGCAATGTCTATCACCCAGCCACCCCATCCCTCCCACCCCCCACCACTCCAGCAACCCTCAGTATGTTTCCTGAGATCAAGAATTCCTCATATCAGTGAGGTCATATGATACATGTCTTTCTCTGATTGACTTATTTCGCTCAGCATAACACCCTCCAGTTCCATCCACGTCATTGCAAATGGCAAGATCTCATTCCTTTTGATGGCTGCATAATATTCCATTGTGTATATATACCACCTCTTCTTTATCCATTCATCTGTCGATGGACACCTTGGCTCTTTCCACAGTTTGGCTATTGTGGACATTACTTCTATAAACATCGGGCTGCACGTCCCCCTTCGGATCACTACATTTGTATCTTTGGGGTAAATACCCAGTAGTGCAATTGCTGGGTTGTAGGGTAGCTCTATTTTCAACTTTTTGAGGAAACTTCATACTGTTTTCCAGAGTGGCTGCACCAGCTTGCATTCCCACCAACAGTGTAGGAGGGATCCCCTTTCTCTGCATCCCTGCCAACATCTGTCATTTCCTGACTTGTTAATTTTAGCCATTCTGACTGGTGTGAGGTGGTATCTCATTGAGGTTTTGATCTGGATTTCCCTGATGCCGAGCGATGTTGAGCACTTTTTCATGTGTCTGTTGGCCATTTGGATGTCTTCTTTGGAAAAATGTCTGTTCATGTCTTCTGCCCATTTCTTGATTGGATTATTTGTTCTTTGGGTGTTGAGTTTGATAAGTTCTTTATAGATTTTGGATACTAGCCTTTTATCCAATATGTTATTTGGAAATATCTTCTCCCATTCTGTCAGTTGTCTTTTGGTTTTGTGGACTGTTTCTTTTGCTGTGCAAAAGCTTTTTATCTTGATGAAGTCCCAATAGTTCATTTTTGCCCTTGCTTCCCTTGCCTTTGGTGATGTTTCTAGGAAGAAGTTGCTGTGGGTGAGGTCGAAGAGGTTGCTGCCTGTGTTCCTGGGTTCTCCTTTCGGATTTTGATGGACTCCTGTCTCACGTTTAGGTCTTTCAACCATTTGGAGTCTATTTTTGTGTGTGGTGTAAGGAAATGGTCCAGTTTCTTTCTTCTGCATGTGGCTGTCCAATTTTCCCAACACCATTTGTTGAAGAGACTGTCTTTTTTCCATTGGACATTCTTTCCTGCTTTGTCAAAGATGAGTTGACCATAGAGTTGAGGGTCCATTTCTGGGCTGTCTATTGTGTTCCATTGATCGGTGTGTCTGTTTTTGTGCCAGTACCATACTGTCTTGATGATGACACCTTTGTAATAGAGCTGGAAGTCCGGAATTGTGATGCTGCCAGCTTAGCTTTTCTTTTTCAACGTTCCTCTGGCTATTCGGGGTCTTTTCTGGTTCCATACAAATTTTAGGATTATTTGTTCCATTTCTTTGAAAAAATTGGATGATATTTTGATGGGGATTGCATTGAATGTATAGCTTGCTCTAGGTAGCATTGACATCTTCACAATGTTTGTTCTTCCAATCCATGAGCATGGAAGGTTTTTCCATTTCTTTGTGTCTTCCTCAATTTATTTCATGAGTATCAATTTCTTTCATGAGTTTTCTGAGTACAGATCCTTTGCCTCTTTGGTTAGATTTATTCCTAGGTATCTTATGGTTTTGGGTGCACTTGTAAATGGGATCAACTCCTTAATTCCTCTTTCTTCTGTCTTGTTGTTGGTGTATAGGAATGCCACTGATTTCTGTGCATTGATTTTATATCCTGCTACTTTACTGAACTCCTGTATGAGTTCTAGCAGTTTTGGGGCGGAGTCTTTTGGGTTTTCCACATACAGTATCATATCATCCACAAACAGTGAGAGTTTGAATTCTTCTTTGCCGTTTTGGATGCCTTTTATTTCTTGTTGTTGTTTGATTGCTGTGGCTAGGACTTCTAGTACTCTGTTGAATAGCAGTGGTGATAGTGGACATCCCTGCCACGTTCCTGACCTTAGGGGAAAAGCTCTCAGCTTTTCCCCATTGAGAATGATATTCGCTGTAGGTTTTTCATAGATGGCTTTTATGATATTGAGGTATGTACCCTCTATCCCTATACTCTGAAGAGTTTTGATCAAGAAAGGATGCTGTACTTTGTCAAATGCTTTTTCTGCATCTATTGAGAGGATCATATGATTCTTGTTCTTTCTTTTGTTAATGTATTGTATCACATTGATTGATTTGCTAATGTTGAACCAACCTTGCAGCCCAGGGATAAATCCCACTTGGTCATGGTGAATAATCCTTTTAATGTACTGTTGGATCCTATTGGCTAGTATTTTGGTGAGAATTTTTGCATCCATGTTCATCAAGGATATTGGTCTATAATTCTCCCTTTTGATGGGGTCTTTGTCTGGTTTTGGGATCAAGGTAATGGTGGCCTCATAAAACAAGTATGGAAGTTTTCCTTCCATTTCTATTTTTTGGAACAGTTTCAGAAGAATAGGTATTAATTCTTTAAATGTTTGGTAGAATTCCTCTGGGAAGCCATCTGGCCCTGAGCTTTTGTTTGTTGGAAGATTTTTGATGACTGCTTCAATTTCCTTAGTGGATATAGGTCTAGGTCCGTTCAGGTTTTCTATTTCTTCCTGGTTCAGTTTTGGTAGTTGATACATCTCTAGGAATGCACCCATTTCTTCCAGGTTATCTAATTTGCTGGCATAGAGTTGCTCATAATATGTTTTTATACTTATTTGTATTTCTTTGGTGTTGGTTGTGATCTCTCCTCTTTCATTCATGATTTTGTTGATTTAAGTCATTTCTCTTTTCTTTTTGATAAGTCTGACAAGGGGTTTATGAATCTTGTTAATTCTTTCAAAGAACCAGCTCCTAGTTTCGTTGATCTGTTCTACTGTTCTTTTGGTTTCTATTTCATTGATTTCTGCTCTGATCTTTATTATTTCTCTTCTCCTGCTGGGTTTAGGCTTTATTTGCTGTTTTTTCTCCAGCTCCTTTAGGTGTAGGGTTAGGTTGTGTATTTGAGACCTTTCTTCTTTCTTGAGAAAGGCTTGTATTGCTATATACTTTCCTCTCAGGACTGCCTTTGCTGCATCCCAAAGATTTTGAACAGTTGTGTTTTCATTTTCACTGGTTTCCATGAATTTTTTTAATTCTTTAATTTCCTGGTTGACCCATTCATTCTCTAGTAGGATGCTCTTTAGCCTCCATGTATTTGAGTTCTTTCCGACTTTCCTCTTGTGATTGAGTTCTAGTTTCAAAGCATTGTGGTCTGAAAATATGCAGGGAATGATCCCAATCTTTTGGTACCGGTTGAGACCTGATTTGTGACCTAGGATGTGATCAATTCTGGAGAATGTTCCATGGGCACTCGAGAAGAATGTGTATTCTGTTGCTTTGGGATGGAATGTTCTGAATATGTCTGTGAAGTCCATTTGGTCCAGTGTGTCATTTAAAGTCTTTATTTCAGGCTCCTGGGTGGCTCAGTCGTTAAGCGGCTGCCTTCGGCTCAGGTCATGATCCCAGGGTCCTGTGATCAAGTCCCACATCAGGCTCCCTGCTCAGCAGGAAGCCTGCTTCTCCCTCTCCCACTCCCCATGCTTGTGTTCCTGCTCTTGCTGTTTCTCTCTCTGTCAAATAAATAAATAAGATCTTTTAAAAATAAATAAATACATAAATAAATAAATAAATAAATAAAGTCTTTATTTCTTGGTTGATCTTTTGCTTAGATGATCTGTCCATTTCAGTGAGGGGGTGTTAAAGTCCCCCACTATTATTGTATTGTTGTCAATGTGTTTCTTTGCTTTTGTTATTAATTGGCTTATATAATTGGCTGCTCCCATGTTAGGGGCATAGATATTTACAATTGTTAGATCTTCTTGTTGGACAGACCCTTTAAGTAGGATATAGTGACCTTCCTCATCTCTTATTACAGTCTTTGTTTTAAAATCTAATTTGTGTGATATAAGGATTGCCACCCCAGCTTTCTTTTGGTGTCCATTAACATGGTAAATGGTTTTCCACCCCCTCACTTTCAATCTGGGGGTGTCTTTGGGTCTAAAATGAGTCTCCTGCAGACAGCATATCGATGGGTCTTGTTTTTTAATCCAATCTGATAGCCTGTGTCTTTTGATTGGGGCATTTAGCCCATTTACATTGAGGGTAACTATTGAAAGGTATGAATTTAGTGCCATTGTATTGCCTGTAAGGTGACTGTTACTGTATATTGTCTGTGTTCCTTTCTGGTCTGTGTTGCTTTTAGGCTCTCTCTTTGCTTAGAGGACCCCTTTCAATATTTCTTGTCAGGTTGGTTTCGTGTTTGCAAATTCCTTTAGTTTTTTTGTCCTGGAGGCTTTTTATCTCTCCTTCTATTTTCAATGACAGCCTAGCTGGATATAGTATTCTTGGCTGCATGTTTTTCTCTTTTAGTGCTCTGAAGATATCATGCCAGTCCTTTCTGGCCTGCCAGGTCTCTGTGGATAGGTCTGTTGCCAATCTCATGTTTCTACCATTGTAGGTTACATATCTCTTCCCCCAAGCTGCTTTCAAGATTTTCTCTTTGTCTCTGAGACTCGTAAGTTTTACTATTAGATGTCGGGGTGTTGACCTATTATCATTGATTTTGAGGGGGGTTCTCTGTACCTCCTGGATTTTGATGCCTGTTTCCTTCCCCACATTAGGGAAGTTCTCTGATATAATTTGCTCCAATATACCTTCTGCCCCTCTCTCTCTTTCTTCTTCTTCTGGGATCCCAGTTATTCTCTTGTTGATTTGTCTTTGGTATCACTTATCTCTCAAATTCTGCCCTCAGTGATCCAGTAGTTGTTTATCTCTCTTTTTCTCAGCCTCTTTATTTTCCATCCTTTGGTCTTCTATATCACTGATTGTCTCTTCTGCCTCATTTATCCTAGCAGTTAGCACCCCCATTTTAATCGCACCTCATTAATAGCCTTTTTGATTTTGACTTGGTTAGATTTTAGTTCTTTCATTTCTCCAGAAAGGGTTTCTCTAATAACTTCCATGCTTTTTTCAAGCCCAGCTAGTATCTTTAAAGTCATGATTCTGAACTCTAGGTCCAACATCGTACTAATGTCCGTATTGAGTAGGTCCCTCGCTGATGGTACTACCTCTTGTTGTTTTTGCTGAGGTGATTTTTTCGTCTTGTCATTTTGTCCAGAGGAGAACAGATGAATGAGAGAACAAAATGCTAACAGGTTAACAATGTCCCCAGCAAATATACTCTATAGAAATCAGAAAAGACCTGAAACCAGGGGAAAAGAAAGGGATAGAAAGAAAAAAGAAAAAGAAAAAGATAAAAACAAACAAAAACAGAACAAAACAAAAAAAACAGAATATGATCAAATATGATCAAGCTGGTGCATAGATCAGTGCCACACACTAGATTTGGGGTGTATTTTGGTCTGTTAGAAGAAAGTGCCTCCCAAAATTTTGAAGAAAGAAAAACTTATATATGTACAAAAATAAGGGTTGATATGATGAAGGGATGGAATATGACTGTAAAGATGAAAATTATAAAAAATTTTATAAAAGGAATTGATAAGATAAGAAGTTGTTTGAAAAAAGAAAGAAGAGGATTTTAAAAAAGAGAGAAAAAGGGAGAGTATGTGATCAGGCAGGAGACTAGAACAAAGCCATACACTAGAGATTTAGGGTATATTTTGATCCGTTAGAAGAAACTGTATCTCAAAACTTTAAAGAGAGAACAACTTATATATATATGCCCAAAATAAGGGTAACTACTATGAAGGGAAAGAATATGACTCTAAAAATGAAAAATAAAAAAATTTTTTTAAAAAGGGATTGATAAGATGTTGGTTGAAAAAGGGAAAAAGAAAAATTAAAAGAAAAAGACAGTTAAAAAAATAACTTTGAAAGACTAAAGGATCATGGTAAAAAAGCCATGGATTCTATGTGTAGTATTCCCCTAGCGCTGGAGTTCTGCCTTTCTCCTTGATCAGTAAACTTGGTCTTGGCTTGCTGGCTGTTCGAGCTGATCTTCTGGGGGAGGGGCCTGTTGCCGTGGTTACCAAAGGTCTTTGCTGGAAGCGGAATTGCCCCGCCCTTGTCGGTCCGGGCTAAGCAATCTGCTCGGGTTTCCTCTCAGGAGCTTTTGTTCCCTGCAAGCTTTCCGTACAGCTTTGGAGGACGAGAGTGAAAATGGTAGCCTCCCAATTTCCGCCCTGGGGGAGCTGAGAACTCAGGCCCGCTCCTCAGTGCGCCCCCAGGGAAAAGCAGTCAATCACTCCCGTGTCCCCAGTCTCTGCCCGCACTCCGTGCTCACCCGGCCTGTGACCGAGCGTTTCTATCTCTGGTACCCGACCCCGTGTGGAGTCTCCAAACCCAGGAGATCCCTGCGGTGCGCTCCCGCGCCGCTCCTCCCGGGAGAGGAAGGGGAGTCTCCCCAGATCTGCCGCTTGTTGGGTCCCTGCTGCAGGAGCAGTGGCCCGACTGGGCCGCGGATCACAGTTTATGGCAACCCCGAGCTGAGAGCCTGCGCCTCGGCTCCGTCTCTGAAGCCGGCTTCCCTGCTCCGATACCTGGGAGCTCTGCTGCACTCAGGTACCCCCGGTCTTTCTGTGACCCCGAGTGTCCTGAGACCACACTGTCCCGCGAGGGTTCCACCCCCCGCTTAGTCACTGGAGCGACGTCCCTCAGCGGAGCCGACTTCTAGACGTTCCGATTTTGTGCTCCGCGGCTCTAGCACTTGCCAGAAGCGGCCGACGGAGGCCCCTCCCCCGCCGTCTATCCTCCCGAATATCGCCTCGGATTCACTTCGCACATCCTACCTTCCAGTAAGTGGTCGCTTTTCTGTTCAGAGAGTTGTTGCTATTCTTTTCTTCCATCTCCTGTTGAGTTCGTAGGTGTTCAGAATGGTTTGATCCCTATCCAGCTGAATTCCTGGGACCAGACGAAATCCAGGCCTCCTACTCCTCCGCCATCCTGCTCCACCCCTCAGCCTCCTTTTCTTTACGAGTAAAACGAGGCCAGTCATCAGCTATTGTTATCTCCAAGTCACAGTGAGGATTTTTAAAAAGTGTTAAGTGTGCCTCACAGTTCACATTGTCAGTAAATGCTTGCGGATAGTACCCTGCACTACTGAACAACACGGGTTCACAGCCTTTGATATGATCTCACTTTTTCTTTTCAGTCTGTGTCCTTCCTTCCAACTGCCTCCGCTCTCAGAGCTCAAGGACGAGTTTTAGGCAGGTGTTTTTCCCCCCTCTGGAAGGCAGTAGTTTTCAAAGCATTGACCTTGGGCGAGCAAGTATCTGCATCACCTGAGAAATTAATAGAAATGTAAAATCTCAGGGCCTACCCCAAATCTTTGAATCAGAAACTATGGGGTGCAGTTTAGCAATCTGTGTTTTAACAAGCCTTCTAGGTGATTCTGATGTACACTGAAGTAGGAGAACCAGAGTGAAGAAGAGATACTCATGTGGACGGCCATTACAGTGGAAACCAGCAAGGCTCAGGGTGGGCCCGTCAGAGGCAGACAGGAGTCTAGTAAGAACTGGGTCTCTCAAGGACTGGAAACAAGATCCAAGTTTAGTTCCAAGGATCTCTCCAGTTAGTGTTCAAAGGTCTTCACCCTGATGCTGCCTTTCCCATGAATCAGTGACCTTTCAAGGCCATGGTTTTCAACCAGAGGCAGTTCTGCCTCCCGGGGGTATTTGGCAATATCTGGAGACATTTTTTTATGGTCATGACTAGGCACTTAGTACTGGCATCTAGTAAGTCGAGTCCAGGGATGCTGCAAAACATCCTGCAAAAGCACAGGACAACCCCACAGCAACAGAATAACCAGCCAAAGCGTCAGTAGTGCCAAGACTGAGAAAAATAACACAAAACTGCGCTGGAGATTCTCCTCCTGATCTATTTGCCTCTCTTCTCACAACCAACTAACTTCTTTACCTTGTACCCCTGCAAGCTCTTAAACTGGCTTTCATGAACGTGAAGGAGGTTCAAGGACCTCAAGGAGTCCATCAACTCCCAAAAATATTTACAAAAAATATATATATATATATACATATATATATGATATATATATATAGTTGTCATGTTTGTTTATTTATTTTTTTGTGGGGGGCCAACATTTGGGAAAGGGTACTGCATGGCTTTCATCAAATTCTCAGAAGGTTTTTTTCTATGTTAATTCTGTATATTATTTCTCTACCTCAGAGTTCTGCTCATTCACCATTTCAGTTTGAGGGCAGTTTCAGTTCACTCTAGAACCACAGCTACTCTGGTGTCTTTCTACTTTATAACTTCTCAACTTCTACTCTTCCTGCTGCTTTCTTTTTCTTTTTACATTTCCCGGCTCAAATTCCCAAGGTGAGGAGTCTGATTATCACTTCTCTCCCCTCTTCAGGAAGAGCTTTTCACACCAGGCACCCTCCTAGGGCCCTGACAATCCCATGTAATAGCTGCCCTGGGATCCTGGTCAGACCACAGGCACATGGAGAAGGCCAGTGGGGGGGCAATGTCCAGTACAAAAGATGGCCGTCTGGGGCAGGCTCCATCAGAAGGGGCACGGGTTGGGGCAGGCACCACAACTGCCATGTCTGACAAAGATGATGAGAAAATCCGGGGATTGGGTTCTGGCTAGAGAAGCCACAGGCCATCTTAGCAGGAAGAGCATGAAGTCCCTCTTAAGCAGATGGCAGGGTACAACGAGGACAAGCCGAGATTCAGAAGCCTGGGATGAGAGTTTGTGGAGTCAAGTGGGAAAAGTGATCCAGGACAAGGAAGAAGGGTCAGGGCTCAAGAGCTTGACATAATCAAGACAGAACAAGATCAGAAGCAGAAACAGAAATAAACCAATAAAATGGAACAGATCAGCCGAAGTGTGGCAACTATGTCTCCCTCCCATTGCTTTTACACTCCTCCCTTCTCACGAGAAGCCAGTACACCCAAAACTCTGCCGGGAGGCTTATAGGACAAGACAGCCAGAAACGCTGCATGCATGTGCTGAGGAAGTCGAGGGGCCCGGACAGCAAGCAGCTCTGAGCTTTGATTTGCCCTCTGTGCCTCTCGTCCTCCATACGCTTCTTCTCTCTCTCTCCCTCCCTCCTGCCTTTTGCTTTTCCTTAGCTGATTTCACTAGGATAGAATTAGTTTGTTTTTCTGACCAAATAGTAAAGAAGTATTTGTTCCCTGATTCTTAATTTTAAAAGCAACAGAATAGAACGCTAAGGAAAAAATAACACAAAACTCTAAACCACATTAAATTATATTTTTCTTTATGTAGGCTTAAATGGATTGTTCTTCTTTGGATCAGTAGATTCAAAGGGGAAAAGAAAAATGTCCCTTGACCCTAGGTTATGTACATGGGGTAGGTGACTAGGATGTATCACCCCAGCCTTAAGAAATACTTTAGAACAGTGGCTCTCCAACTTTGTCATACATTAGAATTCTAATGTTCGGGTGGCCCCTCCATTAAATCAGAATGTTTGGTGGCAAGGGAGACAGGAATCAGTACGTCTTCAGGTTTCCTGGTGCTTCCAATGTGCAACAGATTTTAGGAACCACTGTCTTAGTGGTTGTATTAATAAATCCCTGTACCTGGCAGGCTACTGTCGTGCCACTTGACTTTTCATCTAAAAGTAGAATGTGACAGAAAGCACATTTTTTCAGCGAATTGAATTAAACCCCAGTTTAACTGAGGTTGTGCTGTAATTTATTACCAGGAGACAACCAGAAGGGTAGTTGCTTACTTCAGGGAAAACAGCGGTCAGACTGGCAGTTTGGCATCCTGGCATCAAAATAATTGATTCATCTGCTGATTTTTCGTTGTCAGTTTAATCTTCAACTTTGTAACTCGGTGTTTCAATTTATCCAGATACAACTTCGGGCCCTGGGGATTTTCTAACTTACTCACCACCTTGTTCTCCACAGTCAAGTGAGAGCAAAAGAACTCTCCATGGTGCCAGATCCTTGTGTGATAATCCAAGGAGAAAGTACCCATCGGCACCCCTCCAGCAACACCTCATCATCTCAGTAAACATTTCCAGAGCTCGCCCAATTCCAGCTCTGTCTCAGCTCCCTGGTTTCTTTTCCATCTTCAAATGTGAAGAGTTTTGTGGTTTGTTTTTTCATAAAGATAGTTTAAAAGACCATATGGCCTGTGTCTGAGTGCATTCTATTTTGATGGCATATTCTCGTAACTATTTGGCAAAAATGAGTGTGAGCTCTTTGGAGTAAGACCTTTTTGTGCTTCTATCCACTTTGTGCTTCAATAGCCCAGAGACCCTATCTGCTAGTGCATGGTCTGTAAGGAGAGAAAGCAAACCCCGTGAGCAAAGGATCAGACTCAGGGCTACTCAGTCTCTAGGAAGAGCCTAACACACAACTTAGTGATGGTCCCCAAAGGCATGCCAGATTAGTTAACAGAAAATTCAGGGGGTGCCTGGATGGCTCAGTCCAGTAAGCATCCAACTCCTGATTTCTCAGGGTTGTGAGATCAAGCACCGGGTGGGGCTCCGCACTCAGCGTGGAGTCTGCTTGAGATTCTCTCTCTCTCCCTCTCCTGCTCTCCACACGCTCACGTGTGTACCCTCTCTCTCTCTCTCAAATAAGTAAAATAAATCTTTAAAAAAAAGAAAGAAGGAAAATTCAGGTTAGGTAGACTCTATTGCCATAGAAGAAACAAGATTAAAATGCAGTAAACTGAAAGTTTAGTGAGCCAGAGACAGTAACTTCAGAATTAAATAATAGATTTGCTTACTAAGAAAGCTTGTGGCATCTCCATTCCTGAAGAAACAGTATGCTATGGGATTGGGATCAGAGGATTGGGTAACAGTCCTACCTTGGTCTCTAACTTGCCATATAACCATGCATGTTACATGACTTTACAGGGCTTCCGTGTTCCCATCTGTCAAGTGAAAAGTTGAGCCGAGTGATCACCAAAATCTCTCATTATGTGCTAACATTCTATATTATATATAAAAACAGGACAAGTAGCCTTCTGTCTTGAGTGGGTATTAATAGCAGTTACTTATGTGAGGTTCCTCCCAGCTCAAGAATTTACAGACTAATTCTTTAATTTCTTTCCTATTTTGAATTGTAAATATACAACCAGATCCATATTAGATGATACCAAGTAATTATTATCAATTATATTAGATATGAAAATAACACGATGGTTATATAAGAATATGGTCACAGTTGCTAGATATACATACTGAAATGGGTAGGGATAAAGTAACCTGATGTCTGGGATTTGCTTTTTAAAAAAATAATAAAACAGTGTATACAGTAATCTATCCAGATCTCACAAGATGCCTTTTGGGTTGGCACCCTCTCTGAATATGGAGTCTATATTCTAGAAAAAGTAATCGAGATCCTGGAGTATGCAGATGTTCAGGGTCTTGAGTGTTCTGGGCATAGAGCCAAGGGACCAAAAGCTTTAGAGGCTGCACAAAGCTTTTTCTAAAGATCTGGGATGAGGAGGTTGAGGTAATTTACTTTTTCCTTGCCCCATGTTATATGGATAGGTTGGTAAACTGAAAGCAATTTCCCCTGAGAGGGAAAAATGGAAGCCCTGAGAGGTTTTAGTGACTTTGCTGGGGACACATACTAATGGCAACATCAAAGGCAGAATGAAGATTGAAGGGGGAGGTTCTATGACTCCCTCCACACCTCCTTTCACTCCTGCTGGGCAAGTACCAGAAGTTAAATATGCTTTGGGCCCCCCTTTGCCCATGTGGGTTTTGCATTTGTCCAGTATCCAAATCTCCTTAATCATCCTTAAAGCTCCTTCCAGTGGTTAGAGCTCTCCTTTAATAAAAATTCACAAGATCTCAGAGCAGTGAACTCAAAACACCATCACTGGCTTCTTCAGGACATTAACAACTTTCCCCCTGGAAGAAGCATAGATGCTGCACCAGAATAAGAATGTGCTGTGTCCATATTAGTCAGGCTGACCAAATCCTATACATTCTAACTACTTTCACTAATTAAAAATACTCTCAAGTTTTAAATTGGCTCATAAAAGAAGTATGAATTGGTCACAGAAAGATGTTTGTATAAACACACCGGGCCACTCAGGTACAAACCATCTGTATTAGTTTCTTGGGGTTTCCAGAACATAGTGCCACAGCTGGATAGCTTGAAACAACATTTATTTTCTCACACTTCTGGAAGCTGGAAGTCTGTAATCAAGGTTTCAACAGGACCAGGTTGCCCCTTGGACTCTGGGTCTGAGAAGAATCCTTCTTCGCCTCTTGCGAGTGTCTGGAGGTGGCCACAATCCCTGGCCTTCCTTGGCTTGCAGGCTGTGCCCTTCCACTCTCCATCTCCATCGTTACATGTATATGCACGTCTCTTCTCTTACTTCTTATGAAAACTCCAGTCACCGTTGGTTAAGGGCCCATTGTTACCAGTATGACCTCATCTTAACTAATACATTTCCAAGGACCCTATTTCCAAATAAGGTCACATTCTGAGGGGAGACTTTATCATCTCGTTTGTGGGGAATACAGTTACCTCATAATACGGTCCAAACAAATAACATTGTGAGGTTTCCATCTGCGCCCTCTGTTGTGGCTAGGCTCCTGACTTTACACAGTTTTAGAGCTAAAATTCCATTTCTGTCTGGAAAGTGATTTTTGACAAGAAGGATTAAGAGTACAGCCCAAGCTCTGTGGCCAGGGCCAGCTCCCTCAGAAATCCATGTCCCATCCTGTGTGACATGATCCACAGAACCCAAGTGAAGCCAGGTGCTGCCAAAGCAGTGATGGTTGGGGAGAGCCAGGCTTGCAGTGGGAAGGGCTGCTCAGGGTTCATGGCTCACCCCCTCCACCCCCCCACAGCTCACCCTGTCGCATTGGCCCTCACCCCTCTCAATTCTTCCCCCTCTCCTGGCTCATTCACTCTTCTTTGCTGAAACCACAGCTGCTTTGAATGTAGCCATTTTAATTCTGTTGCAGGAATTTGAGCTGTAAACCAAGTAAGTCAAACCATACAAATCCAACCACCGCCACAAGCAAGTTATCCAATTATTGAGGGGTTTTTTCGATGGGAGTGGGGGGCACTTGGGGCCTTGTATATCACAAGGCAAATACTAATCTGCCTGCAGAGTCAGCTTGCCAAAGGGTAATCATCCAACAGGTGGGTGCTCATCAGAATTGCACAGGCTAGTCATTGAGGATGCTCAGACCCACGAACAAATCCTACCAGGCACCCTTAATAAACCTAGCAAGCTCTGCCTTCACGCTCTTCATTCTGAAGCAAGCATCCAAACTTTGTCTGGTTGCAGATGGTCAGAGTAAATCACTGGGCTTCTTGGATTCTGGGTAGATTTCCTGGTGCCACAGGCTCTCTTCTCTTCTTTCTCTTCTCTTCTCCTCTCCTCTCCTCTCCTCTCCTCTCCTCTCCTCTCCTCTCCTCTCCTCTCCTCTCCTCTCCTCTCCTCTCCCCTCCCCTCCTCTCCCCTCCCCTCCCCTCCCCTCCCCTCCCCTCCCCTCCCCTCCCCTCCCCTCCCCTCCCCTCCCCTCCCCTCCCCTCCCCTCCCCTCCCCTCCCCTCCCCTCCCCTCCCCTCCCCTCCCCTCCCCTCCCCTCCCCTCCCCTCCCCTCCATCTCTCCCCATGAGGATCAGGTCCTCAGGGAGATGGGGGGACAGTGAACGTGTATTTGCAGAATCAAAGCCCTGTGCCCACTCCCACCCCCCTGCTTGGCACATTACCTGCCACTGGCAGAGGATGGAAGGTAAAGGAAGAGGAAGAAACAAGAAGAAAGAGGAAATCGGTGTCAAAGGGGGAAGAAAACATTAATCTTGGGTAAAGTGATCAAGACTTACATGATGTAGTGATCTCCGAATGATGAAGTGGATGTAGCCAAGGTACTGGAATCTTTCCAGATTTCAGGGCCTCCTTAAATCCAGTTAAAACCAGTTAAGCCCCAACTTAAAACCAGTTAAACCCCAACTTATCTTAAAACCCATTTAGCCCCAGCTCTACATTCGCCATGGTTGATCGCTTGATCTTTGCATAAATCCTCCCTGTCCTTCTTGAAGCGGAGACACGGAACAGAGAGTCAGGGCTCTGTCCGAGTGGCAGAACTCCACGGTGGCTTGTGTCCAGGCAGCTCAGTTAGGCAAGCAGGAGAGCGGAGTAGAAAACAAGACTCTCAATCTCTAGAAACTGGATGGGGATTTCAATCCAAAGGACACAGTTTTGCCATTGATTTAGTGGCTTGAACAGCACGTGGAACAAATCCAGGACATGCAAATGAAAACTTTTTTCCCTCCACGCCTAAATGCCAGCCATAATTTTTCTGAGTGCTCTCAGTTGGTATCCCTGTTCTCGTCTAACTCCTATTGGGATGCCCACTCCTGAAATGAAAGCTGCCTGCATTGCCACCACCATCATCCAGAAATGTGGATGAGAATGTGCCACCATTTTTCTTTTTCCTGTCAGTTTTTATCTATCCTGCTTTGTATTTATTAGCGATGGTTCTGGTTCCTTTTGCAATCTGGAGTCACAGAGCCTTGCCCTAGGTCAGCTATGATTTGGAACACTGAGTCCTCAGCAGTGACGTTTTGGAAGGAAAAGAAAGACAACACAGGGCACGGGCCAGAGACGGAGGCAGATTTTGGCCTAAAAGTTGTACTTCGTAAATGGAAGGTCAATTATCTCTGGAGCTCTGACTTCCTAGCAGTCAAATACTTGACAGACATTTTACAAATGAGGACAAGATTAATTATTAAGGCTTTGTGGAGGTGGGGAGGGGGGAAGGGGGGCATGAATGCTTTCATGTTCATCACTGTTTATCCAAAGAAGAGTATTGGTAATAATGAGGGCGGCTGACCGTGAAAGACTATTATCGTTATTGCAAGGAAGTAGGGGCAATTACACACTAACATTTCTTTTGAACAGCTTTATTGTGATTGCATGTACATACCATAAAGTTCACCTGTTTAAAGCATACAGTTCAGTGGTTTCTAGTATATTTACAGAGTTCTGCAACCATTTTCAAAATTTGATTTGAAAGCATTTCGTCGCCTCAAAAAGGAACTGATTACACATTAGCAGTAAATTCCCAGTCTCCTTTCTACCCTCCCCTGCAGCCCCTGACAACTATGAATCTACTTTGTGCCTCTGTAGATTTGCCTTTTCTGGACAATGCACAGACATGGAATCACACTCTACGAAATCTTTTGTGGCTGGCTTCTTTCCCCTAGGATAAAGTTCTTGAGCTTTGTCCATGTTGTAGCAGGTGTCAGTATGTCACTCCCTTTGTATAGCTGAACAATATTCCATAATAAGGGTATACGACATTTTGTGTATCCGTTCATCAATTGCTGGATAGCACACTAGGTATTTTAATTAAAAGACAAACTGTCATGATCTCTGTAATCTACCTTGGGCACCTTTTTAGCTGTAGGTATGAGCGCATAAAACAGTTCCTGATCTTAATACCTTGGACTTAAGGGAATTTAGTATTGATAGAAAAAAAATGATTTCTATTTAAGTGTGTGGACAGTGGATGTCTGCAGGATGACCTAATGATAATAGCATAATAAGATCATGATGTTTTTATTTGTGTTTTTTAATTCTCTTGATAGAGTGGATCTGTATCTAAAAGTATTCACCCCTCCCTTCTAATAAAATAACTTTAGAGTGTATGAGATCTTGTCGATGATGTGAACACAGAATGTAGCACCTGCCTACAAGTTCACAGCTGAGTGTGAGGCTGAGCCACTCTAGCTGGTCTGCCAGGGGTCTGCTGGTTGTACCCACCTGTCTCGTGTGTCAATCTCTTTCCCTGCTTCTGGCTCAGGTATGAAGGAGGAGACATGGAAAAGAGGAGGGGTGAGGAGCAAAGAAGTTCCTCAGGTCTTAGATGGTGCCCTGGGATCCATATTCAGGCAGTTCTTACCCAAGTTTGTGAAACCCTGGCTGTCTGTTCTCCTTATATGGGGAGTAGTGGCCAGACTGAAGGTTCTGGAACTCTGGCATGGCCATTTCCTAGCTTTTGGATGTTGGGCAAGTATTTAACCCGTCTCATTCTCATCAGCAAAGTGAAGATAATAATAGTTCTTATTTCCTGGAGAAGCTTTGAGGATTTCTATAATCCCTGGCACATACTAAATGTGCTATCAATGTTAATCGTTAATATCATTAGTATGTATTAATTGCTTGCTATTTTCTGGATACTGTGCATCAAATCTCCACAAAAATCTAAAGAGGTGGCTAACGGTATTCCCACTTCCCAGATGAAGAAATTGAGATACGAGGAACTTATGTCCTCCTCAAGGGCACATGACTAGAAGGTGGCCTAAGTCACATTTATATGCCTTTCAGTCTGGTTCTAAATTTTGTACATATCCACTGGACAGTCTCACCAAAATGCAATGTGTCATGCTAACCAATATGCTCTATGCTGGGACATCACCATAATAGCACACACTAATTTGTTTTAATAATGAATGGTTGATGCAATAGGGTTACTTTGCAGGGCACCCTCGAGCTAAAGATGATATGTTGACTCATTTCCATCAGCTGGGGAATTAGTCTCTTGTGCCCATGTTAACATTTCAGGTCTCAAATTAATGGTTTCGGATGTCCCCATTACCATCACCACTCACCCACCATCAGCGCTTTTAGTCTTGGGAGCAGAAGAGTAAACAGAAGCACAGCCTATCATTCCACCAAGTTCAACTACCCCTAAAAAAAGCAACATCTGATAGTCAAACAAACAACCAGATTGAAAAACAGAAGTATCAGCATTGACACACGCCAGTTATTTGCTATTCTGTGAGGGTCATTAGCTGTGCTGCTCCAAGAGTGAGGGAGAAAACAGTTCAAGGGCCAGAGACAAATAGCATTTCAGTGGTCCCCAACTGGCTGAAGTCATCGGAAAGCTAATACAGATTTTCCTCCTAACATTCCTCTCTAAACAATCTCCCTGATTATACAGTATAAAATAGAAACAATTTTGGCTACTAATCCTAAATAATCCTAAACCTTGAATACTAAAACCAGGAAATATTTATTCTCTTATATTTCTAGGTAAAAAGGTGTTCTCGATTCATATTACTGCAACCATAACAATCTGCTATTTTAATTAAAAGAGTTTGTTCTTTCCCCACTTACAGTATTAATGGTTTCACGTGCATAAAGAACTTTTCATAAGCCCGCTCATGGGGATTTAGAGATCGGGAAGGAGGTAACATTTTTGAAATGTTCTTAATATTGCAATCAGTTGGGGATTATTTTTTTTAAGCCAGTTCCTTGAAAATTCTGGATAATGTCTTCTCATCAATTGCAGGTTGTTTTTTATTGTCCTTTCAGTTAGGAGTGTGACACTAGCTTGTAGATACTATAAGCTTCTTCAGGAAGGTGGATTTACGCTTGCAGTCTCTGAGCTAAAATAAGAAGCCATGTTGTTCAGGTCCACTGCTGGTGGCAGCCTCATCCCTGCCTCCAACCTCTCTGGTTGCCCCAGTCAAGATGACTGTTGGCCAATTTGTGCAGACTCACATTAATGCTGTGGCTCTTCACTGGACTGGAACAATTACGCTGCTTTTCAGTGATCCCAATCTGATGTTGTCATGCTCATAAAATCCTGCTGTCAATCAAGGAGACCTGGACTTCGGTTCTTTTTAAATTATCAGTAATAACTTTTATTTACTTTGCACTCACTCCCAGAAGGATTTGAAGTAACCTGCTTTAGATATGGTTCTGCTATACTGTGACCTTGGGCAGGTTGCAACAGTCATACAAGTCCTAACCTTTCACAGTGCTTCACTGTCACAAAGCCTTCTGCATCCCTTCTCTTGTTAAAGTTGTCACCCTCCGAGAATACCGGTTGACCTATATGTTTCTGGTAGAGCTAGCAGGTGGGAAACACTTTGGAAAACAAGGGCAGAGGACAAATGCAAGGGGCTCCCTGTTAATCTACTGACTGGTAGGACTAGAGTTTCAGTAGGTTGGTCCAACTTTGGCTTTAGCTCTGACCTCCAGAGAAGTTCCCATCCTGGATATTTGTCAAGAACGAGAGGTCAGAAATGCCAAGACCAGGGGGGTCAGGGTGGATATCCTGCCAAGGACCCATACAAGGAACTTCTTGGAAAAAAACGAATTGAGGAATTTGGCCTGAATATCAGGAGCTGGAAAGGAGCCTTGAATTTTCCTAGCAGATGATTTCAGTAATATCTAAATTCTGGAGTTTAGGGATTATGGACTACAGTTTAAATTGTAAGCCTACAGTCTCTAAGAATCACAGCATTTCAGAGTTGAAATCAGTCCCCTTAGTGGTCTTCCAGCCATGATCCCATTGCCCAACCCTTCTAGCGTTTCGTATAGTCTCCGCTTAGGGAGGTTGTCTCTTACCAGATAGTTCATATCAGGATTGGGACACAATAATCATTAAAGTTATTCTTTCTCTTGAGGCCAGGCTTTCTGCCTCCTAACATGACCTATTCATTGTGGTTCTCCCCAGTAATGGGCAGGTGGACTGTCCCATGAGGCACTTTACTACTCTTTTATTGAACTCAAATCTGCTTCTATGTAACTTCCTCCAGTTAGGGGATTTCTCTTCTTGTGCCTTTGGATATACTTTCTCAGTGGTCATGGAAGCCCTGAATGATTTCGGAGATAAAGCACAAAGCCCCTGAGAGTTGGCACATCTTCCTTTTACTCTCAACTTCTCCTTCTCTTCTATTTCTCTTCCTTTTCCTCTAACATTTGCACCCAGCTCTCTTATAATTCTTTGGGAAATTAAGCATGAACTCATACACAGAAGGCAGAGGGTTCCAGTGGAAAGAGAAGAGGAACTTGGTTCAAGCCCTGACAAATTCCCACCTCTATCTAAAGCTTCATAATAAATATTATGATTTACCTGATGGGGGTGGGAGTATAATGATCGAATATAAGTGAATATTCATTATAAATTGCAATGTACTATGAAGCTACCGAATTCTTTAATGTTAAATTCTAAAAGATGTCAAGCGTCACGTGGTCCTGGCTTCTTGTTCTACACTAGGACATTAAACCAATAAGAAAAGTGACATGTCCAAGGACCCTAATAGCACCAGCTAGAGGCAGAGCTAGAAATGGAAGCCCGATTTTCCAACTCACAATCCTTTGCTCCTTCTCCTGCCAGTATAACGATGAAATCAATAAAAATCATCCATGCACAGACCCTAAATAGTACCCAACATATATTAGGTGCTCAGTAACTAATGACTGCAGAAACATGTGAGTAAATGAATCAATGAATGACTAGTACTCCTTTACGATGATAACATTTTATAGTTTCCCTCCAAATGTCACTTCTGTTTTTAATCATTTTTTAATCAGGTCTCTGTTAAGGAGCTCAGTGCTCCAAATGGACTTGTGAAGATTATCTGAGACAATGCATGAAAGTCTTTAAAAGCAGTGTCTGGCAATCAGTACATGTTAACTCATTATTATTGTTCTGTTTTCTAGCCAATGTTCTAAAAAGACTATGCTGATGTTCTACAAATTCACTAATCTGAAAACTGCTTTGCAGTCTACTAACCAAAGGAATTCTAGAACTGCAAAAGTATTAGTACTACTTGTTGATTCTTATCCTGTGCCTTTAACTAGCCCATCCATGTCTGCCCCTGGTTGTTGGCACCCAAAAAGACACGAAGTGCCGGACTCTAACTTCCTTCTCTGGGCTCATGTTTACTTAGGCCCTGACCTTTGGGCTCTGTTCGCCATTCCCAGTCAGGACTTGCCTCTTGGACCTGACAAGTTGTTTGGCTTTACCCCATATTACCCTTCGCACTCTTGCTTCCTCTCCTTCAATCTCAATCCTAATTAAAATTAGTTTTGGAATTTCCCTTGGTTCCCTGAATTCCCAGGCATCCTGGCAGCTCTATTCCCCCTAAACAAGGCCCTCTCCCTTGACCCAAATCGGTGTGTCTGCCTCTGCCTTGTATGTAGGTCAGACACTCTCTGGTTTGTAGCATTTGTTAGAAATATTGATTTTTTGATACTTGGGCCTGGAGGGTAGACTTAGGCTCTTCATAGTTCTGTGTTTCAGAGAAGAGAAGAAAAGCTACTTTTCTTCTTTATTTTTTCTTCCAACTTTTTATTGAAATTACAGTTAGTTAACATACAGTGTAATATTAGTTTCAGTTGTACAATATAGTGATTCGACATTTACATATAACACCCCTTGCTCATCACAACAAGTGCCCTCCTTAATCCCGTCACCCATTTCACCCATCCCCCACCCACCTCCCCTCTGGTAGCCATCTCCTTGTTCTCTATAGTTAAGAGTCTGTTTTATGGTTTGCCTCTCTCTCTTTTTCCCCCTACGTTCACTTGTTTTTCCTTAAATGCCACACATGAGTGAAATCATATGGTATTTGTCTTTCTCTGACTGACTTACTTTGCTTAGCGTAATACTCTCTAGCTCCATCCACACTGTTGCATTGCAAATGGCAAGATTTCATTCTTTTTTATAGCTGAGTAATATTCCGTTTTATATATATACACCACATCTTCTTTATCCATTCATCAGTCGAGGGACATTTCGGCTCTTTCCCTAATTTAGCTATTGTAGATAATGCTGCTATGAACATTGGGGTGCATGTATCACTTCGAATTAGTATTTCTGTATTCTTTGGGTAAATACCTAGAAATGCAATTGCTGGATTGTAGGGTAGTTCTATTTTTAACTTTATAAGGAATCTCCATACTGTTCTCCAGAGTGGCTGCACCAGTTTGCATTGTTTCTTGTGTTGTTTATTTTAGCCATTCTGACAGGTGGGAGGTGATAGCTCATTGCAGTTTTGATTTGCATTTCCCCAGTGATGAGTGATATCCAGCATCTTTTCATGGGTCTGTTGGCCATCTGTATGTCTTCTTTGGGAAAATATTTATTCATGTCTTCTGCCCATTTTTAACTGGATTATCTTTCTTCTTTATTTTTTTTAAATGGGTTTCTTTTTTAAGATTTTATTTATTTATTTGACAGAGAGAGACACAGTGAGAGAGGGAACACAAGCAGGGGGAGTGGGAGAGGGAGAAGCAGGCTTCCCGCGGAGCAGGGAGCCTGATGTGGGGCTCAATCCCAGGACCCTGGGATCATGACCTGAGCCGAAGGCAGATGCTCAACGACTGAGCCACCCAAGCACCCCTCTTCTTTGTTTTTGTGTTAATTGGACTAGCTCTTTCCACCCCTTTCTGTCTGTTGCCTCTGGTCTCCCATTTTAATGGTGCTCAGATTCGACCTGCCCATGAAGTATGATTCTTGAATATTTTATTGGGTTATTTTCCCTTTGGGGACTTCATACACATATCACACATACATGTATACATTGCCATATATGATCTACATCATTTTCCAGAATGCTTGAAGCTTCTTTCTTAATCTCTGAGTGTATCTGACAATTTATCAAGACTAAGGACTGAACTTGGGGTAATGTCAGTAAACAAGAAAGAGCTTTGGTAAATTCACCAATAGGGGATTATCCCTGAAGTTCTGGTATGGACAAGACTTATTTATTATCTTTTTAATCTCTGTGTCTTCTGATGAATTACCATTTAATATCTCCTCATTTAATAGTACATCTACCCCTGCTCTAATCCCAGCCAGAATGTAAGTTCCTTCAGAGCATGGACTTGATCTGTTTATATTCACAGCTCTGTCTTCAGAACCTAAGAAACAGTACTTGGCAAATAACAGGCAACCAATCAATGTTTGTTAAATAATGAATGCATGAATGGATGGATGAATGAATGAATGAATGAATGAGAAGCAGGATGGAGTTGTGGTTGGACCACAGCCTTAGGCATCAAAGAGATTCCTGTTTTGGTGACGCCACTTACCAGCTATGAGACTTCTCTGAATTTCAGTTTTTTCATCAGTAAAATAGGATGACAGTGGTACCTCCCTCATAGGTTTGGGGGGATAATTAAATAAGAGAATGCCTATTAAAGTTCTTAGCACAGTAGTTGGCATATTTTCAGAACTCGATAAATGTTGACTGTTAAATCCATTCTTTTCAGTGAAAATCCTCAAATGTTGAAGCTTATTAAAGATAACTGAACTAATTTAATATGACTCATAGTGATGACTGTATTAAAGACAAATTAGTTTCACTCATCTGTCAGCAGGATTTTACTTACAGAGCCAAGCTCACAAAACATGTATCAGCCACACCTGCCATGTTTAAAACACTATACTAGGAATTCAAGATGCAAGGATAGGAATGACAGAATCTCTTCCCTCGAGGGACATAAAATCTAGAGGAGCTACTATGTGGGCAGTACTATGCTGAGTATATATGAATATGAGGAACTGTTGCCTCCCACATCATCTGACTTACTTCTTGTGCTTTGCAGAAAATTATTCTCCAACACTTAGCCTTTCTTTTAAACCCTTACAATGAGCAACCCACTCACTGCCTCATGAAACATCTCATTCTACTTGGGAATGGTAGTCACCATTAGAAAGGTTTTCCTTAAAATTAGCACGAATCTACTTTTCTGTGATTTCTATACGTTGATCCAACTTTTGCCTTCTGGACACACCCAGAAAAGAGAAAAAAAAAAAAGATTTTTTTCCCTATGTATCAGAAGTCCGCTAAGTAAAACTTGCAAGCCAAATGCAGCTACCCATTTATTTTTGTAAATAAAGTTGGTTAGAACACAGCCAAGCCTACTCATTTATCCATTGTCTATGGCTGCTTTTGCACAATAGCGGACTAGTTGCAACAAAGAACTTATGGCCTACAAAGTCAAATATATTTATTATTTGGCCCTTGAAGAAAAAGTTTTTGACCCCTGCTGTATATGGCAGGCCTTGAAACACTTACAATTAATATGTCTGTACATAGAACTGTACGTGGGAGCTAATGGAGGCAGAATGAAGGCACGCTATCACCTCCCTTGTCCTGGATACCGTACTTCTAATGATGTGGCCAGAGATTAGGTTGATCTTTGACTGACATGTAATCCTAGAGTGTATAAAGGACTACATCTCTGAGATTATTTTCCCCAGGAGCTTCTGTTAAGTTCTGCCTCCCCACCCTGCACTGCCATAGCTTAGTGTTAGAAACTATATCCAAAACTTTACATCTTTCCGGCCTGTCCAGAGCAATCTGAAAACAATTCAGCACATATTAAAAGGCTGCATTGGTCAGGGTCAGACAGGAAGAAGATGATATGCTCAAGCTAGGATTTTCAAGAGAATATAATCAAGAGCCCATTGACATACCTGTGGGCAAGGTTGAGAGAACTAACAAGCGAATTTGTCACCACCCTTTCTCCACAGAAGGGGATGGCGGGGAGGGATTTTGCTGGGACCCAGTGATAGCTGGAGCCATGGAAGGAGGGCTGGTCCACTGGAGCTGTGGTAGAGACACAACCACTGCCAAGACCAAGCCACGAGGAAGGCAGGGAGGGAGGGAAATCCTACCCTGATGTGCTCTAACCCCACCCTCTGCCTCCTGTGGGTGGAGCCCAAGCTGAAGCTGAAGGGCAAGAGCCACCGGAGTCACCTCCACAAGGCACAGGGCAGGACTGAGAGGAGGTGCAGTAGTGGGGCAGAGGATGACAAGGCTAGATGATGTGCCAGGCACTTAATAAATGCTGAACGAATAAACAGTTGGATGAATGAAGTGAGCCCAAAGCCTGTCATTCAGTTAATGTTTGTCGAACTGCAGAAATGAGTGTTGGGGCCATGATCTCTTTTATGGCCTCTTGTCCCAGAGTCATCACTGCTGCCTCTTGGCATTCCAGACTTTCTACCCCCAGTGGAGGGCTTTCCCTGTGCTCCACACCCTCTGCACCCTTCCCTAGCCTCAGCTGACCCTTCAGGGTTTCCTGCAAGAGGGTAAAAGGAGTCTGGATTCTTCTCAACAGACCTAAGACATTATCAAAGAGAGGGCTATAAGTCCTGAAATTATTGTCAGAATCTAAAATGCATTCTAGAATGTTCGGAGTCTTAAAAAACAAAAAATTCAGCATCACTGTACCGAATGGAGAGAAACTGGTGGCTTTTGAGAAAGCTGCCCCAGACATTTGTGTTACGGGCTCTGGATTTGCCAGATGCCTCATTATCAAATGCCTTGCAGCTGGCTGTTTCATGTCCAAATGGATCTCAGCACATCACAGGCTTTTATTGCAAAGACGTCTGGGCTCTCCATTCACTTTGCCAGTAGCAGTAATGCTGAGATAGTGGGGTGTGTGAGAGAGATCCTCAGTGGCCCCCCCTTGTCACTCTCTCCTCCATCAGCTGAGTCAGCATGGAGAGTATTCAGCACTTGATTCCACAGGGATAGTCCTAAGGATTCTGAATTTTGAAGATATAGAACTTATTTGAAGGCATTGTTTGGTCCACCACTCTAGCTAGATTATTGTAGCATAGAATGCACAAGACAAAATTGGGCACTGAATTAGGAATTGCTGTCCATATATCAAAGCAAATTTTAAAAAGGAACTGCAGACGTAGAGGGGCCAATTTTGTATTCGAGTCCTGAAATCATTTTTGTTCTAACTCAGAGCCGTACTACTGGCAGTTGTCACCTTGTGCCTCCCAGACTGAGGCCAGTCAGTTCCCAGAGTTGAGAACGTCCTATACAAAACCCGGAGCCAGGTATACTGGAAGGAGCAAAGTGGGAACTGTGATTTCCGATGGGCACGGCCCAGGTGACACAAGCCCACACCCGACAGCCCAGTGAACAACCTTATCCTCACCAAAAGTTAGTCCCACTTGGAAAAGCATTCTTCTGCCAACGCGCATGTGAACCCATGAGACAGCATCAAATCTGAGCTTCAGGTGAGCGTGGCCAAATCCCCGAATTCAGCCACGGCTGTGATAGGATTTGTCAATAAACTTCACTCAAGGTCTCGAGGACCAAATTTCATCAAATCTAATCCCAATTAGGATGACTGACAACATTTGAGTAAGATCTACGGATTAGATAGTAGTACCGTGTTGATGTTAATTTTCTGATTTTAATCATCACACTGTTAAGGTAAGAGAATGCCCTTATACTTAGGAAAACATACTGAAAAATTTAGGGGTTAAGAGGCATCATGACTGCAACGTATTCTCAAGTGATTCAGAAAAATAACAATTTGTGTATACAGAGAAGAAAGTGATAAATTAAATATGGTAAAATATTACCTGTTAGGGTATCTGAGTGAAGGGTTTATGGGATTTTCTTTTTTTATGATTTTTGCAACTTTTCTGTAAGTTTGAAATTACTTCATAATAAAGTTGCCAAGAGGGCTCCTGGGTGGCTCAGATGGTTAGGCATCTGCCTTCGGCTCAGGTCACGATCCCAGGGTCCTGGGATCAAGTCCCGCATTGGCTCCCTGCTCCTTGGGAGCCTGCTTCTCCCTCTGCTTCTCTCTCTCTCTCTCTCCCTCTCTCTCTTTCCCTCTGTCTCTCATGAATAAATAAATAAAATCTTTAAAAAAAAATAAATAAAGTTGCCAAGAAACTAATTCCAAAAAACGAGGGCTATCGAATGCAGTCATGCTGATGCTATTAAGTGACTCAGAAATTATCTCTCCTCTTTGTCATCCTTCAGCTAAAATGAGTCATTTTCTCTTTCAGCTAAAGAACCCTTCTATTCATGGAGGTGAATGCTACAGAAGCTTTCCACATGAACCCTGAAGGTAAGGGGAACTTGATCACATGTCCCTCTGTCACACCGCCCGTCTGTCCTCCTGCTGTCCATTTCAACGAGGCAAGGACGGGAACTCACCTATCTTGGGACTCACCTATCTTGGCTCAGAGAGAAAATACTTCCAAACTGGTCAATGTCTACATTGTCTCATTCTGCTGTTCTCAAACATCTTTTCAATCTCCCCAGCCTGTCCTGCTCAGAAGAACCTTCTGTTTTTCTAAAAGGAAATACCAAAACTATTAATAGCTGACATCTCTTAGTGATGCAAGAGATTTTTATTTTCTTCTTATGTTTTTTCCATAGTTGAGAGATTTTCAACAATGATTGTCTTACTTTCAAATCAGGAAAAGAAATACTGTTTATTCTTATTTTCCCAAGAAGCTGTACGTAAATTTTTGCCATAGCTTTCTGTATCCCCCTCAGCGCCCTAATGTCATCACTGCTTCATGTCTCCATCATGCCAGCCCAGTGACAGACCTCATGGAAAGACTCATATGTGATAGGTCCTGGATCTTCTCCTTCTACCATTGGCAAGCAAAATCATTTCATGGCCCCATGGCCCACTGCGTCCCAGGCACAATCTGTTGGCTGGGATCTCACAAACTATTGGTTGCCTCTCCCCTACTTACAGTATCCTATTGCCATTTTGGCATTGCCCTATTTGCCATTTTGGCGTTGGAATTGGGTAGAAGTACTTAACTCACATTTTCCCCCTTCATCCCAACTCAAATACCATGCCCCCATTCCATCTCTCTAGGATGCCAGGCCCAGCTGACAAATCAATCATATGAAGTATCAACACTCCACTTTACCAATGGAGAAACCAAGTCAAATGGCTTTCCTCTGTATATACTACAGTAAAATGGGATCTAGACCCACTGAGACCAATGTGACTGTGTAACCCTGAGAATGCACTCTCTCTTTCAGAAGAAGTTAAGAACTCTTGAAGATATGAAACTGACTGGGTCATTGGTAAAAGAGAACTGTGGCCAAAATTGTCCTAGGATTTCCTGAGGCCACCCAGGATATTTACTAGTCTTCCAAAATTGAAAAAGTGATAGCCTTTTGAGGGTCATAGGGCACTTCAATGTTAAGAACCAAACCTGAGCTTTCCCTGTGGCCCAGAGATTCTCAGCTTGAGCACTGTTGACATTCTGGGCCAGATCATTCTTTGTCATGGAGGCTCTTCATCCCTGGGATCTTAGCATCATCCCTAATCTCTACTCACTCAATGCCAGTAGGACAGCACCCTACCATACTTGTAATAATCAGCAATGTCCCTAGATGTTGCCTAAGGTTCCAGGAAGGACAAAATGTCCCCCAGGTAGTGATAATAAAATAATGCCAAATGTCCCCTGAGTTGGGGTGGAGGGGAGCACAATCAGCCCCATGGACCTCCACCACTCTAGGTTACCTCAGCCCAACAAGAACTTCTGCTTTTCATGCAAATGGACTGAAATGTATAGTATTCAGACAGAAGTGGCCAAAATGCTCTGGCACAGAAGGACCCTGTGGCATAATATAGCCTGCCCAGGAGTATTTGGTAACATTATAACTGGTGAGCCTACCTAGCCAGACAACCAGCCTCTCTGTTTCTGCCCCTTGATGCCAAATGCCTCAGAGGATTTGTTTGAATGGAATGGAAACAAAGAAGAACAGGGTAGCACTGAATACTGTGAGTAGTCCTTCCATTCATGAGGACAGAGAGGTCCAAAAAAGCACTGTGTAGTCTGAACTGTGTTGCAAAGCACCAGGGGGATCTGGCTGCTATTTTTTTATTTTATGCACCACATTACTGCACTAAAGATGTGGGACTCAGTCTCCAATTACTTCATAAAATTTGATATTTTTAAACAAATAGGCATCCATTCTTGGCAGTGGTTTAACTGGAAATCCCTTTTCCCATTCCTCAGAGAGTGTAGAGCAGGTGAGGCTGTGGGAGCAGATCCACCATGTGGTACCATTTGGTGAGCCAAGGCCCCGAGAGTAAATCCCAAAGTGCTAGGATTGGTATACGCATTTCCTGCTCATCTCCACGTGTGCCTCTTTTCTCCCTGGTCGATCTCCCTTCCCTGCACCCACCTCCCACAACCCTCCACCCCTTACTCAACCGAGTATTTGGTTTGAAAAACTGCTTATGATACCCATGAGTATCTGTGAAAACACAGGCAAGAATTCAAGAACACTTACCTGATCATCCAAGAGAAACAGAAATGCAGCTCAGTTTCAGGGTGAAAAGAACAACCAGAAAGCAATGTTCATAAAGGAATTCAGAGGGGAAAATCTCCCTAAAAGAGAGGATTGTAATTAAGCCTAGAATCGCAGTTCCTGGCCAAGACTCCACGAAAAGTGCCATTGTCCATTTTGTGGCCTTTAATCTGGTGTCTGGTCTCTTTGACTGGTCCCAATGTCTCAGTGGGTCTAGATCCCATTTTGCTGTAGTATATACAGAGGAGAGCCATATGACTTGGTTTCTCCATTGGTAAAGTGGAGTCTTGACACTTCATATGATTGATTTGTCAGCTCTTGTCCCAGTGACCTCCCTAACAATCTCTCCCTGGCACCTCCTCCTGAGGGTGGAACAGAACACCACTCGGACTGGCACCCCAGGGTCCTTAGCAAGAGCTTGGCATCTCTGGGCTCTGCCTGTTCCAACTCTCCACCTCCAGCCTTTTCCCAAGCTCCCATCTGCACGACTCCAACCTTAACTTTTTCCAGACTGCAAGGGAGCTTAGAAGCAGCCCAGGACACTGGGGATGGCGGGGGGGGAGTGGGGTGGTGCAATGTGCCCTCCACAGAGTGTGCTTTGAAGTGTGACTGAAACTCTATGCCTATAATCTTTTCACCCTCCATGTTTGCCTGCCAGAGTCCTTCAAACTCCTATCATTTGAGCCTCTGCTTTGACTAACGTATGGCATTGCTCTCAAAAACCTATGCACTGACCTAGAACGGTAAGACCTTAATTTATGAATAAGATTCTGTTTATCAGAGTAGCTTATTGGTACTTCTCTAGGATGAAGGCCTTGGAATTCAGACACAGGACAAATTCAATAGATTGCTGCAGAGAAACTGAAACGATGGAGGTCTTGAGCTCCAGACCCGCACTGTCCAATACACTAACCATTTGCCCCACATGGCAATTTACATGTAAGTTTACTGAAAATAAATAACTTCTAACTTCTGAAATTCAGCTCTTCAGTCACACTGACCACATTTCAAATGTTCACATGTGGCTAGTGGCTACTATGTTGGACAGAGCCAATAGGGAACATTTTCATCATCACAGAAAGTTTCATTAGGCAGTCCCTGAGGCTGTTACTAGCAATGGGGAGTTTTGGAGAGGAAGCCTAAAATCACCAGTTAGGTAGGGAGGGATGGAGAAGAGTAGAAGGAACAAAATTCCAAAGGGAAGGTGAAGGGGGATGAAAGGCAAACTTTGTATGCTTTGCCAAGGGCCCAACCCTGACCAAAGATGCATCCACTCTGTCACAAAGCTCTCTATGTTGACACCTGCAAATAAAGGAGTGACTGGGGTCAGCTTTGGGCCCCATTTCCTCCATTGTATGGCCCCTCAATTCTGTGGGCTCCTTTTGAAGCAAGAGACCCTATCCCAGATCCTGAGCTGAGAGGGCTCAGCACATCACTCACACACAGAAGTCACCGGGCTCCCAGTAGCATAAGGCATCCCATCAGTATCCAAGAGTCCACTTAGAGCTGGGACTTGCAAATCAAAAGACATGCAAGGGAAAAGGAATAACTTCTCCATCTGGAGTTAGACCTCCAGAGAGTCTGGGGGACATGGTGGATCCAAGCAGCTGTTGTCATCCCTTACTCATAACAGTGATTTGTGCCTGCATAGCGCTTGCCATAGTGTAGAGCATTTCACATATTAATCCAGCCCGTCCTCCCAATAATTGGCTGAGAAAAGCAGGGCAGACATACCCTCTTGTCACTTTCTCGTAGAAGAAATTCACACTCAGAGAAAAAGATGTGCCACAGTTGATCAGTTGGTAACTGGCAGAACCAGCTCTGGAACACTCTCATCCCACACCGTCTGTGGCTCGTGTCACCTTTCTCTGGTGATGAAGGTTATTTTGTACCTGTCCAAATCCCCACATGTGTCAGCCTCAAAGGGTGTGAACTTGCCTCGGATCATGACTCCAGTTTGTATCCAACCCCAAGCCAATGACAGAGCCCCGAGCAACCTCATGGACTCTTCATTACCAGTGATCCATGCAAGCTGCCAAGCAAGAGGGCAAAGTGGACTCGTGGCTAGAACGAGCACACTGATATGACTTTTCTTAGGACACCCCTTCTAGACAAATGCCGATATCCAGAAAATGGCAAAAAGGGAATGGTGTTCATGGCAGCCTCGGCACCAGACTTCCTGAATCTGTTTTCTTATGCACACGACACAGGCAAGTACTGTTTTCCTGGGTCCCAAAACTCTAAGTCTGCAGTGGGAAACATGCCAGTGGCTTTTGCTTGCTAGAAAAAGATCCAGAAAACTGGATCAGATTAGTCCATGTATTGGACTTTCAATAATTTGGGCCAAATATTTATGACTATTTATAACAGCTGACAAAACTGAGCTCTGTGAACAAAAGCAAAGGGGAAAATGCAACCAGCAGTGTCTGCCATGCCGTTATACCCAGGGCTGTGAGTTCCCTCCCCAGGGAAGCTGCCCCGCTCCTCCACCAGGTCAGATCTGCCCACCATTGGCTCACATGGCACCTGCAGAACTCCCTCGTAATACTTGGGTCATTTACATGTAAGTGTTTTACTAGTTTATGTCTTCACTACCAGACTGTTAGTACTGAGGGTGTTGTTTTAGCACAACACTATATTCTCAGGGCCCTGCCGATGCCTGGTGCGTTATAGATGCTCAGTGGATATTTGTTGAAAGATGGATTGATGAGTGGATGGGTGGATGGATGTGTGGATGGGTGAATGTTCCAGCCACTAAACTAGGTAGACCCTGCCTTTTTCTGCAAATTCATTAAAAAGGGCTGAATCATGGGCGCCTGGGTGGCTCAGTTGGTTAAGCGACTGCCTTCGGCTCAGGTCACGATCCTGGAGTCCCAGGATCGAGTCCCGCATCGGGCTCCCTGCTCAGCAGGGAGTCTGCTTCTTCCCCTGAACCTCTTCCCTCTCATGTTCTCTATCTCTCATTCTCTCTCTCAAATAAATAAATAAAAAATCTTTAAAAAAAAAAAAAAAAAAAGGGCTGAATCATGGTTTTCTTTCTTCCTCCCCATTCTCACTTACTGAAACTGCCCTGGGAGTATTTACCCCCAGACCCAGCCTAACTCAGGGACCTTGGCCATTACGTCTTTGATTGGACAAGTGGCTTTTTGTTAAGAGAGGGCTTCTTCCAAGGGAAGCTGAGTAAAGGGAAAACAGAAAAGAGGGACTATAAGCCAGTAAGAGACAAGTAATTATCTTGCTGCATAAGTAGTTCACATGTTTTGAAGGAAGAAGCAAGTTTGAAAGAACATATTGTACACGACTGAGAAAGGGTGATTAAATCCAGTAGAGACAGGATGTGCTTGTACAAGATGGAGCAAAGTGAGGGAAGAGAGGGCGATTTGGGGACTGGTAGTGGTTTCAAGGCTGGGCAACAGGCAAGGAGGTGGGGCTTTAACCCTGGAGCCTATAGGCTGTCCCACCTCCTCCCCACTCTGAACTTCCAGATCTTCCTGCTCTGTGTACCAAGGATGAACAGAAGCTGAGGGGCCAGGGTAAAGCAAGTGCTTTACCAGCTTCGGAGAGAGAACCCTACCGAACTTCTTAAACTCCTCTTGAATAAGATGACCCCCACCCTTCTCTGAGGCTCTGAGATAAAGAGTTTTTCCATGAAATTGCCTTTCACCCACTTGTCAGAAGCTTAATGGCAAATAATGGCTAGTTACCCCTGGGTATTTTAAAGAACTCTCAGGTGGACACAGTAATGGAATTCAGAGAAGTGGAGGGAATTCTTAAAAACCAGGAAGCAGGGGCACCTGGGTAGTTCGGTCGTTAAGCACCTGACTTCGGCTCAGGTCATGATCCCAGGGTCCTGGGATCGAGCCCCACATCAGGCTCCCTGCTCTGTGGGAAGCCTGCTTCTCCCTCTCCCACTTCCCCTGCTTGTGTTCCCTCTTTCACTATTTCTCTCTCTGTCAAATAAATAAATAAAATCTTTAAAAAAAACAAACAAACAAGGGAGCAGGCCATGGGACATCAAGAACTATCGCAGTCACTCTTTACGGCCTGGGCAGGGACAGGGCACAAGCTCAGACTCACACACTGATTAACACAGGGAAGTTGGCTGTCAACACCTGCTGAAAATTTTGCCACAACATAAATAAGTAGTTTCTGTATTCTCCAAATGGGGACCTTTTCCATGTATTTACACCATGAAAGGACAGGTTTTTATTAGGAGACTCTTTTTGTGGTGTTCAAAATTTTATTGTGACTTTTTCCCCCTCAATGACAAAAGTGATAACTTTTTTTCTTAAAGATTTTATTTATTTGACAGAGAGAGACACAGCGAGAGAGGGAACACAAGCAGGGGGAGTGGGAGAGGGAGAAAGCAGGCTTCCCGCGGAGCAGGGAGCCCGATGCGGGGTTCATCCCAGGACCCTGGGATCATGACCTGAGCCGAAGGCAGATGCTTAACGACTGAGCCACCCAGGCGCCCCAAAAGTGCTAACTTTTTATTTAAGTATTTTAGTAATATTTTATTTTATTTCAAAAGTAATCATTTTTTTTATTTTAAAATCCTCCTCCTAGAGATAACTGCTGCTAATATACTGGTGTGTGTATTTGCTAGTCTTTCTTCTGTGCACATAAAATAGAGAAAGATACAGATATTAGAATTGAGGTCAAAGACATTTACTTTTCACACCAAGTCTTCTTTTTCCTTTTCACAGGTTTCTATATCATTAAGTTTTTTATTGCATTTTTTTAAAGATTGGATAATACTTTATTGTATGACCATACTGTGATCTAGTTAAATAATCCCTTATCGTTTGATGTTTAGATTTCTTTCAATGTTCTCTTTTTACAAATAGTGTTGGGGGATTTTTGTGTTTTTTGCATGGAATTGTTTTTGCATATCTCTGTTCATTTGGAATAAATTTCTAGAAGTATATTTTTCATTTCAAAGTGTATCTACATTCACAAGGCTTTTAATATATGTTACCAAAAAGATTGCACCAATTTATACTCAGAAGACAAAGTGCCAGTCCCACGTCTACCCTTGAGCGGCCAGAAGTGTTTGCAAACTCAGTGATACCATCCTGAAATCTTACAGGGGTGGGAAAAGAATAAAATAAAATATTTTACACGAAAATACTTTGAAAATTGAAAGTCCCATGAAAACGCATACTGCCATTATTATCAATTTTTAAACCACCCAAGACGGAAAAGGCATGACCTCTCTCGACCACATATTTTAATAATTAGCAGCACTTTAAAAAATAAAATCCTTCTCAACTGCCCTCTAAATACAGCTGACACCCAATAAATTCCATTTATTTGAAACCATTTGCTGAGCACCTTCTATGCATTGAGCTTTGCATTAAGTATGAGGAATATGGAAGAAAAAAAATAAACACAGTTCTTGACATCAATGAGCTTCTAGCCTCAGTAGATACAAGGAGAAAGAAGGGTAAATCGGGATTCATTATCAGGTCCTGGGTGCTCTGTAGGGAGGGCATCCCCCATTTGGGGGAGATCCAAGGAAGTCCCTGCCGGGAGGAAGGAAAGCCAAAACTGAGGATAGGATGCAGGTGAGTTTTGGTTGGGTGGCCGTGTGCCAATCCTTACCGCCTCTGAAACAATGAGAAACACGGAGAAACAATGAACAAAACAACGGAGAAATCACATTGAACTAGCAGCTATCTTCCTGCACAGAAAGGGAGCTGTTTCTGGGGGTGAAGACTTTAATAAGCCACATGCCGGGAAGGCTAAGACCCCAATGAGGGTATACTTGGAGGAACACTGGATAGGTATAATTTCTCTAGAAATCAGCCTGGTATTTTTTAGTCAGTGAGGCAGGAGAGCAGGAACTGAGAAGAGAATTGCTTGGGACCATAGAGGGGATTTTAGAGAGGTCTGGAAGGAAGATGAAAGGGGTGAGATATGGCAATGATGGGGACAGGAACTTTGGAGGGGAAGACAGAGATGCCTAATAAGGAATTTTGCCAAGTGACTGTTGTGAAGTATGCTACCTATCAGATCCTTGCTCTTGTGAATACATAAAGGAAGGTAGGGCTGCGTGTGGTCTCCAGATGGGTGGAGAGGGAGAACGGAGGCTGCCTGCTGGAGGCTGCCACACCTGGTTTACTCATCTTTCATTCTGTAGGCATCTGAGTGCTCCTGTGTGCTCAGAAGACTTCTGTGAAGCAGGAAAGCCCTCTTCTGAACTGCAGAGGATATTAAAGTGAACGTTATCTGCTGTTCCTCTCATCCTGGTTCCGCGTGCCCACTTGGGCTCCATGTGTCTGGTACATGCACAGAGCTTTCAAGAAGAGGCTGGGATTATAATGGGGCCTTTTAGGCAATCGAGGACATTCAGAAATGCATGCCAGAAATCCAGGTGTGTATCAGCCCCTCTGCTTAGGAAAGCATCCCAGGCCATTTATATTTTTACTTGTAAATAAATTGGCAATTAACAGAACTTTGAGTATCAGCAAAGCAGCAAATTTCCCTTTCAAATCATATTGTTCTTGTGGTCATATTAAAATTAATTTCTGTCTCTAAAGCTGAGTTGAGAAGCATGGGAATGCAACAATAAGATATCTGCCAGGCCAAGGATGAAAATCATTATGGATAATCTTCCAAGAAGAGTGTTTACAAAAATAGGGAAAAATTGACCAACCTTTTGAATATTGACTTCCTAATCTTTTTTCCTTTGGTGGTCTCAGGGTTGTCTGGAAAACACACCAACAATTATATGTTATGCAAAGAGGTGATGTTATTATTGTAAAGCTATGAGTCAGCAATGACTTACTGGATCCTGCCAGGCCAAGGTCATGGTGGCCAAGTATGCAGACATTTGCATAGGCCCACTCCACTTCTGTGAGCAAATACATTGGTGCAGGAAGCCTAGCAACCAACTGAGAGTTAGACCTACTGTTTGTTGTTGTGCTAATGGTCTGGTAGACTTATTAAGAAATACAAGAAGAAATCCTTTTACAATTGACAATGGCATTTGCTTTTTAAGATGTTAAGCATATTTTAGCATATTTTTCTAAGTGCACTGTCTTTACTTTGGGATACAGAAACGCATCAATATTCAAAGCTCACTTATTCAGCAACCACATCTTGGTTAGCTTTGTTATCCATCTATCCTTGAGTTCAAATTAATATACATGAACAGCTTTATTGGAAGAATCAGTAAGGTCTCATATCCCTCAGTAACAGGAAGGGCCTATTGATTAATCAGAAGAATGGGTTTCAGAGCTCAAGGTCAAGTGCTCTTTCAGTGGATCTGTGAATCAGAATAATGTATTACATATGGCCTTATAAACTATTCAGTCAATCAGTCGTCCAACAAGTGCTATTGAACACCGTGAACATACATAAATGTGACAGTGAGGTGGGGGGGGCGGGCAGAAAATGTAGAGGAAGCAAGACAGGTTACCCTGAGAGTTTGATGATGGTATTCAAGATGGAACAGTGGCGGTTGGCCACGTGTCAGAGATTTCCCACTTATTTGCAGGTCTTCTACTTGGTTAAATATAGTAGTTAGCACCTAACTAAGCTGCACTGACTCTCCCTGGATTAGCCAGGCTAAGTAATGCTAGCCATTATAATACCCAGCCTCTCTATATCTTGGAAGCTTGATAACCAAGGGTTTACTTGTCACCCAAGTCACAGTTCATTGGATATCAGCAGGGGATGCAGGATCCTTCCATCTATTGGCTATGCTTGGCTCTTAGGACCTTCAAGTCCTTAAGTTCATCTTCCTCTGGCCAGTAATGGATGAGAGAGAGAGAATGAATGAACAAGAGAAGGAGAATGTATGAAGAGTTTTAAATACCAGGACCAGATTAGAAGTATATCATTTTTGCTCACTTTCAGACACCACAGCTCAATCACCTGATCCCATCTAATTACAAGAGAGTCAATCCCGTGACCTTTAACTCTGTGCCCAGAAAGAAAAGGAGAACCAAATTTCTGATGGACAACAGAAGTTTTTACCACTCCTGTGAATGGTCTCCCAGGCTTCTAAGATGATTGGAAAAAGCAGGAAATGAGGAAAAAGGCTTTTGACACATTCTTGAGAATTTCTTCTTAGACATGTTAACTTTCTCCAATGTGCGCACAGCCTACTTTCAATGTTTTAAAGATTCTCCCATCAGGCACTTGGCCGGTGCACTTCGTCTTTCCAGACCTTAGTCACCCCATATAGAAAAGTGAGAGATTGGATCAGAATTATTTCAAGTCTTTTGGTTCCTTCACATCCAAAATTCTAGAGCTCCTGCTCTGCATTTCCTCCTGAGACAAATAAGCAGGGAGCCAAGGAAGCAATGCCATGAGGCCAATAATTTATTTTTTATTTTTTTTAAAGATTTTGTTTATTTATTTGACGGAGAGAGAGATAGCGAGAGTAGGAGCACAAGCAAGGGGAGTGGGAGAGGGAGAAGCAGGCTTCCTGCCAAGCAGGGAGCCCGACGCGGGGCTCGATCCCAGGACCCTGGGATCATGACCTGAGCTGATGGCAGACACTTAACCACTGAGCCATCCAGGCGCCCCAATAATTTAGTTTTTATTTTAATTGTAACTTATCTTCTTACTTCCCAAGCCCAGGTTTCTACAAATTAAACTATACATAATAGACAAAGCTGTTACCAATATAAAAGTGATTTTTTTTATGTCAAAGTAAAGTTGTTTTGTGTATGGGTGAACAGCACCTTCACACACACACACACACACACACACACACACACACACACATATAACATCCACAAAGATCTCTCTGTGAGAAAATAATCTTGTTCGAACAGTCTTGCAAAACATGTTCTCTTCCTACTCCCCTGCCCTGTATTAGTTTCACGGTGATAACAAACAGTGCTGTCTCCGCAGCTTACAGCAACACTTACTTTTTGCTCACTCTCCGTAAGGACGACAGATCAGCAGCAGGTTGGCAGTGGCTCTGCTGGGATTGGCTGGACCCTGCTGAGCTCATCTAGGTTCCGCCTGTCTTCTTGTACAAGAACCCAGACTAAGGGAGCAGCCACTCTCTGGGACATCCTGAGGGCATGTGGAGAACAAGAGCAAGAAGGCCTCAGCCAAACCACGCCATTGTATTTCAGGCTTCTGTTTGGACACAGCAAAAACAACCACAACCAATTCACATTCCACTGGCCAAAGCTTTTCACGTGGCCAAGTCCCAGTCGTTGAAATGGGATGTGTATTCCTACCACAGCATGTAGCATTATGTTCAGTGACGATGGATGATGATATGTAATCCTGTGACTGGGAGAGAACAAATATTTGAGGAGTATAATCCAGTCTTCTCACCCCCACCACCCCCACTGAAGTTCTAAATACAATACTTCTGATGGAGAAGAAGTCACTTGACCTCCCTCCTTCTGTGGTGGAAAGTTCTTGGGTTAGAGACAGTTTTGGAGGGAGAAGCAAACAGCCATGGGGAAATAGAGGGATTTAGCAAACATTTATATAGTCCTCATTATAGGCTCGGCACTGTTTCAAATTCATTGCCAGTAGTAACTCATCTGATCTTCATCACGGCCCTATGAAATTGGTCCTCGTATTGTTCCCATTTTACAGATGAGGAAAATAAGGCGCAGAGAAGTTAAGTAAATTGCCTATGATCACACATCTAGTAAGTGGCAGAAACGGGATTCCAACCCAGGTAATCTGGCTCCAAAAGCCCTATTCTTAGACACTAAGAAGGGAAGAGAAATGGGAGTAGTCCAGCACCATAGACAAGCTGGTTGCTGGTAAGCTATGCTTCTAGAGGAGACATAATAATAATGTCTGAAAGGAACAGACCTTATTTCAATAAGACAAGTATTACTGTATAATAATAATGTTTCAGTAATACTTGTATGTTTTTCAGAATATACACAAAACTGGACATTCTCAGATCATTTGGGATATAGGCCACTGTCCTAGGCACTGCCCTGCATAAATCTCTTCTCTCATGGAGTTTATGCTTTAGTGGAGGCAGACACACAATCAACACATAGCTAAGGAAAAAATATCATAGGTCAATGATGGTAAGTCCTGTGGAAAACAATAAAGTAGGACTGGGAGATGAAGAAGGTGGAGCAGTGCTGGAGATGGGTTGCAACTTAAAGATGGTGTCAATGAAGGCCTTGCCGATAAGGTGACATTTGAGCAAAGGCCCAAAAGAGGTCAGGGGGATCGGTATTTGATGAAAGAATGAATGAATGCTCAAGCAGATCTAGCTATCCCTGTAAGCCTTTAAAAAATAAATAAATAAATAAATAAATAAATAAATAAATAAATAAATAGAAATTAAAAACAAAACAAAACCAAAAAACCCAATTACTTATTACTTATGCCCAACACAGCCACCCTCTGCCCCGGTGTCTCTCAAGCTTAGGTGCTGGCTGAGCCCTGCCGCTTCTCTCTCTCCCTTGGCTACGGCCACTCCCATTCCACCAGAGGACTTCCGGCAGGGCAGAAGGGGACACAACCATGATCTCCTCTTTAAATGGCCAATGGACTTTTTCTGATTGGGAATATGCAGGGGTCATGTGGTGGTGGCTGTTCACATTGTTCTGGGGGGTTGGATGGAAGGAGAGGGCTTGACGTGGGCTGTTATTAGTATGTCTACACACACGTGCATCTAAGACAAGGCTGAGCATGTTTTGTTCAACAGGATAGTGAGCCAGAGATGACAGAGCTAATAGAATTACTGAGCAATGAGCAAATGAGAAGGTGTGAAGCCTTTGGTGGTGTGCAGCAGAGATTAAACCCAGCTGATATTGAGAATGCAAAAGGAAAAGACAGTATCTGATTTCCTGCTCTCTGACTTCTCTGGGAATGAGAGGGGTCAGGTCAGGAAGAGCCAGAACCCGCAAACCAGTCACCCCCCCCAAGAAGAGCTGGGGGTGGAGAGGGATTGCACCAGAGGGATGGAGGCAGGCAGGCGGCTGAGCCGTGACGACTGGGCATTGGGCAGAGATCCAGGATCTGCTGGGCCTGGTCATGGGAGAACCAAGGCCTTCACAGTTGGCGGCAGAATTACAGAACCAGGGCACCGGGCGGGACCCATGCAAGACTTCCTTGGGCTTCTCTCACTGGACAGACATTCGTCCCAGCGCCTACAGATAGGGCTCCAAGGGCCCCAGCCTTGGGAACCTACCGGTAGAGGTAGCCAGGCAGAGCAGCGAGCTCTCCAGGCTGTGTGAATAGACAGACACTAAAACCTTTTATCACTGAAGCCGCAGGCTAGAGAGGAGGCAGTTTAGGAGAGTCAAGGTAGGCTGAGGATTTGTTTGTTTTGTTTCATTTCTTTAGGCTATGGTTAAGTTTTTGTGTTTGTTTTGTTTTTATTTTGGCTTGTGTACCATATTTAGAAAACTGATTAAACAATCTGCCCCCCCATCTCTGATGCACTTGGTCAGCCAGAAGGAACAAATTAATACTTCGAAGCATTAACACGCAGAGCCAGAAATGGGCACTGCCCGAGCAGGGGAGGAGGGCCTTCCGAAGTCAGCACAGGAGAGGGGAGCACAAGAGGAAGACGGGGAACTGTCTCCGTGAGAGGAAAATGGAGGAAGGGAACGAGTCTGGGCTCACGGGGCCTCTCCCAGTCAGAGGAGATGAAGTTTGACTCCCATGTCCTCCTCTTACGTGGGAGAGCATCGAGTCCAGAGCTGGACCCACACTGCGGGTGTGCCAGAAATGTTTAACAACTGTCCCTGAGAAGAGAAGAAGAAACAAGAAATCCTGATTTGTAGCATTTGCCAATTCCCGTGGTACAAACACTCCCACTGTGGCTGATCTCAGGCTACCAACATGAAGCCATGCGGCTTCCAGCATTCTGAAAATTTCAACAATTGCCTCCTGGTCTGAGCTGGCCTCAGTGCACCCTGCAGGGAGTTCCCTTGATGTCACAGCTCCTGATGTGCTGAGCCCTCCTCACAGAAAACTCCCTCAGGTCCCAAGGAAAATGCCCTGTCTAGGCCCACAGGGTTGGAGAAGCAGCCAACTCCACCTTCACCACCACTATCTTCCCTCCCCACCTCTTTGCCTAAGAACCAGCTAAGTGCTTGTTGAAAATGCCCCTTCTGAGACAAACTTGTAACGGGTAGATAAATAAGTCCTAGAGATCTAATGCGGAGCCTGGTGACTATAGATGACGATGCTGTGTTATAAACTTCAAAGTTGCTAAGAGACTAGATTTTAATTGTTCCCATCAGCGGGACATGATGGAGGTGTTAACTAACACTAAGGTAGTAATCATATTGCAGTATGTAAATGTAGCAAATCAACATGATGTACACCTTAAACTTATACAATGTTATATGCCAGTAATATTTCAGTGATTTTTTTTTTTAATTTTAAATGCCACTTTCTAGGTCCTGCCCTCTAAAACTTTTGACCCATTATATCTGGGATGGTGCTTAGAACACTCTAGAAGCAGTGATCCAGGAACACCCATTCCTACTGATGGACCATCCCTGCATCCCATGGCATCCAGCCCCAGAGCCACCTCTGGGTCGGGGGAGTGTGCTAAGGGAGCCCTTTATCAGGTAGAGGGCCCCTTTAAAGGGCACAGAACCCACAGCCCCAAGGGCTTCTGGTGGCCATGGCAGGGTGGTCAACAATACAGATCTCAGAGCCCAACTGCTGAGCTCGTCCCCTTCCATACAGTGCTCCCTGGCTGTGTGACCTTGGACAACTCATGGAGCCTCTCTGGGCCCAAGTGTCCTCAACTGTAAAATGGGCATATTATTAATAGTCCTTGCGTCTCAGGTTTGTTATGGGGGGGAGGCATGTAGTGTATCCTGCGTAAGGGTTTGCCAATTTTCTCACCACACATTTTTAAGCACACTGGAGGCTTTTAAGATAAGGTGGTTCAAACCACTTACCCCTTTGAGCTTCAGTGTTCTCATCTTTGAAATGGGAGCAATGATGCAGTAGTCATAGTAGCAGTAGGAGGAGTAAGAGGAATAATTATAGTAGCTTCCCTGCCCATTGGCCAGGATTATTGTAAAAATAAAATGTGATAATGATGAGAAAGTGCAAAGTGCTTTGTAAACTATAACTCACCATGTAGACAAGAGGTTTATCAATTGATCTTTGATGTTGTTAGTAATTTGAGGCAGGACCCAGAGTCTAAAGACTGGATTCCCCCTTTTTCTCTGCCTTCTACACTGAGTGATGGCGGACAGAGCCTGTTAGCCTCTCCCAGCCTCAGTTTCCTCTCCTGTCAATCGGAGCCTCTTAGCAGAGGCGTGACATGTGTCAGGTGATTATGTGCCCAGTTAGTGCTCCCCCACCTTCGCTTCACACTGGAATGTTCTGGAGGGCCTTTTACAAATGCCCGCTGTACAGGTGGGTCCAACCCTCAACCAATGAAGCAGAATCTCTAGGGAGAAGGCACAGGAATGGGTACTTTTAAGAAGTTGCCTACCTTGTCCTGATGCAAATCCTGGATTGAAAACCACTGATTTCTGGGGCGCCGGGGTGGCTCAATCGGTTAAGCCTCCGACCCGTGGTTTTCACTCAGGTCATGATCTCTCAGGGTCGTGGGATCGAGCCCCTCATCGGGCTCCGTGCTCAGTGGAGAGTCGGCGTGAGGATTCTCTCTCCCTCTCCCTCCCATTCTCTCTCTCTCTGAAATAAATAAAATATTTTAAAAAGAAACTCACTAATTTCTGTGGAGCAGCGAGGTAAAACACAATCTACAACGTAGGGTGTTTTTAAAAAATGTTTTTAGCTGATTGATGATCTCATGAGAAACTACTCTGAAAATGAGGCCAGCGTCTATTTTGCGCCTTCTGCCTGAAGCGTGCCGGGGAGGATTGCAGCTCCCCCGCATGCTCTGGCCTTCCAGCCAGGCAGGCCGTGTGAGAACCAGCCTCCCTCAAGTCCGAGATGCCGCAGGAGTGCCGCTGGGGTGCCCTGGGCCGAGGGGAGTGGGCGTGCGCGACGCCTCCAGCCACCCGGACGCATTCAGCGCCCTGCGTTATTAAAGGTGACTCCGGTGCAGAGGTGCGTGCGCGACAGTGTGGCAGCTTACCCCGCTTGGGTCAGGAGCCGGGAGATCTTTCTGTTGAAGTGCCATGTGCGTGCGGTCCCAATGCAGAGTCAGCTTCGATTTGGAGAAACGCCGCCTCCCCCCACCCTCTGACTCCCAGGGCTCGGCGCACCAGCAGCGTCTCCACCACGTGCCCGCTCAGTGGCCCCTCTGGGGGTCCTGGAAGAGGGGGGCGGGAAGCTGTCTGAAATCAGAGGTGGGCAGTTTACATCAGCCCCTGTATTGTTTCTAATAACTCTCACACAGCCCTGGTGTTCTGACGGCACCGCTGGGCTCTCGTGGGATGGTCATTGTATATACAAGTAGTTCCCTTGCGGAAAGAGCCAGACGTTTCCCACCAAAGGATGTAGGGAATAAGATGGACAAGTGTTTGAGAAGCAATAAAATGTCCACTTGATCATTGCAGCGATAAAAAATAATAACGGATGGTCACATGAGCAAGGGTCCTGTGGTGAAGGTTCCCTGGCAAATGTGTAAATATGCTGTCCTCGCTCAGAAACAGGTCTTCGCTGCAGTGCAGAGAGAGCTAGAGCCTACCCCCTCCCCTTTCCTCGTCCCCCCCCACCACCGCAGGGTTCCCCCAAGCACCACATCCCCAGCTTTTTGTGCCTGCCTCAAAGAGCAGCTACCCCGTTCTCCCTAAAACCTCTTCCCTCCCCTCTCAAAGACAGAAAACTAAGCCGGCTCCACGTCTAGTGCTGGGTAACACGAACATAGGACCAGTTCTCTTGTATGCAGAGTTTCATCCCATATCTTATTGGGTTCTTGTTGGGCTTTTTCACCTTTAGGGCTTCAGGGGTTCACTTGGTCACACTACAGGCAGTCACTGACCATCGACTTTGGGGAAAGTTTATATAATGCTCTTAATTTTGAGCCTTAATCTCAGCCCTCTGCCGCTCTCCCCACCCTGAGCAGATTATGGCTTCTGTTTTCCAGACTGAACGTTGGCATTCTATATTGGAAAGACAAGCCAGACTCTTGGAAATCAAAGGGTACCTATGGGGTTCTCTCCCTGTTATTTTAGCCTCAGGCCATCTAACCAGGGTGGAACCGCAGGTAAGGAGACCTGGTGGCCAGACAACCCCAACCAGGCAGACCCCAAAGGAAGCACCTACTACAGTTCCTAACGCTTAAAACCAGGGATGAATACATGTAAAATTTGTTTGCAAGAAAATAAGACTTTTTACATTTTTAGGACAAGAGAGACATTTGAAATTTGATTATACCCATTACGAGCCTTTAGCAACTTAATTTAAATTGGGGTTAGATGGGGCAGGTAGTTTAGAGTGTGCAACCTGGGGAGGGGGAGGCATTTGGGAGGATTCCTGGAAGAGCAACTAGAAGGTTCCCAGAGAACAACCTACTGGCTTCCTCACAGGAGCCGTTACTAAACCGGGAGCCCCAGTAGAAGAGAGTGCTTGGTGCTGCCTAGATGCCCCAAATCTCTGTTGCCACTAAGATTTCTATTTCCAAATATGTCTCAGAGGGAGTGGTAGCAGGCAGAGAACGCCTTCTAGAAGCTGTCCATGAGGTGGTGTCCAGCGGGCACGTGGGGAACCAGCTGTGGCCAGGAGGGACAGGCGAAAGCTGGTCTCTTCAGGGCTCATCAAACAACACCCAGCCGTTCCGAACGTCTCAAGAGGGGCAGCCTTACTTCTGGATGTTCTTCCCTTGATCTATAAAAATCATAAGATTTAAAAGAAAATATATGCCATGTGTTTCCAAGAATTTACACTTAGTTCATCAAATCTATTGTTTTCTGAGAGTTTTTTGGAGTCCAACAAGACTAATGAGCCTTTTTCAAATGTCGTTAAAAAATGTTTTCTTCTCAGAAGGACATTTAGAGGCTTTGAAATTTGTTCCAGGGGTAAAAATAATAGTATTAATAATAAATTGCTCAAAACTCTCAACCCGTGCAGGTTCAAAATTTACTTAATACTCCCAAACCAAGAGACGTGAATTATTACTGGGGTTTGTCATTGCTTGAAAGAGGGGAAAGAAAGCACAGGGAGGTTCAGTAGAGTTCACTGTGTGGTTCACAGTTATGCCCATAGCCCAGCAAACTTCTTGCTCAGCCTACACTTTCAGAGAAAGCCCCCCCTAACTTGGCATCGATGAGGCCAGGCTGATTTCGTACTGAGGCGACTTACCGAGCGGCTGACTTTTCAGCCTGCTTTATTTTTGGCTGATGGATCAAAGCCCTCCCAGAATGGTTCTCTCGTAGGGCATGCAATCTGTGTCACGTAAAATGGGTGATATATGGTTAAGTCACCACAGGGTGGAAAGAGGACACTTTTTCTTGGGGGGGGGTCTTCGCACAAGAGCGGTGGCCCCGCAGCTGCCCGTGAACGTTGTCATCTGGTGACCTCTGGTGGTGGAATTTTTCCTAGCCCGTGTGCATGGATGCTTCTGAGCCAAGCCATCCAACCATGTTACATTTTCCTACATTCCTTTCCTCCTGTTTTGTCATTCACATTAAGCAAGGAGCAAGGATCAGTTGCAAACACCCAGAATAAAGTGGGGCGTGTGCCTGGCCAGAGTGTTACTTTACAAAAGTTGCCTGGTGCCTTCTCTTTCAGTGAACGTCTGATACATTTCCTGTAGAAAGAGAAAGGAACCAAAATGAAGGAAAGTGTGGCATCCACAGTTGTTTTCATTTTGCTACTTTTTCTCAACACCAGTCTCCTGAATGGTAAGTAAGGGACTGTCCTGCTCTCTTTAATTCCCTGGGGGTGTTTCTCGAGAGGGTGGAGAGTCCATCTCATCCGGCAGTTACAAGAGATGAAAATGTCATTGGCTGCTATTAAATTATCTGCAACATTTTGGGCATGAAAATCAATGCAGAAAGTAATGCAAAAGAATGAATGCAGTGCATGCATTCATGCGTTCAAAGCGTGTCCCTGTGCTCTGCCTTCTATCCTCACCCCGAGACTATAGCGAAGCAGCTTGTATGAACGACAAGACCAGAGTCTCGGTCCAGCTGCTGTCAGCTGCTACTAGCTATGTGACCTTGAGCCAATCACCTAATCTCTCTGGGTTTCCACATTTTCAAAGTGAGGACTATGATGTTCCCTCCACCTGCAATGAAATAGTGCATGTGGAAAATCTTTGAAAAACAGTAAAGAGATAAAAGGGATTGCTGTCATATGATGGGAAACATATAGCTAACTCTATTCTCTGGGCTAATGGGAGAAATGAAGTTCACAGCTAGAGTGTGCATGCTGGCGTATGTACATTTCTGTGCGCCCAGCTCTGGGCATGTTTGAGTGTGGATACTTTTGAATACACTTCTGTGTGTATTAACTTTTCGATGTGTATCTGATTGCAAATGCTTCTCTGTGTATACCAGTGTGAGTATTTATCTGTGTGTGTGCCTCCCTGGATGTGTATATTTCCATGTATGTTCCCAAGTGTACTTCTGAGTATGCAGCTGCATATATGTCGGGGCGGGGGGGCTGTGCATGTGTGTGTTTGTGAGGTGGGCTCTAATGTGGACATAAGCATGTACCTGTGTGTATGGTACCTAGGTGGTTGTCCCTCTGTGTGCATTTTATAAAGATAGTGAGGCAGTCCATGAATTTTCACTGTCTCTGCTAAAGTGAGTGAAAAGAACATTTGACTAGTTGTAATTTCGCAACTGTGCTCTCCTCTCCTGAATTTCCCAGACTATGGGATAACCAGTGAAATGTGAAAAAGATAAGCTTCCAGGGAGAGAAAAAAGAGAGCAGAGATCAGCGTAATCCACAGAGAAACTTTTAGGTACTCAAATAATCAACAGTTGCCTTAATTGGCTTCTGAGGATGCTCATTATTGAGCCATAGGGTTTGGGTTTGGTCTTTTTTTTAACTTTTCTTTCTGTCCCACATGCTCCGTCCCCAGCCACAACGAAACACAACAAACAAATCACTTCAACCTGTGAGATTATCCTAAAGAAATTTGCCCTGGAGCATAAACAATGTTACAAATTTTGGCAGACCTAACCCCAGGCTGGCTGGCATGGAGTTTCAAGGTTTCCTATAATTCTTTGATGGTTTTCAGGGTGGCTGGGAGCCAGAGGGTAGCTTAGCCCCCAGCGACACGATCAGCCTACTGTCCTCAGCCCCAGCCTGTGCACTGCATCGTATCATTCCATGAACTTCTTCCTGGCCAGTTTCGCCTGGTGTCCCCTCTTCCCATGTATGTTCTCCTCCAAACTTGATCTTCCTGATCTGGTGCTCAGAGAGAAGTTCTGGCCAGGAACCAGTGGGAAGGGGTCGGGGGAGACAAGTATAAGAGAAAACAGAGAGAACACCCCTGAATTGCTGGGACTGATACCTTTCAAAAGCTCTCCTCTCTGCTGCTGATTTTCTGAACTAAACAGTCAGGCATCCAACGCAGCCAAAAGGAAGATCACCTGGGGTTAGTTACGTGGATGGGCAAAATGGGGGTCCTGCCTAGCAGCACAAGGCAAATGCCCAGGGCCACCCTTTTCCTCTTTGGATCTGACAGACAAGGAGGAGGAAAGGGGGCCAGGTCACCAAGAGCTTTGGGGATTCAGCAACTGGAAAACCCCACCCTTTTGACATCGTACTTTCCCCATCACCTTATTCAGACCTTCTAGCTTCCAGCTGGGATGAGATACGGCTCTCGGCTAATAATGGTAGCTGGTAACCAGGAGAGCAGCTAGCCACTCCCCCACCTCTTACCACGCCTCCCCCCCTAGAAAAAGAACCAGAGAACTACAAGGAAGCCCTTTGCCACCTCACCACAAAAGGACCCAAGGGGAAAGAGGGAAATATAAGACCACAAAAGGACTAAAAAACAAGAATCGGAAACGGGGACAGGGGAAGGGGGAGCTAGATGGTGAGACTGGGTCAGAGGTCCAAGCCAAACGGAATCAAGGAAAAGGGAAGGGAAACAGGAAGGAAGGGAGAAGACAGGTGAGGGGAAGGGAGGGGAGCAGCCAAAGGAGCGTCAATGATGCAGAGAAAAGAAAATAGAAGGTCCCAGATTGAGTTAATTGTATGGGAAGGGCAGGAAAATGGAGAGTCGTGAGCAGATGGAGAAGTGCCAGAGAGCACTGTGTCCACAAAGTGCCCCGGGATGCTTGTGCCTGGGGCAGAATTCTTTTCATGGTCACCCTTCTGCTGTGGGAGGATGTCAGCTGCATAGACCCTGGGATTGCGGAAGGGCCACATACTCTTCAGTCCACATGCATCCAGCTCACCCTTGCTGTTCACTCTGTTGGAATTTTACAGTTAATGACGCATCCTGGTTAGTGGCCATCTCTACCTCACAGGACACACACACACACACACACACACACACACACACACACACACACACACACAGCCCTCCCTCTCTCTCAGTCCTGCCAACATCAGGACAGCCCACAGAGGCATGTTGCTGGCATTTCTGAGCACCGCCCCCTTCGGCCCCCTCACACCTCATCACTGACCTTGTCCCATCAGTCTGCTTCTGTCACCGGCAGGAGGGTCTGATGGTTGAATGCACCTTGTTCCTCAGTGACTTCTGGCTTTTTCTAGGACAATCACCTCCTGGAAAACCTGAGATCTTGAAATGTCGTTCTCCTGAAAAGGAAACATTCACCTGCTGGTGGAAACCTGGGGAAGACGGAGGACTTCCTACTAATTACACGCTGATGTACCACAAGGAAGGGTAAAATGTTCTCTTCTCTCCTATCAACTGCCGCATGACTGCTCTCAATCTCCTGGCCTGAAGTTAGAGTTACCCACAGTCCCCTGGATTGGCATGAGTAAGGCTCCTACCACCGGGGAAAAGAACTTCACTGCCCATGCCTACAATCTCCTGTTAATGTCCTTGAAGAGCTCTCCCCATGTGTATAAGGTCATCTGCTACCCCAGCAATATAGTACAGCATTATTCCCGGTGTCTGTCCCAAGGTCAGGTTGTATCCCAAGGTCACATATGAATCTTTCCTAAATGCCAGTTACTTTTAGACGTAAACCTTGTGCCATTTGTTACTTTTGCAATCTCAGAGGATTATCATGTAATCCTTATGACCAAGAAAGAGCCCTATAAGCCAAGGAAGGTAAGGATTTTTTCCTTCGCGTTTGCTGATCCAGGATCTCTGATCTTCCAGAGGGCATATTTGGAGCTAGGGTTGCAGCGAGGGCTAAACACGGTCATCTCTGGGTGAGGACCTTGTTTTACTCACAATGAAACCATCCTGGAAAGCCCAGGAGGGCTGTATCCCTCCCCAGGGAAGAAAACGTTTACCGGTTGCAACAGCTGACCACATCCCAAAGACGGCACTTTGTTGGACACAACGCTGTCATCCCTTCTGGGACCTGGAGGAGTATCATGTAAACAGAGTTCAGGAACTCAAACTGGCCACCAAAATGAAATAAGCCTTCACACCTTGTGCTGTGTCTTGCGTTGAGGCCCTGATGTCTACATGTGAGCAGCCTAATGAGGCCACCTGATCCTGAAACAGCCCCTTTCTTAGTCATGTTACTCTGTTGCTGACTTAGGGCAATCTGAAATATACTGAGGGCGATGCTTACCCTCTTTCATCTTTTTTTAATGAAATGTAATTCAACACATGTGCACAATAAGTGGTGCGTTGTGCACGGCCCCCCAGGGTGTATGTACAGGGGAGAGTCACATTTCCTGAGATGACCAGCGGCAGTTCCCTGGGTAGGGCAGTGCCTTGGCCATCGGAGAGCTCAAGCATTTATTGGCAGGGGGCATATATCCCAAAGCCCACAAAAACCTATCGAAGGGAGGTGTTGATGAGCAGCAGAGTCACTGAGGACCTCACGTAACCCTTCCACCATCTCCGGCACCCTCTTCCCTGTCTCACCCCTGGCTGACCTGGGCAGGACACAGAAGTTTGGGGAGCTGTTCCTCACTCTGGTTCTTGCGTTCTGAATGTCTGATCCCCAAAAGCCAGTGTTACTAATCTACTCAGGAGATTAAACTCTGTTTACTACGTTCTTATTCGCTGCTAATATATTACTCATTGCAGAGAGACAATCACACACGAATGTCCAGACTACATAACCAGTGGCCCCAATTCCTGTTACTTCAACAAGAAGCACACCTCCATATGGACAATGTACATCATCACGATAAATGCCACAAACCAGATGGGAAGCAGTTCCTCGGACCCACGTTATGTGGACGTGACTTACATAGGTAAGGGGAAGGGCAACGGGTAAGGAATTTGTTATTCAGTTATGGATTTACCAATAGTCAAGCTCAATTCGAGTCTTCTTGGCTTTTGGTTGCAACCCCAAAAAGAAAGATCAGAGAATTTACAATATCCTTCTCAACTGAGTTTCTCAAACCAATTTTTATCAAATCATTCACGGCAGTAGGACTGGCGCTTGGGATCCTTATGCTTCTGTGCTCTCCCTTGACCCTTCTTCTCATCCTTTTGCATCCAGAAGGAATGCTCTACTTACATGTCCCTTATCACTCCTTCCCTCCAGCTCTCCTCCTGCAACCGATGTCCCCTTCTCCCTTATTTTCTCCCTCCTGATGGAACACAGAGCTGCTCCATGGAGTAGCAGCTCCTAGAAGGTGTTCATCTGCTTCTGCACCCACAGAGATTGCACCAAACCGATTTCCCGCAAATTCAATTCTCAATATACACGTGCTTCTTAGCAACTGGAGCTATTATTTTAAAAATAAATAATGTGGGCGCCTGGGTGGCTCAGTTGGTTAAGCGACTGCCTTCGGCTCAGGTCATGATCCTGGAGTCCCGGGATCGGGTCCCGTGTCGGGCTCCCTGCTCGGCGGGGAGTCTGCTTCTCCCTCTGACCCTCTTCCCTCTCGTGCTCTCTATCTCTCATTCTCTCTCTCTCAAATAAATAAATAAAATCTTTAATTTAAATAAATAAATAAATAAATAAATAAAAATAAAAAAATAATGTGAGGAGTAAATACTACTACTTGAACAACAGGCTGAAGGCCAAGGTCACAAGTACAATGTTTGGAGAAGTCATTAGCAAAGTAAAACGAAGTCAACCCAAACGCTGCTTCTGGCTTTGCATGATCAACAGCGAGCTGCAGGGCAATTAGGCATCACTGTAGTGGCCTGGATGGTGTGGCGGGGATGACAGAGGGAATTTTAGGACAAGAGATGGCTTGGCCAGGCCAGGGTTCAGCCCTCATCTTGGGTAATAATCTAGGGAATAGCTAATTAGGTTCATGTTTACCCAAGTCTTCCGGATTTACCTAACACCACTCAGTAAGGAAAATCAGATTAGGATTCTGAAGTGTTCCCTTGCATATCATCCCAATGGCATGTTATCAGTGGTTTATCCCTAAAAACTAGAAAAGCTTCCAGTACCAACCAGTACACACTTGAACAATTTCTCTTGCAGCAAATCACTGGAATGAGCCTGGGGGTGGAAACTGAATGTGATTTTAGTTTAAGAAACTCAGAAAAGCAACCCCAATGGCAAGTAGGAATAAAATAAATTCTAGTCATATAAATTACTTGAGATACAAAGTCTTGAAGATGCTAAATGCCAAATAATTCCTTTGTCGTGGGCTCTCTCTTACGGATTTAACATATGAGGGCAAAACAACAAAAGCGAAAAACGTTCTGAAATGAACCATTGCTACAATGAACGTAGTCACAAAAAACGGAATCACTAAAGAGTAGTGCATTTAAAAAGTGAAATCAATGAGGGCATCAATTTCACATGAGCTCTGGAAAACAAATTCTCTGGTGAAAAATTGTTGGGCTGTATTTTCCAAAAAAATGAAAGAAGGGTTTATGGAACTCTCATATCACCCTACATCATACAGTGTTGATGACAGGAATTCTATGTTGATGCCATAGAATTCATCTAAAAATCAGTGTTGGGTGCCTGGGTGGATCAGTCAGTTTATGTCCAACTCTCGATTTCAGCTCAGGTCATGATCTCAGGGTTGTGAGATCGAGCCCCATGTCGGGCTCTGAGCTGGGTGTGGAGCCTGCTTGGGACTCTCTTCAAAAAAAAAAAAAAAAAAAAAAAATTTTTTTTTTTTTAATCAGTATTAACCACAGTACATTTTCGATCAGACTGAGTCTCATCCTGTGAGAACCCACAGTTCAGAATGACAATACTGGCAGATAATCTCTCAGAAATAGATTTTGTTCTTGTTCTTGTTGCTACTGCCCTTGAATTACATTTAGCAATGTTGAAGATGCTTGAAAGCAGTGATTCTCAACTCGGGGCTATGTTGCCTCCCCCAGGATGTTTAGCAATGATGGGAAACATCTCTGATCATTGCAACCGAGGGAAGAGCTCTCAGGGTATTACGGACATTTAATGGGTAGAGGCCAGAAATGCTGTTAAGCAGCCTACAGTGCTCAGGACGGCACCCCACCCACCCACCACAAGCCACCAATGAAGAAGAGTCTGGTCCAAGATACATAATGCTGAGGTTGAGAAACTGTGCTTTCAAGGATTCATCCTAAACATTTTGCTGGCAGTTTTGTACCAGTGGTTTTTGATCAGAGGCATTTCTCAGTATACAGATGATGTTTAGTAAGTTTGTTTAGTAAGTATATATAAAATGATCTTTCTTAGACATTTACTTAGTAACATATAAGCATTAGGATTAGTGGCAAATTTTCTAAAGTTCACTTTTTTAGGCAACTGTATGTTATAATGCTAAATATACTACAATTACACTCACATCCCCCTCCCCCCCCGCCCCGGCATGGACACTGACTTGGGGAGGTAATAAATGAATCGAGAAAATATTACTGACCAGCAGGACTGAGATTAGGGTAAGACAAGCTGGTACCCAAGGCACTCTTCACGGGCTACTCACAGACCTGTACTTAAAGGAACCTGAGAGTAAGTGCCTCCTTATTTTTGTGTGTGTGGCATAATACACACAACATAAAATTCACCATTTTACCCATTTTAAAATGTGAAATCCGGTGGTATTAGTTCATTCACACAGTTATGCAACCATCACTGTCTAGTTCCAGAACACTTTCACCACTCCAAATGGAGACTTCATACCCATTAACCAGTTACTCTGGATTCCCCGCTTTATCCCAGCCCCAGAACAACCACTAGTCTGCTTTCTTTCTCTATAGATCTGCCTATTCTGTAATCATATAGTATGTGGCCTTTTGTGTCTGCCTTCTGTCACTTAGCATAATGTTCTCAAGATTCATCTATGTTCTAGCATGTATCAGTATTTCCTTCCCTCTGTGGCTGAATCGTGTTCCATGATATGGATATTATTTATCCATTCATCAGTTGATGGACATTTGGGTTGTTTCCACCTATTGGCTACTCTGAATAATGTATTATGAACACTGAGGTACAAGTTTTTGTTTGAACACCTGCCTTCAATTCTTTTGGGTATATACATAGGAGTGAAGTTGATGGGTGACATGGTAATACCACATTTAACTTTCTAGGTAACTTCCGGACTTTTCTACAGTGGCTGTACCACTTTACATTCCCATCAACAATGGACAAGGGTTCCAATTTCTCCAGTGTTCTCACCAACACTTATTATTTTTCACTCTTTGAATTCTAGCCATCCTAGCAGGTATGAAATGGTATCTCATTGTGGTTTTGACTTGCATGTCTCAATGACTTTTGAGCCTCTTTCCTGTGCCTCTTGGCCATTTGTGCCTTCTTAAATTTTGCATCTTGCTTCCTTCAACCTAACCCCAGTTCTGCTGACCAGCATCTGATATCAAATGCCAAGAGTCTCATAACCACGGTGGAGTGAAACAGCAGAGAGAGCCGCCTCTAAGTCATACAGTTCTGTGTTCAGATACCACTTTTACTAAATGTGGAGTTTCTTTCCTGTCTACAGTTGAACCAGACCCTCCTGTGAACCTAACTGTGGAATTAAAACAGCCAGAAGACAAAAAACCATATCTGTGGATGAAATGGTACCCACCTACCCTGGTTGACGTTAGATCTGGTTGGCTCACACTCCAGTATGAAATTCGGTTAAAACCCAAGAAAGCAACTGAGTGGGAGGTGAGTCAACTAGAAGCTTTTGGAAAGAACCAGGTCCTTGGCAAAGATGAAGCCCTCGCAGCTGAGAATAAGTCATTCCTCCTCATTTTGGGATAACCCTGTTGCCCTCTTGATGCTGACGTGACCCACCCCGATGTGGAAGGGCCTCGTCCCCTCCACTAGGATTGATGGGGATCATCTTCATACTCACCCAAAGCTAGCTCCTTGCACTGAACAGGTCTTCCACCAGGTATCCAACCCACCTCCCTCAGGATAGCTTAGATTGAGACACTTGTGAGTGTACTTACGTGGCACTAAGTAGGAGGAAAAAGTCTCGGTGTAACCAGTCCATGGTCAACGGTATTTTTATTCACTTACAAATACTTCAATGTAAGGAAGAAATAGTGCAGTAAATTATAGGCATTATAATAGTCTGCTCTTAAATATTTTAGTATATGTTTCTTTTATTTTTATTTATTTATTTATTTATTATTATGTTCAATTAGCCAATATATAGTACATCATTAGTTTTTGATGTAGTGTTCAGTGATTCAGTAGTTGCATCTAACACCCAGTACTCATCACAACACATGCCCTCCTTAATACCCAGCGCCCAGCTACCTAATCCCCCACCCCCCTCCTGGTTTGTTTCCTGTAGTCCAGAATCTCTCATGGTTTGTCTCCCTCTCTGATTTCTTCCCAGTCGGTTTTCCCTCCCTTCCCTTGTATATGTCTCTTTTAAAAAGGGAACATTTGAGGGGTGCCTGGGTGTCTCAGGCAGTGAAGTGTGTGACTCTTAATCTGAGGGTTGTGAGTTCTAGCCCCACACTGGGCATGGAGCCTACTTAAAATTTAAAAAGAAAAAAAGGGAACATTTGGTTTCACTCATGTGGACTTTAAAGAGCAAAACAAATGAACAAACAAAGAACAAAGAGACAAACAAAAAAACAGACTCTTAAATACAGAGAACAAACTGGTGGTTGCCAGAGGGCAGGTGGGCTGGAGGATGGACGAAACAGGTGAAGGGGATGAAGAGTATACTTATTGGGATGAGCACTGAGTTATGTAGAGAACTGCTGAATCACTATACCGTACACTTGAAACTAATGTAACTAACACTTGTATGTTAATTATGCTTCAATTTAAAAAAAGATACTCTCAAACCCATTAGCGATGACAACAATGCAAATTTTTTAAAAAGGGAACATTTCCAAACATAGCCAAAATAATAGGATCACACTTAGAAAATTAATTAAAATTCCTTAATAACATTTAGTAGCCAGTCCATCTTTTAATTCCCCCAGTTGCTTCAAAAAATATCTTTAACAGCTAGTTTGTCCAAACCAGAATCCACTCCAAGACCACACATTGTGGCTAGTTGTTCTATTGCTTCCATCTCAACGTGCTCAGGAGATGTCCCACCTTCTGCATTGGTCTGATGAGTTCTCTGTGAGGTCATTTGGCTGATTTCTCTGCCCCTGTATTTCCTGTAACCAGACAATTAGATCTAAAAACTTGATCTGATTCAGGTTGAACAATTTTTAGCAAGAGTACTTCAGAGGTGATATTAGATCCTTCATGCCAGGAGATGGAAATCATCTGGTGAACCCACCAGAAATGACTCTAAGGCCGACTCTGGGATCAGAGAGGTGACAACCTGATCCCTCGATTGTAAAGTTATGTTTCTCTTGTATGCCATTGTTTCAACAAACTTGAAGGCCTGGTTCTCTTTCACCTAGGGGCTTTATACTAATTGGTAATCCTTGAATCAATAAAATCATTAGGGTTGACAAAATAACCAATAACCATTTTTCAATTGTATTCACCCGCTGTCCTCCACAGAGTAGAATTTAGAAGAGGGTACAGGATAGGGAGCAGAATATTTGACTCTATGTCGATAGAGTTCCCCATGGAGAGATAGAAAACCCATTAATTTTTGTGTGAGCAATGCAAGGAGGAAAAGATGAGCTAGGAGGGTGGAATGGTGATAAGAACAGAGATTTATCTACAAAATCGAATCTGCTGGCCTCGGTTCTCCAATAGTTTATTATCTAGAGGAAACGTCTGTGAAGAAACATAACACAAGTCAGAGTGACTTCTATCTTCCTTGTTTGTCCCTAGACTCATTTTGCTGGGCAGCAGACTCAGTTTAAGATTCTCAGCTTATATCCAGGACAGAAATACCTTGTCCAGGTTCGCTGCAAGCCAGACCATGGATTCTGGAGTGAGTGGAGCCCAGAGAGCTCCATCCAGATACCTAATGGTGAGTGTCTTGGCTCCCTTTTGCTTATACTCCAAAATATTTCTAAAACAAAATGAATTTAGTAAGTTTGCATGTAGTAACTACTAACAGAGAAACTATTTTAAGCCTTGGCCAGAAGAATAAATAGAGGTGGGTTTCTCATCTCTCCATCCAATACAAAGACACCTGGAAGTGTAGCACTGCTCCCTAGGTCACTGTCAGTGAGGACCAGTTTCCAGGATAAGGGTACAAACACGGGCTTGGCATGTTTCAGAGGGCTTGATGGTTAGCCATTCTGCCCTCCCCATCTGCCCTATCCCTCTAATTTGCTCAAGGTCATCATCTAGTTGTCCCAAAATTTGTAAGGTCGTATGCCATCTCAAAGGCATGAACCAATTTTCAGTCCCTGAGGTCGATTACATCTTGACCCTGTATGAAGGCACAGTACATAAGAGGCACTCAGTTCTAAGTGCCACTAAACAGGGCGGCCTGTGGTCCACAAGAGAATGATTTATCTTGTTTTTCTAAAGTACGTTATAGTTTATAAAGGCTTCACCTTGTTTGGCCCTTCCAACCCTCTCAGGTGTTCAGAGAAAATAGGATTAGCATTAGGAATCAAAAGTGAGGAAAATGAAGCTCAGTGAAGTTTGAGGCCTTACCCAGAACCCCATGGCAAAGCCTAGCTCCTCTGCCAACTTGCCTGGCCAAAGTACAAGGCCTGCTTTGGCTTGGTGTTGAAACAGCCCTGAACTGTGGGTCATAAGATTCACATGTGCATCCAGTTCAGCCCTGGCTCTTATTAAATAAATCAAAGCACGAGGTCCAGAGGCAGAAGATCCAGGTTCAAATCCCAACTGCAGCTTTATAGTTTACATGTTCGTGGGGAAATAGCTCTTTGAGCCTCCGTGTCCTCATCTTTATACACCAGGCAGTGTCTGGAAAGAGCTTAGCACCATTGATGGCTTTAAAAAAACCTTAATATGTGATGACCTTTATTATTATTACTACAGTGGACCATGTGACCTTGAATTTTCTCCTAAAGGGCCAAATAAAATAATATGTAAAAGCATTTTGAAATTTATAGAGTACTGTAAAATATATGCAACGTGTTAAACTTTAATAATAAAAATTAAACCTGTCACTGGGGCACTCAGTGACATGAGCACTCTTTGGATTGCTGTTCAAATCAAAAGAGGGGTAGGGAAGGGGGGGAACCCTTTTGTTCATGACTTCTGCTTATTTGGGGTTTTTTTGTTTTTGTTTTTAATGGTGCTTTGATGTGATCAGAGCTTTCCGACTGTTTGCTTTGTAGATGTCACCATGAAAGATACCATCGTGTGGATCTTTGTGGCCGTTCTTTCTGCTGTCATCTGTCTGATTATGGTCACAGCTGTGGCTTTGAAAGGCCATAGGTACTTCACTGTCTATCACCCCTCCTCCCAATCATGGTTGTCAGGGATCGCAGCCAAAAAGGATAATGCACAGATGTTGAAAACCTACACATAAGTCAAGCACTTCCTTTGAGCCATTAGCTGCAGTGTGCTCGCCCATAGAAAATCTTTTCTCAGTGCTAGCACAAGGAGCAGGATGGACTCCTTTGAAGCTGGTGCTCTTTCCATCAAACTCAGGCTCCCGGTGGTGCATTAGTAAAACTCCCATTAAGAGCAGCTCCAATCAAGAGAAGCAAGTAGTCCAAATAATCCACTCATTTCAGCATCAGCCTCCTCGATGAGCCAGAGTTAAATACTATGTAGGCCCCTAAAATTATTGTCTTCAATTTGATCGTGAGTCTCATGGAGCCCCAGAAATCTAACTCCTGTCCACCATAGTCCGTGTAGCAGGTAGTTAGAGAGAATACTGATCTTTCAAAAATTACAAAGTGAGAAGGTGAGTCATCTAATTCTTTTTCACAAATTATTTTAAAGCATGGTGACCTGCATCCTTCCACCAGTTCCTGGGCCAAAAATAAAAGGATTTGATGCTCATCTGCTGGAGGTAAGTGGGAAGAGGGGGAGAATGTAGTGTGACTCACTGCTTTGTAATGGTGACCTTTACACGGGTGCACATAATTCCCGTCAATTCAGCCTGGCCGGCTCAGTCCCCGCCCAGCTCAGCCCTGCTCCTCAGCATGCATGTTTACAGAAGGACGGGCGAAGGCATGAGGGTCCTTACCTTCAGACACTAGACATCAGAGGGCAAGGAGAGAAAGTCAAGAAAACATGCAAACACACAGTAATACTTGGCTAGCTTTACCAGGTCTGTTCATAAGCACAGAAATAAACATTTTGTGCAAACAACCAATTTAGAAAGAGGGTGAATATTTTAATTAATACAAAACGGGGACCCACCACCTCCTTTGTCATACTTCAGTTGAATTGTTCACTTGAATGTTCTTTGCATATTTGCAATATCCTATTGTCATTGTTGCTCACTTTGAGCACTCAGTAGAGACTGGATCAGTACAAGCGGGCTAGTGTTTGCCAGGGCCCGCTTAGGCTGATTCAAGAGGGATTTAAATTCAAGTGTTTTGGATAAAAAGAGGGGTTAGAACATTTTAAATTTCTGTCCAGATTGAAATATATAGTTTCAATTTGACTTCAGCTTAACACTAATGTGTCTAAAAGTAATGACCTGCACATTACATCACTTGACCCAGCCACTGTGAGGCTAACAACACAACAAGAGTGTGAAAAGTGAGTCCCAGAGAATTTGTCTTGACTGCATTCAGTTTGATTGCAAATACCGGATCAGGGATTAGAGCCCCAGAACTTGGGCTCCTGGTCCAGTGCTCTTACCCCACTACCCAGTCCTAGTACTGACCTTCATAGAACCAACATGAGCGTCTCAACTAAGTAAATTAACTACTGTCTAGCTCGAAATTTGACCTTGTAGCCACAGGGACTTAATAATGAAATAACTACTGTCTGTGTCACACACACACAAAAAGGTTTTCATATTCTTAAACACAATTACCTCTCATCTTCAGAAGACCCCTCCCAGATGGCTACTATTATTCCCATTTTACAGATGGAGAAAGTGAGGACCATAGAGCAACTTGTCCAAAGTCAGTACCCTTTAATAAGTGATAGAGTCAAGATTTGGGTACCAGTAGCTGACCTAGGTCACGCAATCAGGAAGAAGAGTGAAAAACAAGAGAAGGCAGGAGGAAGGAGGAGGGGAGAAGAAGGAGAACAGAGAGGGGGAGAGGGAGGAAACGGGGACAGAGGGAGAGAGGGGAGGGGAGAGGAGCAGCAGGAGATGGAGCAGAAGGAGAGGAAGGAGTCGGGTAGGAGGGGAAGGGAGGGAAAAGGAAGAAGTGGGAAGAGGCGGAGTTGAGAGAGACGGGAGAGACGAGAATCTGCTGACCGCTGCCAGACTCCAGAAGATGGTGGAGTTGGTTAGGAGGCCAGCAACCAGACCTCCGGGCCAGCGGGTCCCAGGGCACCAAATGCAGGCATGAGCACTGCGGTTTTTGATGTTTCGCAAACGTCGTATTTGATAGGTGCGTGTTTATTATATGTGCATATACTACTTGCCCATTGAACTCATAATCATTATCGCTCAGAAAGAGACTAAGTTAAAATCATGAATTAACTGGAAGAAAAATATGAGATGAGTAGTAGTCCAGGAGGTGACTCTAGATAGCCTGGTACATAAATGTCTGACGCTTGGGGAATTTTGTGAGGCAATTAGCACATCCCGCTTGCCCCTAGTCAGGACCGCGGGCTTGGCCGACGTGGAACGCTAGGAAGCTAACGGCCATCTCTCCTTTTCCTAGAAGGGCAAGTCTGAGGAACTGCTGAGCGCCCTGGGGTGCCAAGACTTCCCTCCCACTTCTGACTGTGAGGACTTGCTGGTCGAGTTTTTAGAAGTGGATGACAGCGAGGACCAGCAGCTGATGCCAGCGCATTCAAAAGAACACCCGGGTCAAGACGTGAAGCCCACACCCCTGGATCCAGACAGTGACTCTGGCCGGGGCAGCTGCGACAGCCCTTCCCTTTTGTCTAAAAAGTGTGAGGAAGCCCGGGCAAACCCCTCCATGTGTAACACTCCTGAGGGCATTGAGAAGCCAGAGAATCCCCACACAAAGGTTACCCGCACTCAGGACGCCCAGAGCACACGCTTGGAAGGCAAGATCCCCTATTTCCCTGCCGACGGATCCAAATCCTCAACATGGCCTTTACCACAGCCCCCCAGCCAGCACAGCCCCAGATCTTCTTACCACAGCATTGCTGATGTGTGTAAGCTGGCTGTGGGCACGGCGGGGGCATCGGCCACTTTGTTGGGCAAAACAGACACACACGCTTTAAGATCTTCAAAAACCACCGAGACTGAAGGGGAGGAAAAGGCAGCTGAGCGGAGAGAAGTAGAAAGCTTCTATTCCAAGACTGACCAAGGCACAGCATGGCTGTTACCCCTGGAGAAAACGCCTTTTATCTCTGTGAAACCCTTGGATTACGTGGAGATTCACAAGGTTAACAAAGATGGAGCACTGTCATTGCTCCCAAAACACAAAGAGAACAGCAACCAGACAGAGAAGCCCAGTACTCCTGAAGCCAGTAAAGAGTATGCTAAGGTGTCCAGGGTGATGGATAACAACATCCTGGTGTTAGTGCAGGATCCGCGAGCTCAGAACCTGGCTGCGTTTGAAGAACCAGCCAAGGAGGCTCCGCCATCTCTTCAAGAGAATCCAGCCGAAGAAGACCTGGCCTCCTTCACCTCGTCCCCAAGCAGCTGCGGACTCCAGCTGGGTGGGTTGGATTACCTGGATCCCACGTGTTTTATGCACTCCTTTCAGTGATAGCTTGATTAACGGAATGATTGGTTAAAATGTGATTTCTTTTCAGGTAACACTACAGAGTACAGGAAATGCACCCTACTAGAGAATGCTCGAGAATGTGGGTTAGAATGACACTATACAGCCCATAGTTCGCTCCTCATGCTCCATTTTCAACCAGCTGCCTCTTTCTCCAGCAGTTGATTCCAGAACAAATTGTTTTGTTTCCTGTGATTTGTAGATTGACTTTTTTTGCTCTTAGTTATAAAATTATGTGTTCAATGAAAGAAAAGCACATCCTTTAGTATTTTTGAGGGACAGTGCCAATAGGTCTATCCTCTGGAAGGGGCTTTCATGGTCTGGTATGTGACCAAACGAAATGAAATACCCACAGCTGTTTACCACAGGAAGATGATAGATGTGAGAAAAATGCCATGAAAACCGCTTTCAAAAACCAACAAACCTTTGCACCCCTCTTTCATTTTATTTAGATTAACCAAATACGACCCATTTGAAGAAAGAATGCATTCCAGAACACCAGATACATTGTTTATATCAGTTCCTCTCACCTTAGTGATACATTGCCAATATGCAAGCCAAAATGATGCCTCCAATTTTTTCTTAAAATGGTTTGAATTTGTTAAGCATGGATTTTTTTTCTCCCCCTAAATTGTATTTTATTCTGAAGCCTCTAGAGAAAATAGTTTTGGAAAGCGAAATTTTCTAACATGACAGGTAAATGAGTTTCATGTGGTAAATTCTTCTACAATGTTTTCCTGTTTCATTTCAGCATAAGAGATAATTTATTATACACCCTAGTCTTCGGTTAGGTTAAAAAAAAAAATCCCCAAAGAGTAATTTTAAAAGATAATCACAGCAGGATGCTAATGGAAATACTGCCTTACTGTACATACAAATTCTACTTTAATATAAACCCGTAAGTTTCACAATGTATTTTTGAAGACTATTTTTCTATCACTTAGGTAAAATAAAAGACTATTTTCTATCTTCCCAGTACAGCTGTTTACGTATTTAGTGGGTACGGTGTGTTCTGCTATGAGGTTATGAGTATTTGCAGTACATAGTAGTATATGCAGTCCCTGTTTGTGGAGGAAGATGCCATAGCAACCCAAAGCCCATTGAGGAATATGAAGTGGATGATTATATTCAATTTCCAGCACAGCGTTGTATAGTTTATCTGATTCTTTTTATCTCTGTGATACTTTCAACAGTCGCCAGCCAAGAGGTTTAGGGCTTTCCACAGACCAGAAACTACCTGTGTAATTTAGGGCTACTCTGGGGCTTCTGCTCTTCTCCGGGTGAATATTCATAAAACCACCCTGAAAAGGTGAGTGATAACATCTCACATACTATTTTAGAGAGAGGGTTTTGTTTGGTTTGGGTGTTCTGAGAAATCCTGGGCAGCCAAGAAAATGTAAGCAAAGCCAGGAGTTAGTATCTCTCTGAAGTAGATCCATTTGCGAAATCCTGACAGAGGCAGATACAGCAGTCCCAGCGGAAGCGTTCAAATAGAAGTTCTAAGGAAGCAGGCATCTGGGCAGTGGTGGCAACAGCTACAGCGGCCAGGGTCTGGTAGCAACAGTCTCCAAGTCTGTTCCAAGGGCAGCCTTCCCAAGAGCGGCCATAAGCCTGGCTCTCCATTTTAAAGAGAACGTTCATGACTCAACCTGCCTCCCTCTGTTTTTCATTTCATCTGATGGCAAAGCCATTCTCTGTGTTTACTCACTAGCTGGACGTAGTGAATTTGCACTCACCCCTGGGAGTTAAATATGCCAGCCCAGCAAGCCCATGCTGACAGGAACTGGGCTCCGCGGTGGCCCTGATGTTTGCAAGTGAACTCATCGCTAGGGCTTCCAGGGTTGCCAAAGTAAATTGATCTGAGTTCTCGTCTCCCAATATAGACCAGCACTAAGGGTGAAGGGAACATTTGGGAAAGTTGTCCAAGTTCATCCAGTGCCCTAGGTCCTTGCTACTCAAAGTAGGCCCTGAGGACCAGCTGTCTCAGCATCGCCTGGCACTGCTTGGAAATGCAGACTCTCAGCTCCCCTGCCCCAGACCTACAGAATCCAAATCTGCATCGTACTAAGATCCTCAGATGACTCGTGTACACAGGGAAGTTTGAGAAGCACTGTCCTGGTTGACCATTTCCACTAAAGGTACGTTAGTGCCTAGAAACAATCCTCTCTCGGAAATACAAGTCAGGTCTCACTTGCCCTCAATGACACTCTACGTAAGGAGAAGGCATACTTTTTTAAAAATCCATTTAGGGTTTAAATTTACAGAATGATAGACAATGACTTGGCAAAAGTACACACAGCTCCAAGAGGGCCAGGGGATATACTCCACCTGGGATTGACTCTGCCCTTCCACGCCAGTCCAGACCAAACTTTTCCCAAAATAGTCCGTTCTCCTCCAAAATGTATCTCAATCACTCTGATAATTTGAAAATTCAAAAATAACCTGTTTTGACATATGACTTGGCATGTGTGGGGGGAAAAAAATGTCCTGGTTAAAGACTCACCTTGAAGTAAATCCCCAAAATACCCCAATTAGCCACTCATTAAGTAAGCCAAGTTTACAATTCTATGGTCAATTAACAGTCTTTATTTGAATTAAGTAGGTTTGTTTTTTGTTTTTTGTTTTTTCATCTTGTGGCATATTTCCTATCAAGGAGCCAGCTAGTGCAGTGGAAGGATGCAGACTGAGGGTCAAGAGACCCGGGTTCTAGTCCTCGCTCTGTTGCCTTAGAGCAATTGCCTTTCCTGGGCCTCAGTTTCCTCTGAAGGAAATGTCAGGCCTATCATCTCTAATATCCTTTCAAACTCTGGCTCCTTGATTTCATGACTCACTAAATACTTTCCAGCAAAGATAATTTACCCAGTGTTTTGATCGTAAGGAAGCTAATAAATAATTGCCCTTCATCAGAGACACACAAGTACTCTCCAGTGATGTGCTTTTTTGATTTCACTTTTAAATCATCAGTTCTAGTTGGTCTTAACATATGACATGTGCATGTTATAAATTACATAGGTACGGGATCAGAGTCCAAGATAGCATGCAACTATGTGTGTAGAGAGGAGGCACGAGATTTTTTTTTTAAGACCTACTGAATGAGGCTCTGATTTTTAGAAATAATGATCTTTTACTGAATCAAGCCATGCTTATTTTTTGCTGAGTCCAACAGCCCCAAATCGCTTTTCTTCTATCTGACTGCGGCTTCTGGTTTTTATTTCTTTCTGATGAATTATAAACCACTATTGCATGGTTGGTTTAAAGAGCCATATGCTCTGAATTATAAAAAGTCATGTTCTTATAAACAAACACCTAAATATTCAAGTTACAAAGCACATGGAGATGGGCTAGCCAATGGGTGATTTATGGAAGATTCTAACCCCAACTGCAAAATGTTCTCTGGTCAGTTGGTAACGAACGGGTTTAAGGCACCTCAACACGAGCACAAGTTATTATCAGCTGCGTCCCTGACATTTAACAGAATGTCCATTCTCCCAAGTGCCTAAGACCAATCCTGGTAGGCAGGTATGTACCAAAACCTTGCTTTCGCTGGTTTGGTCCAACGTGAGTTAATCCCTTACCACGTGTACGAGATCAAGGAGTTTGACCCCTTGTCCTGTAGTGCCCAACTGAATCGGAGCATCCTATGAGTTCATGAGCTCCAGGATGCGGTTTGGCTGTGGAGGAAATCTGGCTCTTTGCTCGAGATTCTCCACAGCTGCAGTCACTTGCAGAAAGACTTGGCCCTGCCTTTAGTATCTTCTCTATCTCCTTAGTGTAGACAAGAAAGAAACAGATTTGTACATAGTTTACAAAGTGCCTTTCTTTACTTTTATAAAAAAAAAGTTTTGTTTTTGCAAGAAAAGTGTATCAATTGGAACGTAAATTTTACTTGTTTTATGTAAATGAATGGAGAAACCAGAAAGGGAATGACAAAATGGTCCGAGGTCCAACGAGCAACTGTTCGGTGGATTTTTCTATTTATTGCTTAACTGAATTACCATAGAGCTGATGTGAATAGTGTAACTTATTTTGTCTGATGAAAAATTGACTCTGGCTGGGACTTGGGGATATGCTGGCCCCCTTGTGATTTGAGACTCCTCCATTTAAAAACATATTAGTATGCTTTTGGATGGCTTCAAATTGCATGCCTGGGCCTGAAAAGGACAATGCATGCATGGTGGAAGCTTGCACACATACAGAAAAATGCAAATGACTCTGGATTACCATCCTCAGTGTTGCTAACGTAGATTTGCCATTGATGAAAGCCCCGTGTGTACTTCAGTGAACCAATTTCTTATTCTGCCTTTTTGGCTCAAGCACAATAGTAAAATTCAAGGTTTCAAAGGCCCAGGTGCAATGCAGGAAAGTATTGCTGACATGCCCTTAACCTGAATTGTGCGGTGTCACAAAGCTTAAGAGAACTATAGACATCTGTTGGTCCAAGCCAGGTTGATTTGCTTTTACATCCTGGCTTCTTTTTTTCTTAGCTATCCATACTTGTAGGCCTTTTGTTCTTCTGCTCTAGGGCCTGTATTTTTCCTGAGCGTTAATTATGTACACTAGCAACCATAGGATCCGCAAGAAACTAAGTTACTCGTGAACAATGACCTTGGCCCCGCAAAGGACTAAGTCAGATGTTAAATCAGCCACACAGCACATTGCACGTTGAGGGTCATTAGTCACCTCGTTTAGAGATTTGCATAGTTAGAAATTGCAGCTCAATTCATTAACTTCTGCATTAATTCAAAGGCCATTAATAGACCCAAGGTACATCCATGACTCAGTTCTGGAGGTCTTAAGCAGAAATTTAAAAATACAAAATGATTGCTTGAGAACCCATGTTGTAACCAGAAGTTCTATTTATAATTATGGCCTAGACTTATTCCATGATTACCAGATATAATCTCGAAATCAAATAGTTCTCTCCCTAGGCTTGTGTATTTCAGTAAGGTGATTTAGGGTCTGAGATCATCATGGTCTATTTCAAGAAAGGAAAAAAAGAGATAGGAAATAGGACATTTCCAGAGGTTTGGGCATCTCAGGATTCCACAAAATGTCAACGGTAGCCTGCTAAGCCCAAATTTTATTGGACAAAGTGAAATCTGTAATCTATTCAGTGTTCTGAGTTTATGGCTAAGAGATGTACGTAACTCACAAACACCATACGCCGGTCATTGTCTTATCCACGTCCGTTCCTTTGATCTCTGCTCTGATCTCAAGTCAAAAAGCACTGAGACGTGTAAAGTGAAAAAACATATCCTGTTTGTGTGACTGTGGTCAATGACTACAGAGACCCTCAGACAATGGTATTCTATTAATTAACTTTTTACCTGCTCCTGATTAAATAAAAAACAATGAACCCTAAAAACCTTTGGCTAGGGAAGTCGTAACATCAAAAATAACCTTGAATAATTATGTTTAAATTACGCTTCACCTGGATAAACTTCAAAATGCAGTCTGAGTTTTTCCATGCAAATTTCACAAATTCTGAAGAAAATAAATCTCGTTATTATCGTGTCTCATGCTTTGACTGGTTTTCAGTGGCATAGTTGATGTACTGGCCATGTGACACTCCTGACTTTAAGATAACTGTTCTATTATTTTATATTATATTGCTTTCTGTGGTTCAAAACTGTTTGATGCATTGAAATATATAGTTCTTGTATCGTGAAACTCATCATGTAATACAAATGAAAATAATTACGTAATGATTTATAATCTATCCTTGGGTATTTTAGTATGATTGTGTCTATGTCTGTAAAACAAAACTGAAAAAAATGGAATCATTTATTTCTGTCGAGACTGCGAATGTACAAATTTTTCTTATCCTTTGTCTGGTAGTAGTATCATATGCCATTGTACAGCTGATCTGGGGTGTTAAGTGTTTAGAGTACAATCCAACCACTGTTTAAAAGTCAACCCCTCAGCTTTGCTTCATGTGACTTCTGAGAACATCTTGAGTGTTATTTGCATCATGAGGCTTGCTTTTGTGCTCGATCATTCATTCTAAACAATTTCATAAGAGTCTCATGTGGAAACCAAAGCAATCTAGAACCAGCCTGTTGTGTGTTGTGTAAAGCCATTTTGAAGCAAAGACTATGTAATAGCAAAAGGTTCCATATTTTCAGAGCTCTCACTACCTCTGCTTTTTCTCTTTCCCTAGAAAATACCAAGCAAAATTCTTTAACATGAAGTGGGAAATTAGAAGTGATTGTTACAGTAAGTTGCTGGGGATTGGTTTTGGTTTGGTTTTGTGTTTTTCTTTTTTTTTAACATGAGACTACACCTTCTAATTCACCACTTTGTAGTTTTTTGCTAGGTTTTCTCAATAACCATTTTTACATTTTATAAAAACTGGATGACAAATAAAGGCCAGAAAGAATAGTTAGTAAATCACCAGATGAAAGACCAACAAAACCATAGAGTGCAGATTTTTTCCAAATGATGAGTCACCTCAAGGTGGTTACCCAAAGCCATGATAATGATATTTCTCACAATCTGATTTCCCTAACACCCCTAGAAATAAATATTTTCTTTATTTGATTTTAGCCATCAAATATATTGTGGTATGGGAAAAGTCAGCCATATGTCAGAAATAGTCTTGTTTCAATTTAAAAAACACGTATTTACATGTAGTTATTGTAATGCCTACTTTTTTTTCTTTTTAGCTTTAAGGAATTTTGGAGGACTATAGTTGTCTGATTTATCTTGCATTTTTAATTCTGTAAGTCTTTGGTTATTGCCCATTGTACTTTCTATTTTCCATGGATTTAATTATTTGCCTCCTTCCATTTTGAGGGAACAACACAGACCATTAAATCCTTGTCAGTAGTATGGGAGATTATGCTAACTGCTCTTGTCATAACATCCTCACTTTTACTGCACACCAAAAACAATGCTTGCCAAACAAAATCTTAGACATCCCAGTATAATATGGTCATTATGTTTCTATTCATGTTATTGACAATACCCAGTTCAGTGCCTGGCTCAATAAATGTTTATTTCCCTTGCCTACCCTTCTTTTATTTTTATTTGACGAGTAAATAAGCAGAAAAACATGTGTGTGTCTGAAACAAATTTCTTGAAGCATTTTTGCTGCTAAGGGATCTGTAACCTGGAAATTGTTGGTATAAGTTGGATCAAAACAATTTTCCTCTTTTATCTTCGTCCTTCCATACGATTGCAAAACATACTTTCCTTCCTCCACCCTATCACATTCACATGAGAAGCTGCTAACAATAAAAGTGAGATGGAATGAGCAACACGGGGATGAAACCAGAGAAGCTCTCTTAAGTTTTGTGAAATAAAAGAAAGACCAAACCATTTTTTTTAAGATTTTATTTATTTATTTGACAGAGAGATAGAGAGAGAGCACAAGTAAGGCAGAGCTGCAGGCAGAGGGAGAAGGAGAAGCAGGTTCTCTGCCAAGCAGGGAGCCCGATGTGGGGCTCTATCCCAGGACCCCGGGATCATGACCTGAGCCGAAGGCAGCCACTTAACCGACTGAGCCACCCAGGCGCCCCAAGACCAAACCATTTTTTAAAATGGAATCCTTTTGAATGGTGTGATTCGTTCACGTTACTAACAATCGTTTCTGACAAAAATCATTGGATTAAGTGTAAAATGATAACCTTTTCTTTTTAATGGATCTAGATCTAGAAACCTTCACCTACTGCCCATGCTTGTGTTAAGAATTATGAAATAGTGTGGAGGTTCGCTTTACAGATTCTTCTCTGCCTCCTAATTCTTTCACACCTCACAGAAATGAGGAATTTCTTACATGAGTATCACACTCCAAAATGTGTATTACACTCCACACTTCCATCACTGACTCTCCCATGCTTATGTTGGTATCACCTGTCTTTAATTCTTGGGCACACTTTTACTTCTAAACTAAAACATCTGGAGTGTCAGTCACCAGACACAACATTCATATGATTAGTGATGAGCTGGAGAAGAAACGCCTAGCCAATTTTCCAGAATTGTGGTATGCACGTTCCTGCCAGAAAACAAATTATATTTTGCCACTTCTTACCAGAATCACATCTGAAACCTTAACCTCACCAGACTTCCTACAACTCACTAACCAAGTTGTATACATTCTACATCTTCCCTATTTTTTAGGGACAGAGAGATAGAGCTTCCATTTAATAGCAATCTTGAAATGTTGCGGGTTGGGGGTAGGGTGCAACTGGGCAGGGGTATAGAAAATAGGGTTATTGAAAAAACCCCAAGAAAGGAGCTCACTGGCCAGGGAAGCAGATTCCTGCTGCATTTACCTCTGAGAGTCCCTCCAAACCACGCAGGTGAGACTGAACCCATTCTCGGTATTGGAAAAGCATATTCTACTTTGGAGATCTCAACACCTACACAATGGAGTTCCTTTACCTACAACCTCCCCCACCCACACCACCTCACCCCTCGATTTCTGCTGCCGGCACAAGTGTCAAGCATTCTTCTCTTATTATGATCAGGTTCACATTAAAACTTAGGCTGACAGACTTGAAGCACAGTTATTTTTATGAATGTGATAATTTTTTTTTTTTTAACAAAAAGCTAGAAGACATCAGTCAAATAAAACACTACATGGATGTGGGTTGGTGAACACCGGGATAAGAAAAGGGAGCTCAGGAATTTTTATTACTGTATGTATACATGTGTCTGAAAGAATTTGTAAAATGTCACAGGTACTTTCTAAGGTGACACACATTCGCTCCATAAATTATTAAAAATTCCAAGATAAGCTTCAATGACACTTGCCAGTAGTTTTACTTAACATGATCAATATTGATATTGTTACTGAACTATGTAATCTTATGGTGTATTTTTCTATCTTTCTTTAGAGCAACTGCTTTTGCTACGGTAATAATGCTTAGTTTAAACTGAATCAATAAATTATTTCCTGAGCAATGGTTTTGGAGGGTCTTTTTATATACATGTGAAACATGTATTTTAATGAAGATACAACTTTGAGAAGTTTTTCCTTTGCTTCAACACCCTTTATTAAGACATTTTTTTTTAAGATTTTATTTATTTGAGATAGAGCACGAGCGGTGGGGAGGGGCAGAGGCAGAGGGAGAAGCAGGCTCCCCACCGAGCAGGGAGCCCGACATTGGGCTCAATCCCAGGACCCCAGGATCATGACCTGAGCCAAAGGCAGACGCCTAACTGACTGAACCACCCAGGCGTCCCAGGATGTATATTTTTAAAAGAAGGGAAAGGGGCACCTGGGTGGCTCAGTCAATTAAGTGTGCAACTCCTGATGTTAGCTAAAGTCATAATTTCGGCTCAGGTCATGATCTCAGGGTCATGAGATCCAGCCCCGCCTAGGGCTCCAAGCTCAGCAGAGAGTCTGCTAGAGATTCTCTCTCTCTCCCTCTCCCTCTGCCCCTGCCCTCTCTCTAAAAAAAAAAAAAAGAAACAAACAAAGGGGAAAATGTCATCCTAAGCCCTTCTGGAAATAAAACACATAGTCACATGCTGCAATATTTGTCTTAGAACATTCTTCAAAGGCATTTATTTCAGGCATGCCCTTTTATGCTTGTCTTTCAACACCTTCTCTTTTTTACTAAATCTAAATCAAAATTGACATCTTGCTTCCAGCTCATCTAAGTACTACATCTTCTCTTTCCACTGCCCTCAAGTTCCCCCAGTCTTAATTCATGTGCCAGATCCGAGCCTAAAAAATGCAAATATGCTTAGAAACACCCAGAAGTTCCTTGGACCTTCTGGGAACAACCAAGAGCGATCAAAAGAAGAGTTCCCAAATCTGATACGCACTCAACTTTCCCAAAGGAAGCTTAAACCACAAATCTCAGTGCCCAAGAATCCACATTTTCTTTTGTTCAGTTCTTCCTACCTAGAATTATCCTGTCTTCACTTAAAACTTCAGCTGTGATTTAATCTCCCATTTATCATCTTATATATATTGCATAAAATAATTCATATACACTTGAAAATTACAGAGGGTGATATGACAAAGACTCATTTACCAACACCCAAATTTCACAAATATTAACATCTCACTTTATCTGTTCCTGACCTTTAAAAAAAAAAAAAGTGAAACATCACAGATGGAGTAGTAAATATCTCTCAGTAACCAAATTCTCTACCTCCCTCTCCAGTGACAACTACAATCCTGCAGTTGTGTATCCTTTCTGGCCATGTTAAAAATTCATTTACCTCAGGGCGCCTGGGTGGCTCAGTCATTAAGCGTCTGCCTTCAGCTCAGGTCATGATCCCAGGGTCCTGGGATCGAGCCCCACATCGGGCTCTCTGCTCAGAAGCCTCCTTCTCCCTCTCCCACTCCCCCTGCTTGTGTTCCCTCTCTTGCTGTCTCTCTCTCTGTCAAGTAAATAAATAAGATCTTTTAAAAAATGCATTTATCTCATATGTATGCACCCATAAATAAATATATATGAGTTTTACATAGATAATAACATATGCCTTTATGCACCTTGATTTTTTTTTCATTCAGCTTTAGGTTTTTGAAATCCAAATAGCTCCAGTTTATTGGATTTATCTGCTATATGACTGTATACATATATACAATTTATTTGTTAATCAACTTTCCATTTCCACTATTAGCAATGACTCTGCAAGGAACATTTTACGAAAGCTTCACTTTTTAAGAATTTGCCATATTTTCTCTAGGACATACATCTAGGGGTATAATTGCTGGGTCATATAGCACATACACCTTAACATTTCCTCACTATTGATAAGTTGTTCTCTGAAGCAGTTATACCCATATATATCACCATCAACTGTGTAGGTGATTCCATTCCTTTCTTAATCATCACCTGATATTGCAAGATATTTGACAATTTGATACACATTCAATGATACACTGTTGCTGTTTTAACTTCCATTGTCCTAATTAATTCATTCTGTATCTGAATAACTCACCCTTTACCTGCTTATCTTTTATGTAATCTTTGTCATCTACCAAGTTTCTACATATGTCTGAGTCTTCCATCTGGACTTCTATTCCAGCCCAGTGGTTGGTTCATCTAACCCTGCCCTGATGTTTCCTGTTTTAGTAGCCCAGTTTGATGCAGTCTTATCTGCTACACCTGTCCCTACACCTCCGTCTCTTCTTCAGGATTATTTTAGCTATTCTGGCCATTTATTCACCATGTGAATTTTGAGACAAGCCTATCAACTTTAAAAAAAAATTCTGCTGTCAAAAACAGACACATAGATCAATGGAACAGAATAGACAGCCCAGAAATGGACCCTCAACTCTATGGTCAACTAATCTTCAACAAAGCAGGAAAGAATGTCCAATGGAAAAAAGACAGTCTCTTCAACAAATGGTGTTGGGAAAATTGGACAGCCACATGCAGAAGAATGAAACTGGACCATTTCCTTACACCACACACAAAAATAGACTCAAAATGGATGAAAGACCTAAATGTGAGACAGGAGTCCATCAAAATCCTAGAGAAGAACACAGGCAGCAACCTCTTCGACCTCAGCCGCAACAACTTCTTCCTAGAAACATCACCAAAGGCAAGGGAAGCAAGAGCAAAAATGAACTATTGGGACTTCATCAAGATAAAAAGCTTTTGCACAGCAAAAGAAATAGTCAACAAAACCAAAAGACAACCGACAGAATGGGGAGAGATATTTGCAAATGACATACCAGATAAAGGGCTAGTGTCCAAAATCTATAAAGAACTTATCAAACTCAACACCCAAAGAACAAATAATCCAATCAAGAAATGGGCAGAAGACATGAACAGACATTTTTCCAAAGAAGACATCCAAATGGCCAACAGACACATGACAAAGTGCTCAACATCACTCAGCATCAGGGAAATCCAAATCAAAACCCCAATGAGATATCACCTCACACCCGTCAGAATGGCTAAAATTAACAAGTCAGGAAACGACAGATGTTGGCGAGGATGCGGAGAAAGGGGAACCCTCCTACACTGTTGGTGGGAATGCAAGCTGGTGCAGCCCCTCTGGAAAACAGTATGGAGGTTCCTCAAAAAGTTGAAAATAGAGCTACCCTACAACCCAGCAATTGCACTACTGGGTATTTACCCCAAAGATACAAAGGTAGTGATCCGAAGGGGTATGTGCACCCCAATGTTTATAGCAGCAATGTCCACAATAGCCAAACTATAGAAAAAGCCAAGATGTCCATCGACAGATGAATGGATAAAGAAGATGTGGTATACACACACACACACACACACACACACACACACACACACACACACAATGGAATATTACACAGCCATCAAAAAACACGAAATCTTGCCATTTGGAATGACGTAGTTAGAACTAGAGGGTATTATGCTAAGTGAAATAAGTCGATCAGAGAAAGACAAGTATCATATAATCTCACTGATGCGAGGAATTCTTAATCTCAGGAAACAAACTGAGCATTGAGGCGTGGGGGGTAGGAGGGATGGGGTGGCTGGGTGATGGACATTGGGGAGGGTATGTGCTATGGTGAACACTGTGAATTGTGTAAGACTGATGAATCACAGACCCGTACCTCTGAAACAAGATAGTAGGAAGGGAAAAATGAAGGGGGGGAATCGGAGGGGGAGACGAACCATGAGAGACTATGGACTCTGAGAAACAAACTGAGGGTTTTGGAGGGGGAGGGGGATGGGGGATGGGTTAGCATGGTGATGGGTATTAGGGAGGGCACATACTGAGTGGAGCACTGGGTGTTATACGCAAACAATGAATCATGGAACACAACATCAAAAACTAATGATGTAATGTATGGTGACTAACATAACATAATAAAATAAAATTTAAAAAAATTGCTGGGAATTAGATTTTGTTAATTGAATTTATGTGTTAATTCTGGAAGAAGTTAGATCTTTATAATATTGTGTCCTAATAATGAACATGGCTTACCATTTCATGTACTATGGTATTTAGTAAAGTTTTATGTATCCTTCATAAATATCTGCTTGTATTTTAGTAGATTCATTCCTAGGCACCATAAAATTTTTTGCTATTATAAATGGTATGTTTTTAAAAATTATTTTATTCTAAGAAGTTGTTGCTTATATATAGAAACTACTGGTTTTTAAATATTGATTCTGAATCCTGAAACCTCATTGAACTCCAATTATTAGTTCTTGTAATTTGTAAGTTTTCTTGGATTTTCCATTTTTACAATTGTATCACTAACAACTTTGTTTCTTCTTTTCCAGTCCTTATATCTCTTATATCTTCTTCTTGATCTATTTCTTGGGGTTGGATTCAGTACAATGTTGAAGGTAGCGGACATTCTTTCTTGTTCCTGACTTTAAAGAGAATTTTACCAAAAGTTCACCATTAAGTATAGGGTTTCCTATATATTTTTACAGATACTCTTAGATATATTGAGGAAATTCCTTTCTATTCCTAAGGTGCTAATAATTTCATATCTCGAATTGGTGTTGAAAGCTCTACATCTACTGATAACAATTTTTTTCTACATCTACTGATACAAAAATGTGGCTTTCCCTTTTATTTGGTTAATATATAAATTATTACGGAATTAACTTGGAGAAAAGGCTTTAATGCTAAATTACTCTCACATTCTTGGAATGAATTCTACTTCAGCATGATGTATTTTTACAAATTTTGCTTTATTCAATTTGCTAAAAATCTTTTTAAGATTCTTGCATTCATAAGATTCATCTCTTTTGCTACTTGAGATATAATTTTTTGAGGTGATTTGTGAGTCAGTTAAAATCTTCTAGGACTATAGAAATTCCTCTTTCTCCTTGTAATTCTATCAATTTTTGTTTTGAGGCTATACTATTAGGTATATATAGATTTAAATGTTTACTCTTCCTAATGAATTATCTCTTATCATTATTAAATATGATGTCCTTTATCCGTAATGATTTTTTGTCTCTTTTTTTTTTAATATTAATATTGCTCCACCAGCTTTCTTGACACTGGTTAATTCTCTCGTGGGTCTCTATCTTCTTACTTTCAATTGTTCAATGTCACTATGTTTTAAGTGCATCTTATAAACAGCACATAGCTACATTTTGTTTGTCCATTCTACTCGAGAATTTTTTCCTTTAGGTGATAAGTCAGGTCCTTCTGCTCTTCTGGCACCCTTCCTTTGTTTTTCTTTTACAATGTGAATTTGTAATTTGCAATTTAAACCAGCCAATTTTGTAATAATCATTGTAAGAGCAGGATATAAATAAAAGGTCCTAGTTAGATAATTCACTGTATCTGCATGCCTACATTTAGGGACAGCTCTTCTCCCAGTCAGGAACAAGCCCAGTCATGGGGAGCCAAATTCTACTGAACCTCATCCTGCTGCAACTGGTAGAGACATTATCCTTTGGTTACAACACTCAAGGGAATGAACAACTGGAGAAGTCCAGTAGCTAAGGGGCCTATGCAATATATATATATATATATATACATATATGAACATACATATGTAATATCTTCCATACATTTAACCAAAAAGAGATTAATTTGGATGTTCAAGACCCATCTTTTATTTTTTTTAAGATTTATTTATGTATTTGAGAGCGAGAGAGAACACGCGCGTGTGGGCGGGCAAGCTGGGAGAGGGGCAGAGGGAGAGAGAGAGAGAGAAGCAGACTCCCTGCTGAGCATGGAGCCCAACTCAGGGCTCCACCCCAGGATCCTGAGATCATGACCCGAGCCAAAGTCAAGAGTTGGTTGTTAACTGACTGAGACACCCATGTGCGCCAAGATCCTCCTTTTAAATACAAATCTTCCTCAAGTTTCTGTCAGTCATTGGACCAGACCCATTACTGAACAACTCTTGATGAGCACTGTGTTCCAGGCACCGTGCCAGGATACAGGAAGCTCATATAGATGAGCTCTCTGTCCTCCTGGGCATCACACTCTAGTCCAGGAGGCTGAGGTAACCATTGTGGGTCTCGCTCTTCCAACTGACTTTTAAAAAATATTAAGTCTAATAATTCCAAACGAGCCTGGTCCAAAGAGTTCATCCTAATAGACAAATTAAAGGACTTTGACTTTGCACCATTTTTCAAGAAAATCAGTGCTGCATGAAACTCTAAGAGTTATGGTATCGGAGCACATCTTTGTTATCGGAGCACGGTTATTCTCTTTGAAAGCACCTGTCATCTCTTTACTTCATTCTGAACACCCTACACCTGCCCTCCTTCACAGTCCATTCACTGTGAAATGGGATACCTGAAATACAAGGTTTTGAGTAAATTGGGTTTTATCTGAAATCCTTCCAGAATTTTCGCTTCAACTCCAGGACTCCTCAGCTAGTTGAGAAAGAGAAAGGATCATTTTGGAAAAGTATTATTTATCCTCAGTAATTCTGATGGACCCTGCTCTGTCATTGGCAGAAGTACTAGGATCAAAGAGCAAAGTACACTCAGACTTAACTGATAAATCATTAGCAAACCTGTGTACAAAACAAAAAAATCCCTATAATTATTAAATTGACAACAGAATTTGTCAGGTTAATAATTTTCCCCATTACTCTCCCATGGTTTTCCCATTGTTTCCATAATCATCAATTATCTTTTTTGAGGAGAGATTCCAGTATTTTCCTACTTGATAAAATATATTAAGCTTCAAACTAATTCATTACATGAGAAATAGAGATGGCAAGCCTCTTACGTGACATCCTGCCCCTCCTATTTACCAGTCATGTGAACTGCGGTCCTTTCTCATCTTCCCCAGTCCTGTGTATAATGGAGAAAATTATACCTAATCTGTGTGAAGGAAAGAGAAGAAAAAGACCCAGAGCAGATGTCTCTTAAAGTCCCTGATAATTCAGAGATAACATCTGTTTATTATTTTTTTAAGATTTTATTTATTTATTTATAAGAAAGAGAGAGAGAGAGCGTACAAGCAGGGGGAGCAGCAGGCAGAGGGAGAGAGAAGCAGACTCCCCACTGAGCAGGGAGCCTGATGTGGAGCTCGATCCCAGGACCCAGGATCATGACCTGAGCCAAAGGCAGATGCTTAACTGATGGATCCACCCAGGAATCCCTGAGATAATATCTGTTTAATAGTAATTTTGCCCGCGAACCGAGGGTCAGATCTTAGATTGCTGTTTCAAGTGACTCCTAGATGGAGGAAGAAAATCTGAGGCAATCTAAGCTTGTCCCTCATCCAGCTTTCAGAATTGGTGGATATCACTGTAATTCCAAAATGGTCAAAAGACCCACCATCGTGGAAAACAGTCTTGTGCAATGTTAGTTGATGTCTTCTTACTGGAGAGCATTTTAAATGCACATACATTCTGACCCAGAAACCCCTCTTCAAGGATTTATCCAAGGGGGGAGGGGGGGTGTGTGGCAGAAACAAGTTCACTTAGAGCACAAAATTCTATGCCCTAGGATGATGCAGTAAATACAGCTGTCTTCAACAGGGACTTACTAAGTAAAATATATGGAGACTTCAAAATTCCTCTTCAGCATGTAAAGAGCTTGGAAGTTTTCACCTCCATCCTTACAAGAAGAAGCTGGACAAAGAGAAAACGAATGACTTTTCTTGAACCTCTCTGGGAATTGAAGTTGCAGAGTGACTTGTCACTGTGAAATCTAGGGATACAGGCAAATCCTGAAAGTCACAGCCTAGAGCTTCTTTACCTGGAGCAGAAGCCACTGGAGCCATAACTGGTAAAAACACTTAAACAGTAATTTGGACAAATTGCTGGAGACTGAGTGCGGACTAGCATGAGAATGCGAAGCTCCCAGGTTTCCAGAGTCATTGGAGAACCCCAGAGTGTTATGAGCCATGCCTACAGTAGGAATATCACTAGGTTGTCATAGTGAAGCTCCCTTCATTGCTCTGGCTGGAGAAGGGGAAGAATAATCATTGTGGGAATGCTCAGAGACTTCCCTTTAATAAAGATCTATTCTCTGGGGGAAATGACTTGGTCAGAGCCCTGTGTCTGCTGCTTGAAAGGCATTTCTCCCACTGCAGCCCCCTCTCTGCTTCCTACCTCACCTACGAGAGAGAAAACAGAAGAAAGTCAAGGTTTCAAGGAAATAGATTGAGAAAACTCAGGCCAGGGAGAGGAGTAGAGGGTAGGAGGTTTAAATATATATTTAATTTTAAATATACATATTTTTTTTCACACTGGAGAAACACATGTGAAAGTCACAGTCCAGAGACATAGGCCCACTAAAAGACTGAGATCTAATCGTAAGATCCTAGGGCTCCTGTAATAACAAGTGAATTACAGCTCAAAGAGTTGCCAGATCCTGACTCCATTTAAGGAGTTTTTAAGGGAAGCCCTAAGATAGCAGGGACTGGGAAGAACAAGGACACTGCAGGAATTTGATTCCTTTGGCACCTACAGCTACATCAGATGTTAAACACATCTCAACTTCTAACCAGATTAACATAAAACCTCACACTAAAGACTTATTCACCAGAGACCCTATTACCCAATGCAGCATGTCCAGCTCCCACAAAAAAGTTGCAAGGAATGCTAAACTGATAGGAAAAAAAATAGTCTTCAGAGACAAAAGTAAGTATTAGAGCCAGACTCTGATATAACACAAATTTTGGAATTATCAATTTAAAGTAACTATGATTAATATGTTAAGGACTCTAATGGGAAAGGCAGACATTACATAATATCAAATGGATCATGTAAGCAGAGAGAAGAAAGCTCTAAGAAAGAATCAAAAGTAAATGTTAGGAATCAAAAGCACTGTAACAGAAGTGAAGAATGTCTCCAATGAGCTCCTGGGCAGAGTGGACCGAGCTGAGGAAAGAATCCGTGAGCTTGAAGACGGGTAATAGAAAGTTGCTGGGTTAAAACAGTGAGAAAAAACGGTGGGGGGGGGGGGGACATAACAGAACCTCTGAGAACTGTAGAACAATTTCAAAAAGTGTAATATATGTGTAATTGAAATATCAGCAGGAGAAGAAACACTGAAATGATTATGGCCAAAGAATTTTCCAAAATCAAATAAAACAGCTGATGGAATATTGTGAAAGAAGTAGGAATCATGACTCAGATCTATATTTTTTGCATGAAAAGCTGAATTATTGACTTTAAGCAGGTTCTGAAATGGTATGTGTATACACAGGTGTACATGCGTAATGAAGGATTTCTGGAAGACTCCTTACTAAAATATAACAGTCAGATTTGTTGTGGTTTTTACTTTCTTCCTTATGCTTTTCTAGACTTGAGTCTGTTTTCACAAAGAACGTATCCTGTATTATGGTAACCAGAATAAATGGTTTCACTTAAAAAAAAATGTTTTCCCTTTATGTTTTTAAAGATTTATTTATGTGTTTGAGAGAAAGAGAGAGAGCATGAGTTGGGGAGTGGTAGAGGCGGAGAGAATCTCCAGCAGACTCACTACTGAGCCGGGGGACCGAGGAGGGCTGAGAGCCCGGCCTGAGCCAAAATCAAGAATCTGACGCTTAACTGGCTCAGCCACCCAGGCACCCATTTTCCCTTTTAAATAATGAAGGTACAACTTCCCAATTTGAAGTCAGGGAGCCTGAGGCGTTTGGCTTCTCCACCCAAGGCAGCCCCTGATGTTGTTGGGTGCCTCTCGCCATAACAGTCTGAGCTTACAACCCAAGAAAAATCTGAAGGCAAGGGAGCCTGCAGCCTAGAGTGTTCACAAAGCCCAAAACTGATCACAGCCCAGTAGAGCTGAAGAACACATGCCCGACTTCAGCAACTCAACACTTCCTCAGCTCAGGCCCCCTGCACGACAGACCGGGCGCCCCTGGGACCAACAGCTGCCAAAGCCACTCCCGTGGGAGCCCACGCAAAAGGGGACAATTTACATCGAATTTCAGACTTCCTGTGCTTCTCTGGGGCCCTCACCTCTGATTTTGGGTGGCGGATGTGACCGAGCCAGCTGGCCTCCCTGCCGGGTGAGGCAAGATGTCCCCTTGCACGGTGTTCACCCATCCCCCACCATTGCTGCAGGACGTCAAGGAGCGGACGGGACTGCCTGTGGCCCTGAGAGCGGGACCCAGGCAGGCAGAAGCTCCTCACCCCCTCCCTTGTCCTTGGAATACACGTTCTGCTCACCTTTCCCACATTGAGAGCTGTTCCGAAGACGCTGCCTTGAGAGAGTCAAGTGTTGTTGAGACCATGTGGATGGCCCAGCTGAGAGGTGGAAACTCTACGGAAGAATCCAGTTAACCTAGTTAAGCTCTCTATATAAACTTGGAAGATTCCAGTGGGTCGGTGTAGAGATGTACTTGGCCTGTGGCTGCCCCCGACACAAGCCTGGAAATTTCCGCAGCTTACTAGAGCCGCCCCCCCTTCCCCCGCCCCGGGCAATCCCGAGCAGCCTGCCCTCCGCGTAGGGGCCCTTCCCCACCAAGCTCCATGGGCCCTTGTCGCTGTCCCCCTTAGGCCCTGCCACTCACAGGCCCAGGGACTCCCAGTCTGCAGCAGAGATGCACTTAGAGCAACCTGGATGGGTCTTAAAACCATGGCTCGGAGCGAAAAGGAAAGGACGCATTTTACATAAATTAAGAACGCGTCCACTCCACACAATACACATGTTACAAGAATACATACCAACAAAAAGATGCATATTAAATACATGAAATAGTCGCCTAATGGAGATTAGGAGTGGGGTAGGCAGGAGTGACAAATGGGAATTTTAGAAATTAAAATATAATAAAAATAAAGCACCCTGACTGCTCAGGCCTCAAGGTCTTGCCTACTCAGATGCACCGTTGTCCAGAGCCCTCTCCTTCCCTGGAGAGCAGCACCCTTTACCCATAGTCCCCTTCTCTTCCTCAGAGACCCTCAATACCCACAGCCATTTCTTCATGCACATCCTCCTTTTCTCTCTCTTACTCACACGCCTCATGTCTCAATCTCCGACCCCTTCAACTGTATCTTGAGCCCTCTCCCCCCCACCCCCCAGCCATCACCACTCTCACAGAGAGACGCTCCTCCTGATGAGAACCTGCTGGAACAGAAAACTAACAAAACTTGTCCAGAAGGCCTTCACTTTGTTTGCCTGCCTTCTTTTTCTTCTCTCTCTCCCACCTTCTTTTCTTTTCTCTCCCCTAGGGCATGGACTGGGAGCTTTTCTCTCCCCTAAGGTGCTGCACTGGGAGCTCTGGGGCTGGTCCAAAGTGAAGGCAGTAACCACTCCAGGACCCGCCCCCGGCCCGAGCTCCTCCCCTCCCATCCTAAACTCAAAGTCCAGTGGCCGTTGAGCAGTTTGGAGCCCTTCCTCTGACCTGCATTCTCCGGGCACTTGCTCTCTGACTGGGAGGGATGACTCCAGCCTGGAGACACTTGCTGAGAGCTTGGCACCTGCAGACCTCCTCTCCCAGGATCACCAAGATGTGCCCTTCCTTGAGCCGTGAGTGGAAACTGGGGGCATGTGGGTCAGCTGAGGGTTGGCCAGAGGGGCAGGGCTGAGCTCAGAGCCTGTTATCTGGGGTTCTGGGATTAGGCCTGTGTGAGGGCTTGGAGATGGGCCATCTGACACAGCGGTCCTCACTCCAGCCGATCCATGCCTCCTGCCCGCAGCCAGAATTTGCAGTGCCCCCCTCTTGCCCTGAAAGGAAATCCATAGATCATGAAACGCAACGATGCAGAATTTCAAAATGAAAACAATATGGTGTCTTAGCTCTAATATAAAGAAGAAATAAAAAGAAAGCCATTCACAATTATGTGTTAACTGCAATAAATAGATACTCAAGGATGATGACTTTAGAAGGCATAAAGCCTCCTCATGAATTCCCACCAAGCCTCCGGGAGGTAGGACCGTCACCTCAGGCACTGACAAGGAAACAGACTCAGAGGAGTGCAGCCATTTCCCTGGAGACACCCAAGAGCTAGGACTAGACCCTGAGCCCTCTTCTTCCACCCAGACTCTCTCTCCGGCAGGGACACAAAGTGTGATAAGACCTGGGGTCACCAGCCACTGGTGGCTTCATGTGTTCTATCCTCCGTGCGAGTGATCTTCCCTGCACCCCACCTCCTCCCCAAATCGCCTCCCACGAACATGAGCGTAAGCAGCTGTCTGCAGGTTTCTGTGTGCTCACAGGCCCTACGCAGGTGCAGGAAACCCTCTTCCGTCCCCCGTTAAGATCAATGAGATCTTCGTTTTCTCATCTTGCCCTTTTCTTTCTTGGTCCTTCCTCTCCTATTTGCTTTTTATCCCCCCAGCAGTCACTATTCTTTGAAACTTAATAACTTCTCATGCTTTAGATGGTTACCTCCTTCCATCTTCAACCCACACTTGTCAGTGAGTGTGATTAACCCATTTCACAGATAAGGAGACAGAAGAATAAAAGTAATTAACAAAGTTGGTCAAAGAAAAACACAGAATGATTCCACCAGGCCCTTCCATCCCTACTCTTCTCCCCACCCTGTCTGGGCTTCTCTTTTCCCTCAATCATGGGACTTTTGCCAGAACATCATTGAACCATGTCATTTTCTGAGAAGGAGCTAGAATTATACCCAGAGTCTTAGGCTCGATAGAGAGGATACTATGCGGCAAAGCAAGAGAGAATGTCCTTTCTGCCCTTCTTCCCCTTTGCCAGCCCAAACCCTGCCGGGTGCAGAGTTGGACTGATGGTGGTAGCAGGTGACATCTTCTTGATCAACTCCTGCGGACTCCTTAACATAGCTGCACCCAGGAAACTACACAGGAAAAGGACTCTTGCAAACTTAGGCCACGCAGGTATGAATGCCATGCTCCATCTGGCCTTTCAAGAACCTTTGGGGCTTTATTTCTACTTTCGGACCTACTGTACCTAGATGTACGCCTGCCTGGGTTTGTTCATTCAAACGCACACTCCTTGACCGCACCCTTCTTAAGAACCTGCTGTGTGCAAAATATATATTCAATCAAAAGTATCTGAGGGCCTACTGTGGACCCCATGTGTAGAGAGAGCCATGAGGAGCAAAAAGCCAGGGTTTTGTTTTGTATCCCAGTAGGGGAGACCGAGCACAAACAAACAGATAAATATGTAAAAAACATCCAGGAGAGACACGTGCCATGAATAAAAGCAAACTAGGGTGAGAAGATAGAAAATTAAAATGGGGGAGGAAGGAGCAGGTCTGGCTTAGATGGGGGGATCACCAGGTGTTAAGTGTGGCCAGGTAGGTGAAAATAAATAGACGACCATCCTTGTATAATGCCTACAGGTAGTCTGGATGATGTATGTGTGGGTCAAAGATTCAGCCTTGCCTGTGTTGGATATACACGGTCACTTCGGGCTAAACATGTGCACAGAGTTATAGAAACAATTTGTTTCTGTATAAAAGAGTACAGAAAATATCTCCTTAAGAGGTGCCTTCTTCCTTACTAATGATAGTTGTTAAACATATATCATTTCTAGGGAGATAGGGTATGTGCTTAAAAATACCATTTTCACATGCCTGCCTACTTTTACCACAAGGAGGGGACGGGCAGGAGGGCAGATGGATGGCAAATAGCGCCCATTTCCAGCTGAGAAACTTCCCAAGACTCCTGCAAAGCCTGTTCTAAGAAAAACATTAAAATGAGCCCTAAAGGGAGGTCTCCCGCCTGCTGTGCTCAGAGCTACAGAACTGATTTAACCCCTGCAAAGGGCTAGGAGGGGAAGGCCTGCTCCCCAAAGTGCCAAGAGGAGGGACGGGCCCACCAGCCTTGGAATCAGGCAGAGCTCTTGCTTGAGGACACCAGCAACTGGCTTCACTTAAGCAAAAGGCATCGATGGGAAAGATACGGAGGGAGGGAATGGAAAGAATCAGCTGGAGGGTGAGGAGGTGGGCAGGAGTGGCTGTGAAGAGACATCAGGAGAGATAGAAATCCCTCCTGGCAGGAACGGCCTCAGAAGCAGGTCATGGCTCTGATGAGAGCCTGCGGCCACTCCCTCCATGCGGGGCATCTGCTCAAGACATCACATCCTAAAGAGAGAACATCTTGTTCACCCTTTGGAGGTCTCATGCCCATCCCTTGGCCTCGCTGGTGGGAGGCAGGCACCTGATGTGAGCACACAATTCAGAGGCACTGAGTGCTATAGCTCAATGCCAAGTCTCCCCTATAACTTCCTGCAGACTGTGGAACAATTTACAAAGGGAAAAGGTTCCCCTCTTGGGTCTGGAAGCAGATGACATAACATTTCTCCCCAGCCAACCACTGCCCCTCAATTACCCGGACTTGAACGGAATCTCAACACGCCTCCATGGGAGGGGGCATCTCTAGCCCTCAACCCTACCAAAGTCTCTCAAAACTGGAAATTCCCCATATGTAATCTGTCCCTCACTTGGCTCTTAGGTGAATAAGATCCTCCTTTCTTTTTTTTTTTAATTTTATTTTATTATGTTATGTTGGTCACCATACAAATACATCATTAGTTTTTGATGTAGTGATCCACAGTTCATTGTTTTCGTATAACACCCAGGGCTCCATGCAGTACGTGCCCTCCTTAATACGGGGGCGGGGGGGAAGGGATGGGTTAGCCTGGTGATGGATATTAAGATCTTCGTTTCTTAACTCATTGGCTATCCTAAGTAAATGAGATGTCTCGAGTGACAAGATTTTTTAAAGTTACCTAATACGCTATGTAGAAATAAGGCATAGTTAGCATTTTAATAAATCACCTTTACGTTCTACAAACTATGCTCATTGTGTATTATTAAATAATTTATACGTTTTTTAATTTGAAAGAGTAAGGAAGATCTTGTTAAATACCCCCTCTGTATTGAAAACTGGTTATGGATGTTAGAAAACTCTTTATCATTACCGAGAGAATTTCCCCCCAGAATTTTCAAATGCCCACAAAAATTGTTTCCCTCCTTTATCTTGCTTGCCCCAACAGATTTTCACTTTTTGATACTATGATTTTTTAGAGAAAGAAAGCCAAGTTAAAGTGACTTTGTTGTGGAACTCTGTGAGAATTAGGTAGCTGGAAAATTAAACCCAACTACCCATTTATAATTTGCATTTATTATACAACGGCGGTGGTGTTCTCCAAAGAGAATTCCACCTTTAAATATCTTGGGTTGTCCAGGTGAACTGGAGAGGAAATTGGTGAATTGGATGAAAATCATTAGCTGTCATCTGTATTTAGCACCAGGCCTAAAAGAACAATATCAGATCAGTTAAAACAACAAAGAGGCCAAATAAATGCCTATACAGAAATAGACCTGGAATTCCATTTTATGAGCCCAGATCTCAGTGATCCCTTCCCCCACCTCTCTTGGGTCTGTCTTCCCCCCGCAACACACACACACACACATAGCCCCCATGTGTGTACATGCACACCCACAATCTCCAGGAACCCAAAAGTTTATTAACCCTCAACTCTTGTGTCATCCTCAAAACAGGCTATTTTGTGAAGGGGGGAAAATCAGAGGGGGAGACAAACCATGAGAGACTATGGTCTCTGAGAAACAAACTGAGGGTTCTAGAGGGGAGGAGGGTGGGAGATGGGTTAGCCTGGTGATGGGTATTAAAGAGGGCACGTTCTGCGTGGAGCACTGGGTGTTATAGGCAAACAGTGAATCATGGAACACTGCATCAAAAACTAATGATGTAATGTATGGTGACTAACATAATAAAATTAAATTAAAAAAAGAACAGGCTATTTTGAATAAAGGATGCAGACAATTATCCAGATATTTAGACTTTACATTTCTTTCTAGCAAATAATGAAAACCAAATAATGAAAAACCTTTTTGTTTCTTTATGTCCATCAGTTATTATCATTACTATTAGTTTTGAGTTTGGGTTGTTTGGTGAGAGGAGAGATATGAAAGGCGATAGACTTGTGAGATGTTATCTAGACTTACTTCACTATTGACTAATCCCTTTTCCTCCTTGCTTCCTTCCTCCTTTCCTTCTTTCCTTCCTTCCTTCCTTCCCTCTCTCCCTCCCTCCCTCCCTCCTTCCTTCCTTCCCCCTTCCCACTTCCCTTCCCTTCCCTTCCCTTCCCCTTCCTTCCTTCCTTCCTTCCTTCCTTCCTTCCTTCCTTCCTTTCCTTCCTTCCTTCCTTCCTTCCTTTCCTTCCTTCCTTCCTTCCTTCCTTCCTTCCTTCCTTCCTTCCTTCCTTCCTTCCTTTCCTTCCTTCCTTCCTTCCTTCCTTCCTTCCTTCCTTCCTTCCTTCCTTCCTTCCTTCCTTCCTTCCTTCCTTCCAACAGGATTTCATGTATTTCATTTGGAGCCCTCACTCCACCATCACATTCCTATCAGTTTGGTGAACAAAGAACTGAACAAACCTGCCTTGACTGTTTAAAATTTGGGCTCTTCTTTATCAAATCCTTCTCCCCAACTCTGCCCCATCCCCCAACCTACTTTCATAATCCCTATAGCTTTGGCATCAAGAGAACTTATGGCCTTCTCAATGGGCAGCTCCAATTGTGCAGGTAGGAAAAAGGAACTAAAAGAGTGAAGGGAATTTGAATTCTTAGAAACACTCAGAATATTTTTTTTTCCATTTCAAAAGAGTAACTAATGCAGAGAGACACAATGAAAAGCTTTTCAAAAGGTGAAATTCTCAGAAAACTTAAGCTGTTATTTTTTTTTCTCATTTCTATGCATGGATAGCCTCAAGTCACTTGTTTTTAAAGTAAGAGCAAATTAATGACATTAGTGATTATTTAGAGCAGAAAAGTGAATGAGATCTCTTTGAAAGAAAACATATTCAGAGCTGTTACTTTCCAGCTTCATTTAAAAACACAATTGTTCATTGTGTTGCTCAGGACTGTGACTTCATTGCCACACAAAACACCAACATTTCATCGAGGGCTTCAAACCTTCATGCTGGATAAGAGGCATGATTTTCTCAGCTCTCTCCACCTGCAAAATGATCTTGATACAGACCTTGAATCTTCAAAAGTAGCAGTATTCTTTTTTAAGAGTACTTACAAGGTCTCTAGACATCTCTTCCAACTGTGATATTCTATAACTCCATTGTCCCATCCCACAGCTAGAGACAGGTCAGAACCTGTGTTGGAGAGAAGGGTTGGCCAATGAATGAGAAAAAGAGAAGTAGGCTGGGAGCCAGACATTTGGAGTTTCATTCTTGTTCTGCAGCTAACTAGCTTGGTGAACTTAAGCAAATTAATTTACCACTCGAGGCTGGTTTCCTCATCTATAAAGTGAGCATTCTAACAACAACAACAATAAAAATCTGAGGCCCCTTCTAGCTCCAAATATTAAGTGATTCCTCTGGCTCACCTTATCTTTGTTTTGCTGTGATCTGGTCTTGTGTGGTCATGGTCTTTGTGTTGTGTTTTGGAGGAAGGTTTTGTCTTCCAGGTCCATTTGTGTGTATTTGTTATCACAGTACATTGCCTACCACCTATCTCTCCTCATTCTCTATAAGGATAGAGCCATTCATTCATTGTTTACCGAAAGCCAACCTGGTATCAGGAACTGGGATTGGCACCAAGATTTGGGCACTATGCAGCCCAAAGCTTAGAAAGCGCCTCTATTAACAAAGAAGATCTATTCCAGCAATGCACCCCAGTGGCAGAAGTTTGGTGGACTACAGAGAGAAATATAGCTCCTTGGGCAGGGTGTGGGAGAGCTCGTGAGGGACCACAGGGGGAAAAACAAGACTTCCCCCAATATCCTCCATGCTTTTGTTGACTAGATTGGAAAGAAACTCTCCTATTTTCCTCCCAAAAATTTGTTATTGAGATACCTCGGTTTTTAAATCCAAACTAAAGGTCGATTTGAATTATTTTTTTAAACTAAGAAATAAATGAAATTTCCTAAGGATCTTGATTCAAATTAGTGCATATAGGTGATTTTTCCAAACAGGCTTGTTTGATGTTTAATTGAGGACCCTAACTCACTTCACTTTCAGGAGGTGCTTTCCGGACATCTGTGACAAAGCTTGGTCTTCATACAAAACCCAGAATGCCTCCATGTGACTTCACACCTGAAAAATACCAGGTAAGAGTCAGTACTTTAGGAAAACCTAAGAAAGTGGTATTTCTTGAAAGGGCTAAATTAATCATTTCCTCAAGAAGGACCCACAGATGGCCCTGCCTGCCACTGAGTCCTAGCATCCTAGATATTCTATCCTTTAAGTCACCAGGAGCACCTGAACCCTCTTACTCCACTCAATACTGTTGCATGAATTGTTGTACATGTGTGAGAGACAGACAGAGCAGAGACAGACCAAGAGTACAAGAAAGAGACTATTTGTATTTATCACAGGGATATAAATATAGATACACACACAAAGACATATATCACAAATGTGGTACCACACATTTATTTTCTAAAATATTGTTTTGACTCTCTCATACAGCCATGCATGATCTGACCTTCAGGAATCCTTCCCTCCAAAATATAAAGTTATAATTTTGCTCTCAGATTAAGAAATATTGGGCTTCTCTTTCTCTCTTTCTCTCTCCCCCCTTCCCTCTTTCCCTCTCTCCCTCCCTTCCTTCCTCCCTCCCTCCCTTTCCATCCCCTTTAAAAAATTGATTATTGTCTACAGTCAATAGTCAGGAGGTACCCATAAAGAAGAAAAGTATAGGAGAAAGTTTGGTAAAGACATGAACACCACCAGCACTTCATTTTCTTTTCATTCAAAAAACAAACAAACAAACAAAACTGTAGGAAGAAAGAAAGAGAAAGAAAGAAAGAAAGAAAGAAAGAAAGAAAGAAAGAAAGAAAGAAAGAAAGAAAGAAAGAAAGAAAGAAAGAAAGAAAGAAAAGAAAAGAAAAGAAAGAAAGAAAAGACATTACAGCAGACATTTATTTCTAAAGTCTTTTTATTAAAGGAAAGGGGGGAAATAGGAGGGGGAGACGAACCATGATAGTCTATGGACTCCGAGAAACAAACAGGGTTCTAGAGGGGAGGGGGGTGGGGGGATGGGTTAGCCCGGTGATGGGTATTAAGGAGGGCACGTTCTGCATGGAGCATTGGGTGTTATACAAAAACAATAAATCGTGGAACACTACATCAAAAACTAATGATGTATTGTATGGTGACCAACATAACAATAAAATTAAGTTAAAAATATAAAAATATAAAAAATAAAGTCTTTTTATTTTTTCCTACAGCTAAAATGAATTCAAAGACAAGGCTTTCTACTGAGAGGTAGAAAATTTCAGCCTCCTTCTTCATATTTGATCTAGAAAGGGATCAAAGGGCCACATTAATGATTTCCTATACTTGGGAGGAAGGAAGGACCTTGGGTAAGGAGGACATGGGGCAAATACACCTACCTGTGGACACAGGACAGCAGTCTTACGCTCGGTCAGTAGAGAGGTGAGGCACTGCATTTGGACCTGATCTTATAAGAAATGTGAGATCTTCAACACTTCAATTTTTCCTATCTACAGTCCCTTGCCTATGAACGTGTCCTGGAGATCCAAAATCACCATCTTACTCCCACGCGGACTGCGTATTTTCGGAAGCCTTTGTTGCTTCACCAGGGTCACATGGAGTGGCTGTTTGATTATGAGGGAAACAGATACCTGGATTTCTTTTCTGGGATTGTCACAGTCAGCGTCGGTCACTGTCACCCGTGAGTATCCTTAAAATTCCAGTGTATTCACTGCAGAAGGATATATGGAGAACAGGTTAATGATCATGTCAGTGATTCAGAAGTCTGGATAAGAATTCTCTCTCCTTTGGCATAGCCCGGTTTGTGGCTGCCATGCTCCCTGCTATTTCCTGGGTGCCAAAAAAATATCTTAACACTGCATTTTTTGTTTTCTTGACAATGCAAGATTGATTCATTCTCACATCATGTGGTGTGTACCCCGGGACTGGAGTGTGGCTGAGTATGTGGGCTTGTCCTCACTAGTAACAGCTTTCCAGAGAGAGGCCATGCACTGAGGGAAAGGCAGAAAGAAGCGAGAGGCAGGCAGTTCTCAGAGAACATGTGGGGCGGCTGGCTGTGGGGTGTGGGATGATGAGATGAGAAATCGCATCTAGCCTAAGGATCTTCTTCACCTCTGACAGATGATGAGGAAAGAAAGGATGCTAAGAGAGAGGTGTAATCACAGCTGGGAATTTACATGAGAAATGCATGGATCCATTAATCCTGAGGGTCTCCGGACCCTTGGTCATCAACCCACCCATACAAAGGCCCTGGGCAGGTTCTTTGGTGGTCCTTTTGGTTTTGATGCCACTCTCTCATTTTAGTGCCTATTCTCTCTTGCCTTTAATCATCTGGCCAATAAAACTCACATTACGTGAGACCAAAATACAGCAGCAAGCTGAAATCAATTGAATAAGTTTGGGTCCTTCTGTGAAAGCAGGAGCAAAGTCTTCCCCTCCAGCAGCTGTCAGATGGTGAGAGCAAGTTCTAACTCCAGGGTCTAGCCTCACCTAAATCTCCCACAGCCTTCTCCTTCTGGCTTCTGTCTCCGGGAGGCACTAGTCCCATGCGAGGTCCTAAGGAGCATGTAAAATTAAATTCAGAGGCAGTCTAAAACATGTGGTAAGCACACATGAGAGAAGGAAAGAAAAACAAAGTAGAGACAAATTTTAAACATTCTTATTAATAATGTTGGATGTTGTTCCTGTTAGTCGACCCCTCACCGGCTTTCATGATCTTTGTGCTTCTCCTCATCTCCCTTCAACCCTGCAGCTTGCCCTCTGACCCCCTGACCCTGGGTGTCCCACCTTCTTTCCTTAGCCTTCTGCTCTTCTCTCTACAACCCCTTCATGCCTTATTATTTCCCCCAAAGAATGGGCCCCATTCCTGGTCAATGAGTGGGAATTTCTGCAGCCTTCCCCAACTCTGTTTCTTCCACCTTGACCCCTCACCAAGCTACTGTTATAACTCTAAAAAAACCCAGAGCGGGCATTAGGATGCCCCACATTTCCCACAGCCTCCAGGACACCCCCACGCTGCCCCATAATATTCCACCATCAGCTGAAATCCAGCATTACGGAGGCCAAACCCATCATACCCTCCACTATACTGTTTCTACTGACATATTCGTTCATTCAAGGAGTACCTGTGAGCCTCCTACTCTGTGAAGGTCCTCTGCCAGGAGCTGGGAAGCCACTGGTTGCAGCTCTTCACTAATCCTGGAGTTTCCCTGATGTTACAGGAAGAATGGTGAAGTCATCTTTGACTCGTCCCTGCCTTTTACTGCCCTTAGCCAACCTGATACTGAGGTCTAGCTTTCCCTCCACTGAAATGCCTCTCCCACCAGCCCCCCACTAATTCCCACCAACCCCAATCTCTTAGGAGCTCTCCTCCTCCCACACCTAGAAGGCCACTTTGCCCTCCGGGCCGGCCTCATCATTACCAGTCTCCCCCAACTCCATCCTACCCTCATGTGTTTCACATGTTTATTTTGTTGAACAATGCCTTTATCAATTACCTCTTCTGTTTAAGAGTTTATTGATACTCTGCAATTTTCTAAGGTGAGTCATGGAAACCTGAATGCAGGAGAGGTTAGTTGGTAAAGTGTTCCATGAAAAAATAAGTTTTAAAAGCAGTTTAAACTGTATCTCCCTCCTGGGGAGAAACAGTGGGTATTTGACTAACAGAGGCACTGGCAAGTCCTGCAGTAAAGAAATCTGTTTGATCTGGTATTTCTCAAAATGATTTAATTATTATTTATTTATTTAACCACTGAACTGATTTGTGTGTGTGTGTGTGTGTGTGTGTGTGTGTGTGTGTGTGAACAGGTATTAATAACGAACAACTGGTATGTAACTTTAGCCATTGCTGTCCTTTAGATCAAGTTGAAATATCCTGGCCTGTATTTTCAAAGCGTTCCTCGTCAGGACGTACATATCTACCCTTAGTTCTTACTATCCCTCAACACGAGCCTTCTGATCCTTCACAGAATATGGTTTCAGAGTTACAAATGTTCATCAACACGGACCACTGTTAGGAATCAGACACCAGCATCTCCTTTGAAGGAAGAAGTGTTGCTCTTATATACATATGCATGATGGATCTATACTTTTTTAGAAGAATAAATGAAAAGACACCCAGGCTTACATCTAGTCATCTCTAGTTTCCAACCTGCTCAAAGGGTATTTAATAAGACCTAATGAGAAGAGATTCTATGGCCTAAAGTAGGAATTTATTTTCTAAAATCCCTACAAGATCATCATCTGGTCTCCTTTTGAACACCTCCCTTGGTGAAGACCCCATGACCTTTTAAGGCCACCCATCCCATTGCCAGACAGCTCTTCTGGTTAGAGTTCTGTCTATATGTGGATGAAATCAGCCTCTTGAAACTGTTCAAGAAATAGCCATAAGGTTGGGTTCAGCGGCCAGTGGGCGGGGGGGGAGTGTGCCCACTGGCAGCACAGGGAACTCTGCTCTCCTCTTTATCCAGGAAGGTAAATGCAGTGGCACAAAAGCAGCTTGGACGCCTGTGGCACACAAGTGCCCTCTTCTTCCACCCTCCAATCCATGAGTTCGCAGAGAAGCTTTCAGCACTTCTTCCCGAGCCTCTAAAGGTAGGATGCTCTCAAAGGAACAGGAGTCTCATGATCCCAGGGAAGCAGGAATATGAACAGGGAATTTGATCCATGCACTGAACATCTGAAATAGTGAGCTAATAGCCAAATCTGAAAGGCATCAAGGAGAAGCCAGCCAGTGTTCACTCATCCCCTCCCAGCCTCAGCCTCTCCTTGGAAGTTCTCCTCGCAGCCACGTGTCTGCAAAAGTCACTTCACAGAAGGCCCAGGCCTCCTCCCTGGACACTCTCCTCTGTGTTCCTCGGGGGTTTTCATCTCTCTGCTCCAGGGCCCCTCTACCAAGTCATTTGCCTGTCTCCTTTTACAGAGTGGAACCATTTTTTAATAAAATTAATATCCCACTCAGTTCATTCAATCTAAGATACACTGAGATAGTTCTGCTAAATGAGATGTTTTTCTGCATCTGAAATGACTGAATGTTTTTTTAACTGAACTGAGATGGTGAAATGTTGGCCAAGATTCGCATTTTCCAGATTCAGTGAGTTAATATATGTTGTACCTAGAACAGTGCCCAGCACCTGGTGTTGGCTTTTAGTATTATTTTACTGTATTCTCTAGATTCTCTATTTACTATATTATCTACAAGAGCTGAAGAAAGCTGGACCAGCTGCCACCTAAGTGTAGCCCAGGCGTGTTCACGGAGGAGCAGAAGTAGGGACGTCAGCAAAAGCATAAGCACGTGCCTCCCGGGCCCTGAGCCTGGAAGACCGAGGCCCCATCACTTCTCGCCTTTCATTTAGCCGGGAGGAGCTGCATTTTTTCTGTTTGCTTGTTTTTTCAATATTCACACACACCGAATAGACAGGCTGGGACATCCTCTGGAGCTGCAGGATCAGGGAGCCTGCCTTGTCCAAGCCTTCAGAATCCAGGCAGGTGGTTGAGGTTCAAGAGCTAAGTAACCCAGTCCTCAGATCCACTCACCCACTAACCATTCCATACCCTTCATCAAGCCTCCCCATCTTGGCATTTTGCCGAGAGCACTGAAGAGAGCCAGTGAAAGCCTGGAATGTTTCACAATTGGGATAATCCTTGGCCATTTTTGTATCTCTAGCACGTAGCTGCTGTTCAATGAAAAGCTGTAGAATTAATATAGTAATACAGTGATGGGACTGCTTGTCTGAAGCAGTGTTCCCTTAATAATCAAAGGCCGGGACACATAGTCTTTAACAATCTCGAATTAATAATTGGGTAATAAGGACATAAATTAACGTATGAGGTCATGTGTCTCTGTTTCCCTCCAGGTCATTTTCTTGGTGAACAGTGGCTCAGAAGCGAATGACCTAGCCATGCTGATGGCCAGAGCACACTCAAATAGCACAGACATTATTTCTTTAAGGTAATCACACCCTGGAATTGTGAACTTCAATAACATTGACTTACTCCAATACTAAATGCGCATCTTTAAAACATAGCCTGGAGGGGAAGGGGGCTTTCCCAGGTATCATTCTAATTTTAGGTGTTAGGGCAGAATCAGTCAAATGAATTTTACAACTGGATAACCCCATCTAAATTGGCCAGACCCAAGGTAGGGGTCCCTGACTGGGCTAACGAACAGCTTGGAGTACTAGTTATGTCATTGATCCTCCTATAAAATTAAACGAACAGCTTGGAGTACTAGTTATGTCATTGATCCTCCTATAAAATTAAAGAGATGGTCATATGTCAGGGTTGTTTTTTTTTTTTTTTTTTACTTTGAAGATATGGTATTGACCAGGACATATGCCGAGTGGTGAATGACTGGTCGATACACATGGATGCTCATGGCTCTACCATATGACAGTGGGCCCATTTTCATCTCCGCTTATGCTAAGGAGCCCTCTACATTCCTCCTAGGGCCAGCTACACCAGGTTTTTGACCTTTGATTCTCTTTAAGTTCAGAGGATGCATATTTAACCTGTATATTTCTGCTTCTTCAGGTGACTTTTGAAAATTGATAATTTAATAACTTAATTATAAACCCTGGGCAGCTATATTAGCATTAAAAATAATAGAAAACGAAGCATTTTGCTTGCGGTTGCCTCCTTTGGGTCATTTTCTATAGCACATTGAAACAGGCTCTTATAATAAGCTTTATGTCAAAGAGTGACTTATAGTCAAAGTAGATGGAATGAAGAGCTAGTCCCATTCTGTCACCTGTCTGGCCATAATTTCTGTCTCAATTCAAAAGAAGATTTGATTACCACAGCACATCCAATACAGCACATTCCATATAAAACACACATGTAGTAACTACAGGAGTAAGGAAATATTTGGTATCAAAGAAATATGGCAACACAAAAATGTGATTGATGTTTTACCCAAATAAATGTCCCAGAATATACATGTCCAGGTAAGTGCTGGTCTATTCAAAGCAGTCATGTGTTACTAGGGCTCAACACACCTTTGCGCCTCTTCCTTCAAGATAGATGACCATCCTTTTGAATCATCTTGATAGTCATAAATCCTCGTGTAAGGGTGATTTTGATTTGAGGAACTGTCAAAACCCATTTGAAGCCAAGACTGGTGATTAGGATGACTTATACTAAATAGGATAGTTTTGGGTTCAAAGAGAAACAAAACCTGTGTTCCTTATATGCCAAATAAAGTGGCCTATGAGACATTTGTGCAATAGCCACATCTCAGGAACAAATATTTGGCTTCTCAAGGTGACTACATTGAAGACTAATGCTCATTGAATACCTAATTTCTGGCATGTTGCTAAAAGATGAGTCTCACTACTGTAAAGTAATCCACCTTGCCCAGATGTTCTCCAAAGCTTCCTTTCACCATTTCAAATCTATGACCCCAGGAGAAAAGACAAATAAGTAAATTTTTCTTAGCCTTAGAAGATTTCTTAGAAATCACTGGAGTTGCATGTTAATGGTGTTCTATTAACATGGTGAATCGAAGAAAAATGAACTTAACCCTACCTTCTCACTGCTTCTTCTCTACAGAGGAAGCTACCATGGGTGCAGTCCTTACACACTTGGCCTGACAAGTGTAGGGCCCTACAGGATGGAGCTCCCCAGTGGGTTGGGCTGCCAATCAGTGAGTTCTGAGATTTTTATCTTGTTTCTCTAAAGGCTGTTGGGTACGTGGTATGATTGATCAGATTGTCCAGGCATTAGGATTAGAAATGAATATAAAGCCTATCATTAATCAGGGGCTGAATTTGACTTAGTTGAACTTGGAGGAAATTTTTATTAGAAAGGCCTTCAGAGTCTGAGTAATAATTCGTGATAGAGATCTTTAAAATGTGTTTTGTTTTTAAATAAGATCAAGTAAACAACAAAAAAAATGCATTGAAATTAGTTCTCAGAGCCTTGAGTGCGTAAGATTTCTATGGAACCATCCCTGTACTCACCTCCTGTTCTCACTTCCTATATACCCACCTCAGCAAAAGAATCAGAAACCTAATTATTTCTATTCTTTCAGATGCCCTTACCAAACTCTTGAGCGAGTTGTTTCCAGTCTGACACTGCAATCAGTCTCCTTTATAAAGTGCCCACATAACTGATTTCTAGGGGAAAAAAATTATCTTTTCAAACCAAAATATTAGGGTTTCATCCTAGGTGGGAGAGGAGCACAGGAGGAATCTCGATATCAAATTAAGAAGCCCTCTTACCCTGATTAGTATCACATGCTCCTTCAAATGGGCTACCTTGTCTTCTTGGTTTGCCGAATTCTTTCGTCATTTGCAGACGATGTGCCCAGATGTTTTCCGTGGCCCTTGGGGAGGAAATCACTGCCGAGATTCTCCGGTGCAAACAACGAGGAAATGCAGCTGTGCACCAGGTTCAAGGGGGCAGGGAGGGAGGTGCGTGGTGGAAGGTCGGGAGGGGTAAGGAAACTAGAGAAAGACTGAACCATTCCTGAGTAAATGGATTGGGGAAAAAATGGAAAAGGGAAAAGCCAAAGGAAACAAAACTAGAAAGCCACCCCCCCCACCAACTCCCACCCCCACAGGATCAACGTTTCTCCTTGCCCACCACCACCATGGTGCTATCTGGCTGTGAGGAAGAGCATCTCACGCTATCAGAGCTAAGCTAAACAGACTATCACTTGGTACTTAATTAAAGGAGCTCTGTTAGCTCTATTAGCAACAGCTCTGCTATCAATTTTAAAAGAAAACAAGGCTGGTGGAATTGTTTACCAGTTCCCAATGGGGGAAGGGGAGAGGGGGGAAAAAGAATACTTTTAGCAATCTCAAAATGCCAGTCAAAAAGCTCCCCCAGGGACTCGGAATACCAGCCAAAGTGAGAGCGTCTGTCAAAGCTTAAGGCCATTCCCAAAGGCTGCTGACATCTCTTGCAAAAGTTTTAAAGGCGTTCTCAAAAGGGAGGCTTCCACTTACCCATCATGTTTTTATTTTCATTCTTTACCTATTCTTACCATGAGATGTGGCCAACTTTGAGTATAGAAGATTCCAGTTCTCAATTCCTCTTAGGGTTCGTTCACTGGGCACATACAGGTGCTAATCCTGGTAGAAGTTCTTTTACCCCCGGATTATGTCATCACCATCCACATGGGCATAAGCAGGGGTCCATGTTGTGAGCCTGATCTACCTGTTGCTGTGGGAGATTTCATTACCTTCCTCTCTCTTTTTGTCAGGCTCTTGTCTTTCCAAGTGTTCATTCCAGACCCTGAATTTCAGATGTCACCCATGATGACATTCACCTCCTAACGCCCACTGCCCCCGCAATGCTCCAGACCTCATACCCATCACGTCATTCTTCCTCACTTTTTGCAAAATGAGTTTCCTTTTCCTTAAGAATTGTTCTTTCTTGGCCTTTCACTCCATTTAACTGTTTCCATACTAGCAGCTAAGATAAAAACTCTTCGGTTTCTACTCTGTTGCTCGCATGGTATCCAGGAGAACATCCACTCTTCACACCCTTGGTGTTGTCATGGTGATGCCACTGCCCGCCCCCCCCCCCCATCTCTCTGCAGAAGCAGCCTGACCTAGAGTTACAGCAATGAGCTCAGGAAGGAAATGTGAAATGTGAAATGAAATAAGCTGATTACGGCAGGTGACCCCTCTCATCACTGAACCTGTGGGCAGCCTGCTTCTCCCTCTGCCACTCCCCCTGCTTGTGTTCCCTCTCTGTCTCTCTCTCTGTCAAATAAATAAATAAAATCTTTAAAAAAAAAAAAAAGTTGACTGCAAGAGTCATTTAAAAAAAACTGTACATCAGATTAAGTGACAATAGAAGATAGAGTTATTTTCAAATAGATTAAATCCACACTCCAATTACATTTGAATTAAATCTCGCAGTTGAGAGGATAGGCATCCTTGGGTGAAATAGCTCAGTATTCCAGACTCAGTGATACTTTGGGGCATTTCTTCCCCAGATGGAAATGACTGAAGTGTTTTTATGGTTATCCTACTTTCTCTGCTCAAACCGAAGTACAAGTTGTTCTGAAAGAATGTCCCCCCTTCAGAATTCTGTGTCCTCATTTCCTGTTTACTGTATCCTAAGGATTCTAGTCAATCTACTCATCCTATTTTCTTTTTCTCTGTTTCCCCCATTCTACTGAATGCCGTTCTCACATCTTCTGTTTATTTGTTTGTTTGTTTGTTTGTGGTTCTTGTTTGTTTTTGCAGACTGCTGCCAAGCAAAGGACCAGTATATTGAACAGTTCAAAGATACTCTGAACACTTCTGTGGCCAAATCAATTGCTGGATTCTTTGCAGAGCCAATTCAAGTGGGTATATTGACCTTAGACATTAATTGGGCTGACTTTTAAATTATCAGAGAGTTTTAACTCATACATTCTAGAGAATTCCAAAATATTTAAGTGACCATTGCTGTGTCCCTCTCCAAATTCAAATCATTCTCTTGGTCTCCTTGAAAAAAGAGGGCCCCCGATTTTCTACTGACCTTCAAAAACCCATCTCCTGCATTCCTGGGCTGAACAGATAGATGAAACTATTGAATTCCTAGAATTCTGAAAAAAAGGAAACCTCAGCAAACTTTAGTTGCTTAATACCCACACTGTCAGGGGGACCCTTTCTTCAGTTTTACCAAATCCCCTTAATCTAATTTGTTTCTAATCTCAGAAGAGAGTAAGCATGTGTGTCCTTTTCCCAAAAAGCGTGGCATAGAATAATGGCCCCTCTCTTCACCCATAGCTGGAACAGTTCTAAAGACCATTTTAAAAATCGTTAGTATTACTAATGCTACTGACGATAATATCTATCTTCTTCTTCTTTTTTTTTTTAATAGTTTCAAAGGACTATGCTGTTCTTAGAGACTCCTTGATTTGGTCTTTTGCAGGGGGTGAACGGAGTCGTTCAATACCCAAAGGGGTTTCTCCGGGAAGCCTTCGAGCTGGTGAGAGAGCGGGGAGGCGTGTGCATCGCGGATGAGGTGAGCAGCCGTGGAGGGGCTGTGGTGGAGGGAGCCAGGACAGAAAAGGCACAGGGAGAAACTTCTTCAAACCTTCCTCTGCGATCCAAGACAAAATCATCTCCTGTGGGAATTCCAGGATATTGGCATGAATTAATGAAGCCCTTGCTAGTTGACTGGTTGGTTAGTGGATTAGTTGGTCCATTTAGCAAGCACAAGAGAACTTAAATATCCAGATTGGAGTCTATCAAATGAGTGGCTAGTGGGCACAGATGACGCTGTCATCACCCAAGGCACTTTCTACGTTCCCATTTGGGGATTGTGTCAGGTGCAGCTCAAAAACCACATAGGAAATTTAATCTCATAACCAAGTTTTCATCCTAATTTTGCCAAAATGGTGTTATCAAGCCTGGCAGCATTCATCTTACCTTAAAAACAAAACTTGTTTGGAATAGACATTAAAAGAAAAAAAAATGCATGGGACGCCTGGGTGGCTCAGTGGGTTAAGCGTCTGACTCTTGATCTCGACTCAGGTCACCATCTGAGCATCGTGAGATCAAGCCCCAGCTCAGGCTCTAAGCGTGACTTTTTTTTGAAGGACACTTGATCTTACTGATTGACTAAGGTCACCATCTGAGCATGGTGAGATCAAGCCCCAGCTCAGGTTCTGCACTGGGCATAGAGCTTGCTTAAGATTCTTTTTCACTCTCCCTCTGTCCCTACTCCCCTAAAAAAAAAAAAAAAAAGGAAAAAAATGCAGTCTCTCAGAGAGAAGAGGGCCACCACTACAAATATTTAAAAACTAGTTCCAAAAAAATTCTAAAATAGCTTGAGTTAAGGCAGCATTTGTGGATAGTACCTCCAAGGCACACTCTGAAGGGAATAAAATTCATTGGCTCTGTGAGCTTTAGCCTGGATCTTTTTTAAAGGCATCAATTTAATCATAATCCCACCTCGTATTAGAGTATATCAAAGACAGCAGTCTTTTGTCTACCGAGAATAGCAATAGAGGTCAAAGGACCAGAGGGTGGTCGCCAGGACCGCAGAGTGCTCCCGGCTCACTCCTGGGTGACCGGTCATGATTCTACTAACAAGTGGTTACACGCACCAAGAACGGGTGGGGAGCTTGTGAATATGTTTCACACTTGTTTCAGTCCTGCTGTTTTGGCCTGAACATTTTTCCTCAACTAAACATTCCCTACAGCGGTCTTAGGGCTCCCCCCTCTGCAAAACTTTTTTCGCAATTTCCTTATGTGCAGCCAGGTGTCTGGTACCCCCAGGTGACCTGGATGGCCCCCAGAGCGCTGCACACGTAAGCAAGGGCCAGCCCAGGCCCCCTTCCCCGACCTGCCGCTGGGAGTTTAGGGAAGGCAAACCAATCAAAGTCCTGAAGGAAGTTAACGGCTATTAAAAGAAGAAAGAAAAGTATATTCTGTTAGCTTACAATTTGCTATGTCAGTGAGAGAATCAACTTTAACCTTTGGAATCAGCACACAGTGAAGCTGCCACAGTCGGACTAATGAGAGAAAGAAGATTAAATGTTAAAAATATATGACTTCCAGAATTTTCTAAGATAGGTGGTATTATCACTGTTTTTATAAAGATTTATTTATTTATTTTAGAGAGAGAGTGAGCGAGTGCATGAGCATGGGGGAGGGGCAGAGGGAGAGAGAATCTCCCGCAGACTCCCTGCTGAGCATGGTGCCTACATGGGGCTCAGTCCTAGGACCCCAAGATCATGACCCCAGCCGAAACCAAGAGTCAGCCGGCCAACCGACTGAGCCGCCCAGGTGCCCCGGTTTTATCACTTTCAAGGACATAATTAGAAACTACCTAACACAGGGGGACCTTAAGAAGGATTGTCCTAATGACTTAAGGGAAGATAAGAATTGCTAGAACTATCTATAAGGTATATATAATAACAATTCTATAAGGTATGCCCCACTGTTACTATTTCAAGGAGATTTTACCAGAAAGGCTCTGGCAGCAATTTGTGTAGAAATGTCTGTGTGGCTTTATTCAGTTAGGCACTTCGGCTGCTTCTGTATTCATTCTACTTGCTAAATTCTGACTTTTATCAGGCACTTTGCCAGGTGTTGTGGAGAAAGAGAGAAGTAAGATACAGTCCCTGTCATCGGACACATGCAGTGGTGACAGTAGTCCAAGACGAGAGGTTCTGATGGCAGCATGCCTAGGGTCCTCAAGGGGGAGCCTTACTAGGACTCAGGAAGCTCTTAGACCAAATGATGATGAAGCTATGTTTTGAAGGACAAGAGGAGTTAGTGAGATAAAGAAGCAGGGAGAGTGTCTTCTAGAAAGAGGGCAAAAAGCATGCACAAATAAACTAAAGTTGACTTAGTTCAATCCTGATTTAACTGGCTTAACTGGATCATCTCAGGACATAATTCTCAGGAAGGAAAGGAGATCACAGGGAAGAGAGTGACTAGCCTATGTGGGCCAGGTGGCAGCCATACCAGCCCCAATCCACTCCCTGTGACTCCTTCGTCCAGCCAGACAGAAGCAGCTTCTCCCTTGCTCCCTTACTCACTGGAGATCCTTATTAAGGATTGCTAACCAGAATGTTCCTTTTATGTACTTATGACCCTCACAGCAGCCCTGTGACATATTGCTATTGCTATTTCCACTTAACAGAGTTAACATAGGTTCAGAGGACTTCATGAATATATCCAAAATCCCACAAAGCTAGTAAATGGTTTCTGGTAACTAAAAGCTCAGCCACAAAAACAAAAGAAAAAAAAAAAGAAGAAGAAGAAGAAATAAAAGCTCAGCCACAGATTAAGTGCTGTGTCCATGATTGTACAAAGATGGCAATACTGATGACGAGCCCTGATGGTATGGAAGAGGAAGGGTCGAGGAAAGGGAGGCGATCACAGTCAGAAAAGCCATCATTTCTTGAAAGGTTTCCAATGATTTGGGATTTGTTTCCATCAGGTGCAGACAGGATTTGGAAGGCTGGGCTCTCATTTCTGGGGCTTCCAAACCCATGGCATCCTGCCAGACATTGTCACCATGGCTAAAGGGATTGGGAATGGCTTTCCCATGGCAGCAGTGGTGACAACTCCAGGTAGGGCCGACAGGCAAGTTGCATTTGCTTCTGGGCCTCTTGCATCAGTGATGGTAGAAAACAGATATTTTGGAACTTGTGTGGGTTGAAGACAGTGATGGGAACTATATGTGCATTTCTTAAGCAATGATAAAGAGAAACGGTCTGCCAGATTGTGGAAGAGATGGGAGACAGCCAGCCCTTTTTGCTCTTGCTGCAGGGAAGAGTACTTCTCCTACACCCATAATGCAATGCAGGGTTCTCACCCTCCAACAAGGTATAGGAAATTGTGCCACAAAAACAAAACCCACAAAAGAGATCTTTTTTAACCAACCTGAAGCTAACCGTGAAATTTCCAAGGGAATCACATTCTGAAGGAGACTCTTACTTGGTTTTGCTATTCCAATATGCAGGGTCCAGAGTGGACAGTTTTCTCTGTTTCTGTCTCGTCAACAAAACAGCCCAAGACAATATATCTCACTTAGCCAGAATATTCTATCAAATGAACATAAGCAGAAACCCTATTTCCAGTTTTAGTGAGGTTTTACAGAAAATGATTTTTATGGACAATTTATCATTAAAAATCTCTAAATTGTTTTGTTCTTCCCACCAGTAGTGAGCATACTTTAGAGATACGAAAGGATAATTAAGTGCTCTGATATTTAGTGTTTTTATTGAATGAACAAAGATATGTTACTGAGTCCAAGCTCCTTCTGCTCTCCACATGACAGGCCAATAATTTGAGAGCCAAGATATTGGGGTCAGAAAAGCCAGCAAACTGAGGAGATGGCAGACGATCACCCTGAAGAAGCATCTCCCCTGGGCAGGAAGTCCAAACTCCTTGTTTGTTAGCAAAAGGGGGAAGCATGACGGGGTTGGAGACAAAGGGGACCAATGTTTGTAGACATCTGAGAAAGGTCTTGTAACTTCTTTGTCCTTGGTCAGTTGATCTTTGCCTACAGGAATCTGGTCCTGTCGTTCCTGTAAATCTTAACCATAGCACCGGCATTTCTATCTGTACTTCCTTACCTCCTCAAGTGATACAGGTTTCAGGTAAAAAAAAAAAAAAAAAAAAAAAAATTTGTAAATCTCAGCTGTAAGCAAAATTCCTTCAGTGATTAACATGTCTGCATACATGCAGAAGTTTCTAAGCTATAGGTCACAACAAGGGAAAATGAAGCAATATGGAATCAGACATGCTAAGTTTCTGTTACAGGTACTAAAATGTGGATGTAGAAAGTGAAGTATATGAACCAAATATATGCTCACCCTGAAACAATCCAGAAATTATATTACTAAATCCTTGATGTGATCTTTTTTAAAAAAAGTATTTCCTTCTTAGTCCCAGTACAGAAAAAAAGGTAAACTAATGGAGGTCCCATGTAAAAATCCCATAAATCCAATGTTAAGGTACTTTTCAATTCACACAACACATTAAAGAGTTTGTTATCACACTTCTCATTGAGTGAATAAGCAATTTTTCCTTAGCCACTGGATGAGTGGATCAGTCAGCTAGGGCTACCATATCAAGACACCACGTGCTGGGCGGCTTAAACGGCA